>NC_140584.1:543066253-543433753 GCF_964204655.1 Triturus cristatus
TTCTTCCGTATTTTTATTTTTGTGATTTTTCCTGAGCGGAGGTTTTCTAAATGTAACTAAGTGACATCCTTCCCTGCTCGCTCTGCTCAGCGGCTCAACGGATATTCAACATTTGTTTGTAACTTTTTATTTTGATATTTTCCCTATAAATATGTTAGATTAGAGAGGGTCCGTGTCCCATTCGCGCTCATTACATTCTTGGTGTTCCTTGCGGTTCATCGCGTTTTGGACTTCTTCCTGAACCTATGCTGAGGACGGCAGCTCGAGAGACTTTACCGAGAGACCTGTCCTGACCCATTTAGCTAGAATAGGTAACTATGAGAATAATAATTTTGCTAATGATTAACTTTCATTTGAACTAATTTAGATAAACAAGCATTTGTTTGAATTCCAGTGTTGGGTGGTCATTTCTTTGTCATTTATTGAGTTACAGATGAATTTCCTATGTTTAAAATCATGACTCAGGACAATGTCATTATGGTCGCATTGACCTCATTTTAGATGCAGATTGGTTTAGGTTTCCTCTCTTATATTCAGTGTGGATAGAGTAATAGTGTGAATTTCAGTGTGATGGGCCCTAGCGTATGATGAGCGTATGTGCGTGTGACTGTAGGTTTACTCTGTCCGCGGAAGTAGGGAGAATTTATATGTGCCGATCTGCAGCAACGTCATCAGCAGTGCATTGCGGGCGTGCAAGTTATAGTTAGCTGAACTAACTATAACGGGGGAATTTCAATGGTTTTGTATGAGTGAAAAGTCCAGCTAACTATAACGCCCCTGAAACCTATGGTTTTTTCAGTGAATTTCTAAGGTATTTTAAATGCTAATTCCTAACTATAACGTGCCTGAAACCTATGGTTTTTTCAGTGAATTTCAAAGGTTTTTTAAATGCTAATTTCTAACTATGCCTACAGAGCTAGGACATGTGAAGAAAGAAGAGAAAACGCACAGAAAGAAAAAAAAGAAATGCAGAAAGAAGCAACAGAAGTCCTCAAAGACGAAGAAAAGTGCAGGAAGAAGGATAACGTGCAGAAAGAACAAACAGAAGAGCAGAAAGAAGCCTTGTTGCAAAATAATCCTGTACCTTCAACTTTTTCAGACGGATACTGGTGGTAACTGAGTCTGACTAACCAGTCCTAGAACCAGTGCTATGTTAAAAGACACTCAGAATACAGTGAAAATACCTACATACACTAGGGAACACTATGCGTTGGGGTCCCCCTGTGATTAGCATGACCTCCTCTGTAAGCCCCTAGTATATAAAAGGGCAGGGGTTTAAAACTACCTCTTAAAACGCGCCACAGGGCGTGTTTGCACACGTCACCTCAGGCCCCGTCCCCTCCCTTCCCCACTGTGTAAACACGCCCTGTGGCCTTTTTAAGTTGGGAGATTAAGTCCCCTTGATTCCTGAGGGTCCCTAGGGTCCAACTAGACCACTAGGTACCTCCAGTAAGTGCCACAGAGCTACGTTGCAGAGAGATGTAAAAAGGGGCACGGCCTAGACCACCTTTCTGCAACGCAGCGCAGTGGTGCTTACTGGAAGCACCTGGTGGGCTAGTTGGCCCCCAGGGTCCCTCAGGACTGAAGGGGAATTATTTCCCCAATTTAAAACGCACCACTGGGCGTGTTTGCACACGTTAACTCAGGGCCCGTCCCCTCCCTTCACCACTGTGTAAACACGCCCTGTGGTCGTTTTTAGTTGGGAGATTAAGTTCATTTGAATCCTGAGGGTCCCTAGGGTCCAACTAGCCCACTAGGTACCTCCAGTAAGCGCCACAGAGCTGCGTTGTAGAGAGGTGTAAAAAGTGGCGCGGCCTGGACCACCTCTCTGCAAAGCAGCTCAGTGGCGCTTACTGGAAGCACCTGGTGGGCTAGTTAGCCCCCAGGGGCCCTCAGGATTGAAGGGGAAATATTTCCCCAACTTAAAACGCGCCATAGGGCGTGTTTGCACATGTCACATCAGGCACCGTCCCCTCCCTTCACCACTGTGTAAACGCGCCCTGTGGCCATTCTAAGTTGAGAGATTAAGTCCCCTTGAATGCTAAGGGTCCCTAGGGTCAAACTACCCCACTAGGTACCTCCAGTAAGCACCACAGAGCTGCGTTGCATAGAGGTGTAAAAAGGGGCATGGCCTCAGAACACCTGTCTGCAACGCAGCTCCCTGGCGCATACTGGAGATACCTGTTGGGCTAGTTGGCCCTCAGGGACCCTCAGTATTGAAGGGGAATTAATTCCCCAACTTACAACTGGCCAGGGGGCGCGTTTGCAGAGTGCTGCAAGGAGGGGGCGTGGCCTCCGGCGTGATGCCGGTCTTTTATTTATTTTATTTTTTTAAGAAGGAGGGCTGTGTGGCCCCCCTTCTTTTTCTAATTTATTGGCCCTGGGGACCCCATCCCCCAGGGCCTGCACCCTAACTTTTTTTGTTGAAAAAAATAAATTTGCAAGAGGGCCGCATGGCCCCCCTCACAAGGCCTTAATCCGCCCTGGAGACCCCAACCCCCGGGTCATGGCCTTTTTTTTTTTATTCTTTAGGAGGGGGGCTGTGTTGCCCCCCTCCTCAGGCAACTTATGGCCCCAGGGACCCTATCCCCCGGGGCCAGCCTTTGTTTTTTATTATTTTAAAAAATATATATATTTATAGAATCACCTAGGACATGCTGGACAAACCGTATGTACCTATCACCATGACGATTTGCGTGATATTCATTAAAAGGCGACTATGCATACAATGAATCCATGTGGATTGTATTTACACCGCTAGTGAAGCTCTGACGTGTCTGACGCCCTACCGTGCCTAATCCCGGCGCCCCCGCCGGTGGGTACTCTCCAAGTAGACACCCTTGTCATTTATTTATTCAAACATGGGTAGCTATTGACGGGCACATTTAATACACACGCACACCAAGCCATTTAAAGGGGATTCGACAAAAATTCGACCAAACTATGCAAGAAACCCCCCTCACGGTTAATAAAACACACATCCACCGCCAGATGTGTAATACTTTTTATTTTACTCTCTGGAAAGGAGACGAACCTCACTTGAGAGTCACAGCGTGCTCCTGGCTGAGCCCAATGCTGTGTTACACCCACCAGTGCCCGCCGAGTGCCACACACCTCTGTGTTGTATTTCACCAGCTAGTGCGTAAGCTATGACACTCTCTAACCCATGTGCACTGTAACACCACCCCGTGAATATGTCATGCCACACTTGCCTTCGCACGGGTTATATTGCCCCATCTAACGTGCCTTCCTCGATGCCTATGTTCTAATGCACAGCGCTATGCCATACATATTACAATCTGGGATCCATATCTTTGTCACAGTGCATATGCAACATTACACTCCCCAGCACATATTTTATATTACAACTTTAGAGACTAGTTAGGTTACACAACACTGCCCTGTGCATATTACACTCCAAGGCTCATATCGCATAGCACGCGCTAGTGCCTGTGCTATCTCGCGCTCTCCAATCAATCTGTCATTGCGCACAATGTATTGCATATTATATTTCACGCCCCGGTTCATCTTATATCATCCTTTTTGGTGCATAGTTTATACCATACACTATATCTAGTTTTCATTTTCAATCGTACTCTCAGGACTATGTTCTATATAACACTGCATCCACCTACCCTTTTCACGGGCATTACATTTTACGATGGGGGGTGGAGGGTCAGGGGGTGTTTCTGCCAAGTGAGCCCGGAGTCACAGTCACAAACGTCCTCTTCTTCCTGAATAAAAGTGAGATTACGCTGCATACTTGTTCATATTTTAAGTAGTTTGCACAGACACACATTTTAAAAACAATAAAGTTCCTAATACCCACCTTCTCTGAACAGTTAGCTTGCTGCCCCATCCACCTCCTCCCTATCCTCTGTTGTCTGAATCCATGGACTGGCCTCCTCCCTCCTGCCATGCATGGTGTGATGTGCTGCCACTGCCCTCCATTTAGCATGAGGTACCAGTCCACTCCTCCTGCCCTCCATTGCCCAATTCTATGGCCCATCATTGACCTCCTGCTTAGCCTCTGTGCTTAGCTTGCTGCCCCTATTCTCCTTCCTCCTGCCCTCCGATGTCTTTGTGCATGCCCCTGCTCCATCCCTTTTGCCCACCATGTTCCATGGACCTGCCACTCCTGTCTACTCTGAGTGTTCTGTTGAGCTGCCACACCCCTCCCACCTGCCTAGCATTGTCAGATGACTGTAACCTGTCCCTGCCACCTCCACCCTGCCTGTCCACATGCCATGCCCCTATCCCCTTCCTCCTGTCCTCCATGGTCCATTTTACTGCCACACCCTTCTGCCCTCCCTGGTCTGTTGTGCTGCAACTGCTTCTCCTGCCTGCCCCACGCGGTCTGTTGTGAGGCCCCTCCCCTGAACTCTCTTGTCTGTGCCCAGGTCCTGACCCTCCCTTCTATCCTCCATACTCCTTTGTGCATGACCCTGTATCCTCCTCCTTGCCCATCATAGCCATTGTGCTGCCACTAGCCCTCCCGTTTGCCATGCATGGTCTTCTGTGCTGCCATGGCCCCTCCCACCTTCCCTGTGTGGTCAGCCAGCTGCCCCTGACCCCCTCCCACCTTCCCTCCATGGTCTGTGTGTATGCCACCATAGTCTCACTGTTGCTCTCCATGGTGTGTCTTATTTCTAGTGCCCATCCTGCCTGACCTCCATGGACATCTTGCTGCTCCCGCGCTGCCCACTTGCCCCCAGCCCTCTGTTTCCATGTGCAGACACCTATTCCCTCCCTCCTGGCTTGTCTGTTCCATTGTAATACCCCTGATCCGTCCCTCCTGCCCTTTAGAGTCTCTTATGCTGCAGCTTTCTCTCCTGTCTGTCCATTATGGTCAGCTAGCTACCATTGCCTCTTTCCCCATTGTTCTCTGTTGTCCATGTGCATGGTCCTGTCCCCTCCCTATTGCTTTCTATGGATTGTTGTGCTGCACTCCCGTCCCGCATGCCCTGTGTGGTGTATTGTGCTGCTGCAAACCCTGATGCCTGCCCTGTAGGGTCAGTTTGGTGCACTGCTCCATGTCCCTCCTGTCCTCTGTTATCCGAGTCCATGTCCCTACCCCACTTCCTCCTGCCTACCATGATCCAATGTACCATACTTGCGAACATTTTGAAATTGGTAAGAGGGAGATTTTGAAAAAAAACTGGGGTATTGATTTTCTCCTTTGAATTGCATTGAAAAAGAGGAGATTGTAGACAGGAGACAGATCAAATAAAGCCCATTTGAGCTTAAAAACATTGGACGTTTCCCGGCTAAAGCGGGTCTGTTGGCATGTATGGTTATACTACCACTGCCTCTTCCTTCTGCCCACAATGGTCTATTATATTGCCACAGCCTCTCTTGCCAGTTCTGTATTGTTGGTTTGTTGCCCCTGCCCCACTTTCCACTGCCCTCCATAGTCTGTTGTGCTGCCACTGCCCTTCCTGCCTGCCCAGTGTGGTCAAATTGTTGCCTCTGCACTCTCCTACTTGCCTTCATTTTTCAGAGTCCGTGGCCCTGGCCTCTGCCTCTCAACAGTATCCCAATGAACAACTACATTGCTAACATTCTATATTTATTACAAAAGTGTGGAACGCCTGATGTCATCTTGATGTAATCAAAACTGTAATACCTAGAGCATTTCCTTTAGAAATTACATGTATGAGAGGGTCTTATTTGCATCAAAATTATGGTTAGTGCTCTAAAAAACTAAAATGAGGACATATTCTCTGAGTTTTCAAATAGCGACAAAGAACTTTTAAATTATTTGTAATTTTTTTTTTTTTTTATCCAGTTGACCACTTGATTAAATGTTGCACTTAGGGGAGAGGATGTGGTGTTACTTCCAGAGCTGCAGACTTTGCAACTGGGGAACCAGGTTGGAGTTTCTGCTTCAGCTCAACATTCTGTGATTCTGGTCAAATCACTTAATCTCCCCATGTCTACAACCAAAATGAATTTGATCTAGTGTGATGTAACCAATGCTCATGTAAAGCACTCCAATACCTGACAAGTCTGCACTATATAAAACTGCAAATACATAAAAAATAAGTGTTTTGCACACTTCTGTCATTAGGCTACATGTGGGCTACATCTGGGTGATATTTGTGCTACATTTGGGCTCTTTTGTCTCTGGTGGCCATCTTGGGAGATTTATTTGTTATGAAGTTTCCTAATTTCCTCATTTACTGCAGTCTCCTCAGAAGGAAATGCTTTCAGTTTTTTACTTTGATTCCATCAAGAAGGTATTCAGATATGTCACACATTTGCCATAAATTCTGAATGTTAGCAATCTAGTTGCTCAGTAGATCACTGTAGTAAAGCTACTGCTCACCACGGAAGTCTGCTGCTGGTATTCAAAGTGCATGTTTCAGTCTGCATGTCAGATTTTTTTTATGAAATAGAAGAGGATTTGAGAAGTCAAAATGTGCCCTAATATTTCTTTCTGCAGCACTAATCATAATTTCTACGGCAAAATGAAACCCCTCATTTTGTTCCTTTGTAAATTACATGTTTTAAGTGTTACCACTTTATTCCAATCAAGATGGCTTCAGGTGTGCCATACTTTTGTCATAAGTAAGACTGTTAGCGCTCTAGTTGTTCGTTAGAACACTCTGGGACATTCTGTCATTGGGCTAAACTTGGGCTACATCTGGGTGATATTTGGGCTACATTTGGGCTCTTTTGTCTCTGGTGGCCATCTTGGGAGATTTATTTGTTATGAAGTTTCCTAATTTCCTTATTTAATGCAGTCTCCTCAGTAGGAAATACTTTCAGTTTTTTACTTTGATTCCATCAAGAAGGCATTCAGATGTGTCACACATTTGCCATAAATTCTGAATGTTAGCACTCTAGTTGCTCATTAGATCACTGTAGTAAAGCTACTGCTCACCAGGGAAGTTTGTTGCTGGCATTGAAAGTGCATGTTTCAGTCTGCATGTCAGAATTTTTTTATGAAATAGACGAGGATTTGAGAAGTCACTCAAAATGTGCCCTAATTATTCTTTCTGCAGCACTAATCATACTTTCTATGGCAAAATGAACCCCCTCATTTTGTTCCTTTTTAAATTAAATGTTTTAAGAGTTACCACTTTATTCCAATCAAGGTGCTTCAGGTGTCCAATACGTTTGTCATAAGTAGGACTGTTAGCGCTCTAGTTGTTCTTTGGAACACTCTGGGAAGCTGCAGTAGAACACAAAGGAATCAACTGACAGTCTCTGCCCTTGTTGGATGTACATGTTTTATTGAGAATGTCAGACTTCATTCTCACATGACTGAGAAAGATAATGTGAATTTACAGAAAATATGCTCTCAGTTTAGCTTATAGATCACCTTCCAAACCTCTGTGGTAAAGGCATGAGAAAATAATTTTCTCTCAAACATGATTCATGATATCACAGCAGAAGGCTTTTTCACATGGTAAAATCACCTTAGAACACACCACAATTCCTAAAATGAGCATGGTACCATCAACAAATGATTTATAATGTAACTAAAGTCTTAAAACCTTCTATTAACTGCAATGCTTTTTTATGAGGTGCTATCATGTATATTGGTCCCAAGATGGCTGCCAACACTTCTTGGATGAAGTACTGACAGCCAATCAGATCTCACGATGAGATGTGTGGTTAGGCTCCGCCCAGATATATATGTGATTTTGATTTGATTTTCTCAGGAACTGCTTAGCAGATTGACACCATTTAAGCAAAAGGCACTAGTCTGAACTGAGGACTACATCTTTGCCAAATTTGGTGTAATTCCGTTCAGCAGTTCGGGCTGTAGCTGCGTCAAAAGGTCCTATGGGAAAATGCATGGGGAAAATGCATTTTGAGACCCCCCTTTTTCCTCAGCCCCCGCTTGACAAATCACCTTGAAATTTTTAGGATAGGAGCGGACCGGAGCTGGCCAAAAGTTTGGAATATTTCGCGAAGATTCGTCAATCGGCACCAATGTTATTCCAAATAGAATGTTGCGGATTTCCTATGGAAAATAGGTCCTAACTATAACTACCTACTGGCGACTGCCAGTAGGTAATATATATATATATACACGCTCCAGAACACCTAATCGGTGCACTTACAGGCGGGTGCTTCTCACATGCGGGGGTGCTCCCACATAGCAAATTAAGTTTCAACTCTCCTCCTACTCCCGGTCATCACCAAGGAAGACAGCACTCACGGGGGCCGGTTCTGTTAATTTATTAATTTTTGTGAACATAACACAATGTTACTATCCATGATCAAATTATGTCTGGAAAATAATTTCTTTATGTTCTCCAATCAGGTATTCCAGTAGGTTAGGGGTGTGGCTATGGGTGCTTGTTTCTCCCCTAGTTATGCCTGCCTGCATATGGGGTACTGGGAGGAACAGGTTCTCATACGCACCTTTCCTGACATCATGTTGAACAAAGTGGTGAAATGGCTTAGGTACATAGATGACCTTCTCATTATTTGGAATGGAACCAAGAGTGATGCTTTACAGTTCATTATGAACCTTAACAAAAATAATTTTAATTTAGAGTTTACAAGTCAGATCAGTAACAGTTCGATATGCTTTCTTGATGTAGAAATCTTTATTCAGCACAATGAATTACAAACCAAAATGTATCGAAAACCAACAGCCGGCATTCTTTATTGCATGCCTCGAGTCATCATCCTGCACATTTGCTCAGAAGTACACCATATGGGGAAATGCTCCTCATTAGAAGAATTTGTAGCACTGATCAAGATTGTATAGAGGCTCAGAAATAGTGCAGGGATAGATTTCTGAGAAGAGGCTATCTCCCGGAAATTGTATATAAGGCAATAAGCAAAGCTAATAATTCAGGTAGCTGGTTAGCAACATCAGGTAAAAAAGAAAAAGAGCAAACAGAGCAAAATGAAACGTGTTTAATTCTAACCTACAACAATCAGCATCAGAGTATTCATAAAATTGTGAATAAGAATTGGGCACTTATTGCCAGTGATCCAGTTTTGGGTAAACATTTGTCCCATTCTCCTAGTATCACTTACAGGAAGGCAAAAACTATGAGCAATTTTTTAGTCTCTAGCAGCCCAGAGGTTAGAATTAATAGCTCATGGCTGAATAGTAGCAAGGGTTTCCTCAAATGCTTGGCTTGCAAAGCCTGTAAAAATGGGGTGAGTAAAACAGAATATACGACTCCCCTTAGCAATACACCTACTCACATACAGAGCAAATTGACTTGCAAAACTGAATACGCGGTTTATGTGCTGGAGTGTCCATGTGACCTGCGCTATGTAGGGAGCACTAAGCTTCAGGTCCACAAGAGGATGCTCCAGCACATACAGGCCATCACCAACGGCGATACTGCATATCCTGTGGCTAGACATTTCGAGGAAAAGCATGCTAAAAATCCTACTGGTCTAAAATATTTTGTGATTGACTCAGTCCCACCTCAGAGAAGGGGTGGCGATCGTGAAGTACAGTTATGTAAACTCGAGACAAGGCACATTATACTTATGGACTGCAAAGCTCCCAATGGACTCAATGCTAGTGAAGATTTTTACACCTATCTTCACTAGGCTAAAGAGAGTTAACAGTATACTTCAGCTGCCTAATATCTCCTTTCATATGGTTTTAATAGTATTTATGTAATGTAAGTTATTTTGATTTTCCTACTTGGTTTGCACTTTATTTTATTAACCTACTGCTTATGCAAATTTGCACAATGACATTTTGATAAAATAGGGGTTCTATACCAGAAGGCCCACATGGACTTAAATCTCCTCCCCCTAATATATCTGTAAGGGTCGCTCGTTATGTTCCACAGGAGCGTCAGGAACTTGAAGATTAGTCCCCAGTCTTCCCCTACGGCCTTCCGACTCTATCAGACTATAGAGTAGCGGATGACACGCCAGGGGGAAACAGGGAAACAAAACAAGGATAGGCGGGGAGAAAGGCAGGTTGTGTTGTTGGACCACGTCAGGGTCAGAGGCGGGAACACTCAGCTGTAAAATAAAAGACTATATTAAACTTTTTCAATACCAAGCAACCTCAATGTAAAAACACTCCACTTCTTTGGAACCTACCATGGTTATAGTTCACAACTCGAAGTATGAGGGAACACTCAGCAAGGTTATAGTTCACAACTCGAAGTATGAGAGGGTGGTAGAGCTACGTGTCAGTTCCTATACTTAGGATGTACAAGGCTCACCCCGTCTGTTTCCAGGAGAACTGTGAGTGAGGCAGAATTACATCTTCTTTATGACCTCCTAAGGTGAGTGGTTTGCTAAATCGCCTAGAGGAAAATGATGTTCAGCTGTCAAGAATAGTATTAAGGATAATTATCTATAATCCACAATATATATGAAAGGCAGCGCAGGGCGCTGTTACCGTGTTTCTGATGTGATACGTTGTCCCATAAATGTTGCACAATGGTCCACGCCAGTCTTCCCCGAATTCAATAAGTAAAGTGGGTCTGTGCAGGGAAAAAACGAGAATACCTCTCGCGCTCAAAGGGGAGGATCCTAAAACAAGGTACGTACAATACACAGGAATCGTACGGATATGAACAGTGTACAACAGCGTTGGGAAGTCTGCAAAGGCACCTTAACTTCAGGCAACACTTTAAGGGAAAAGGAAATAACGCAGAGAGACTGCTCGCTATACAGGGCTAAAAGGAACGTACTAGTCCCAGGGATCAAATCAGAGCCTTACTTGTTTGCAGGATCTGCCAAAACCGGGGAATCAAACAAACCAAACGGACAACAGCATACGCTGTAACCACTTCTGAAAATGCGGCAACGCCGCGCCAGACAAGGAGCAACGATCCCGACAGCACTCGTCCGCTACGATTCAACTTCACCGGAAACAGGAACCAAAACGAGGCGGAAGTCAGGCAAACGCTACTGGGACGGAAATGGGGCTAGGTGCAAGAACGCTAAGCGGCGTTTACGCGCGCCTAAGCTCCTTAAATACTAAACATGTCTTGGGGGCAGGACCGCGGGGCATGACAATATCATGGAAACGCTAGAGGCATCTTGTGAAATGCACACAAACATTTAAAATGCGGCTATCCTATGGGATACGTGGTGTTTTTATAGAATAATTGTATTTTCTCTTTTATATAAAGAACTCGCCAATAAGCTGCTAGTGTGATCAGGATTAAGAAATGCCCAGTTAGGAGTCATCTATAAATATAACAGGTTTACATTGGGATTGTATTTAAACGCATTTATTTATATATTTATTTATTTAAATATTGATGTGTTTTTAGATATTTATTCTATTTACTGTTTATCTAGTGTGACTATTTAACACAAGACATTTTTGATGACTGTTTTCAATTGATGTATTTTACATGCATTAGGAGTATTCATGATTCGAATCTCCAATGGTACATGCATAGGATGTATTCCATGTCTATTGATTTCTAGGCAGTACGTCATTCACTTTGCACTTTAAAAACATTGTACTTCCTCTTCCGTGTCATGTGATCAAGGCCCCACGTGGGCTGAAATGCATCATGGCGGTGATGGTGTCGGGCACTAAATAAATAATTTTGCACAATCCAACGGGTTCGCTTTGTCTGTTATCCAGAGCGTGACTTTACCTCATATATATATATATACTTATTTATATATATTACCTACTGGCGGTCGCCAGTAGGTAGTTATAGTTAGGACCTCGTTACTATAGGAAAATCGCAACATTCTATTCGCAATAACTTTGGCACCGATTGATGAATCTTCGTGAAATTTTCAAAACAAATTATTTGTTGAGATCAGCTCCTATGTTGAAGGTTTGGGGGTGATTCATCAAGGGGGGGTCGAGAAAAAAGGGAGGCTCCCAAAACGGTTTTTTTCAATGTTAATTTTCATAGGAAACTTTAGACAAGGCTACAGGTCGAACGGGCAGGGAGAAGGGTCTTGGTCTAGAAAGCATGCTTTAGTTTATTTGGTGTAAATCTGTTCATTAGTTTTTGAGAAATATTGACATTTACAGATATCGATATTTGGGAATTCTGCCATCTGATTGGCTGAGGCATTACGAGCACGAGCTTGCTGCTGATTGGCTGCGAGCGTTTGCAACTAGGAAGTGTTGGCCGCCATTTTGTGATTCCTTTGAAGCGAGTAAGGGGGCAAAAGGGCGAAAAATTTGGGAAAGAGGAGGGTAGGAGCACTGTAACTTTTGTGGGGTGTTTAGGGTGTGCTATAGAGGGGGTGCAAAGTAAGCTAATAATACTTACCGGTGTGAAAGTTCTAGGCTACAAAAATTAAGTGAGGTATTGGCTAGTGTGTGATGTTTCTAAGGTGAGCTTGTGTGCGACTCGAGTATTAAAGCGTGAGCCCACACTGTGTGTCTTATGCTGTGAAGTCCTGTGCCCTGGCCGCTGCAGTACAGTTGTGGAAGCAGTGTCAGCATGTGTTTATACCTATTAGGATGAACTACTGACTCGTAGTGGTGTGAAAGTTCTAGATACGGAAAATATGTGAGGTATTGTCTAGAGTCTCATGGAAGGAGGAAAAAAGGGCAAAAAAAAGTGGGAAATAGGAGGGTAGGAGCACTGTAACCTCTGTGGGGTGTTTAGGGTGTGCTATAGAGGGGGTGTGAAGTGAACTAATCATACCTACCAGTGTGAAAGTGCTAGGCTAAGTAAATTAAGTGAGGTATTGCCTAGAGTGTGATGCTGCTAAGGTGAGGTGGTGCGGGACTCGGCGATTAGAGCGTGAGTCTAAATTGTGTGTCTTATGCTGTGAAGTATGTGTCAAGGCCGCAGTACAGTTGTGGAAGTAGTGTCAGCATGTGTTTATAACTACTAGGACAAACTACTGACCCGTACTGGTCTGAAAATTCTGGGGTATGGAAAATATGTGAGGTAGTGTGTAGAATCTCATGCTGCTAAGCTGAGCTGCTGCCGGACTCGGGGTGAAAGCGTGAGCCCAAACTGTGTGTCATATGCTGTGAAGTTATGTGCTCTGGCTGCTTTGCCACATATGTGCAAGTAGTGTCAGCATGTGGTTATAGCTACTTGGAGGAACATTTGTTTTGAACATTGTAACTTTTATATGGTGCTAAGGGGGTGTTATATAGAGAGTGGTAAGGTAAATTTGTGTGTATGAAATGAATTTGGTATTTGGAAAGTGGAAAGCACTGACTCCTACGGGTCTGATGGCGCTGGGGGCATAAGGTGAAGTGCTGCTGGAGTTGGGAATAAAGCTGATGAACTGCTGACCCCTATTGTGAACTTTTAACGTGCATGTGCCGTTGAAGGTTCGATAAAATGTTGCAAAAGTATATCGTTAGGTTAAGAAAAAAAATGATGAACTTTTAACCTGCAGGTGTCGTAGAAGGTTCCGGAAAGTGTGGTGATAAAATAGGTTGAACTTGTGACCTGTATGTGGCGCGGAATAATAAGTAGCTTTTCGAAAGGAAAATTCAAAATTAACCAATGGAGGTAAGTTTTGGAATGTCGTTGAAGGTATGAAGTATTCTGATTTGTTCTTTGCATGTATTTATGTGTGGAGCGACAGAGAAATTGTGCCATTCCTGGTTTCATTCTTGATGAAGTCGGAGCTTTACATGTACTATGTGAGAAAGAGAGAATTGTATGCGTGTGTCATTTGAAATCTGGACAACAACTACAAAGGTGAGTTAGAAATGAACAAGGTGTGCTATGTGTTTTATAGTATTGATTAAGTATTTGAGGTGATGTTTTTAATTTTGAAAGTATTTTTCATTTCAAAGTAATATAGTGTTAGTAAAGTGTGGTGTTTGATATTGGTTTTGAAATATGCATAAAATTTGAGCTGTTATATTTTATATATGTTTATGAATTTTTTACAGAGAAGAAGTGTAGTTTGTCCTCTTTATAGGACTGGATTGTTTTGAATATGAGGTACAGCGTTAATTTGAGTTTGTAATGTATTTGGGGAGATAAAGAAAATGTTGCACGTTTGCAACTGATACTTTTTGTGGAATTAGTGGGGAGGGGTGGTGGTAGGAGACGTATGTGTTATTAAGTTAAAAGCGATAAAACGAAATGCAGAAATGTTATGTGGGCAGGTTGTGGTCTTATTTTTGACACTGAGAGGTAGGTTTGAATGTAAGTCAGGGTAGGTTGTTGTACAGTGGGGCCGTGTACAGTGTTTTGAGATTACATGGAGAGGAGATGGAGATAGGAAAAGTGATACGTTCCTTTTATATGAACGCATAGTTTGAATCATGTGATCCTAAGTTGAGATAAATATGAATATGGTTTCTGGTTTGCATTTGGGTATAGTGAATAGTTTTTGTAGTTTCTGACTAGTGAATAATAAAAAGGTAGATATACTAAAATATATGGTAGTAATCGTATTAATTATTGTCTGTTCTTATGGAATAGAAGTAGTTGGGGAGTGCTTCTTTAGAAGAGATGTTTTATAAATGTGTGAGAGATAAAAAAATGTAAATGTGCGGTATATTTTCTGTATGACTTTGTTGACATTAGAGAACTACATGTGATTATAAGTGATACTATTTGTCAGGTTGTGTCGCTGTGGCGGATATATGTAGGTGTTGAAGTGGTTCGTGTTTTACTGATGGTGAGCTTCACTATCCCTTTTGAGACACTCGTCAATGTATTCATTCCATTTAATATCTTTAATATAGATACAGTAAAGGGACTGTATATCAAAAGTTTGGGAATTAGAACTTTGTTTACTCTCCCCTTGCCCTGCTATACACTCTACAGAGGGGCCGATTCCGATCCAGGTCGGAAGTGCACCGAACGCGATCCGGACGGAAAAACTACGAGTTTTTCGTGTTTTCAGCCCGACTCGTACAGCTGTACGAGTGAGCAAGTATGATGCGAGCTTCATGAAATTCACCGACCGAGTTGTTTCCGGGTCCGAACCGCTCCATAGGTCTCGGTCGTAAGCTAACCGTGGCGTGCAATGGATGCGATTTATGACCGAGCCAGTACGATGCAGGCGTTGGACCGCCGGTGCGAGCCGGAGTGTCCGGCTCACAAAACGTCCGGGTGGTTGCCTTTGGGGGTCCGCATCGGACTCCCTGTCACCCGCAGCCCTACGACTCGGACACAGGCGGAGACCCAAGGGTCCCCCCAACACAGGCATGTACGGTGAGGATGGCACCGACGCGTACCCACTGTAGAGGGCGCCCTTGTGCGAGACGTACTCATTCAGTCAATGGGAGCCCATGTACGTGTCGTACAACCGGCTCCCATTGACTTCTATGGAAGTCCGACCGAAACCGAGTCCGGCAGCATACGGCCGCATCGTACTCGCTCGGTCGGACTGCAGGACTCTGGCTCGGTCGGAAAACACTCTGGATCCGGCTCGGTCGGAGTGCTTTCCGACCCGGTTGGAATCGGCACCAGAGTGTTTAAACAACTTTTGTAACATATAGATGTCTAGCTAGTAAAGGTGGTGTAGTTCGACTGGGCCCATTTATAAACCGTGCTGGGGTGGGTGTGGGGGAGGTAGTTATGTTGCTGTTTGAAATACAGAATATAGTAACGTGGAGATGTGGAGCTCCTAGAGGTTATGTAATATCACTGGGAGCACTTATAAAGCACCCTATGGCATAGTATATGTTTTACCCGCAAATTGTCTTGTTTTAATATGGTTTGCGGATGAGCTTTCCAGGAGACATCTGTTGAAGTTAAGGCTGTGTATGGCTATAGTGGCGCTTCTACATTTGCTTGGGCTCTTTCTTTTATTGCATAAAGTTAAGCAAGGGCGGGTGTTGAGGTGGTGTAGTGGTACTGTGACTATTTATAATCCGTCTTATGGTATGGTGTATGTTTGAGTTGCAAAATTGTAAGTTTTAATTGCTTTTGCTGATGAGCGTTCCGGCAGACACTTGTTGACATTAAGTCTATCTATGGCTATAGTGGTGGTAACGGGAGTGCAGGAGCTTGTTGTTTGATTTCGTAAGGTCAAGCATGGTATGGGTGGGGGATGTGCGTATGTTGCTGATTATAAGACAGACATTTGTAACGTGGGCATGTGTTGGTAGTAAAGGTAATGTAGTTTCACTGGGCCCATTTATTGACCGTGCTATGGTATGGTTTATGTTTTTCCTGCGAATTTGCATGTTTGAATACTTTTTGTTGATGTGTTCCGGCACACACCTGTTAAAATTAAGCCTGTGTATGGTTATAGTGGTGCTACTAGCAATGGTGGGGGTTTCTTTTTTATTTTGCACGGTTAAGGAAGGGTGTGGGTGGTTGTGGGTGTGGAGGAGGTGGGTATGTTTCTGATTAAAACACAGAATATAGTAAAGTGCAGATGTCGAGCTAATAAAGGTGATGTAGTACCACTGGGAGCACTTATAAAGTGCCCTATGGCATGGTATATGTTTTACTCGCATATTTGCATGTTTTAATACGCTTTGCTTATGAGCGTTACAGAAAGTGGGGGTGCTCTAAAAGGGGGGGGGCAAAGCTCTTAAAGGGGTGTGGGTTATGCAAGTTGGGCCGTGGTCTAAATCAAGATAAGTATCATTTTGTGCTTTAGAAAATCCTCCCCAATTATCCAACGTTTAGAAAAAAACATTCTTTAAAGGATTTCCCTTCCTTCTACAACGTGGGTAACGTAGCGTGATGTCTCCAGTTCTCAGTAGTGAGCAAAATAGGCATGCGTACATCGATGTGCATGCTCTCACTACAGTGCAATAAAACAAAAACAAAAATTGACTATGTTTGCGAGGGCCGAAAATAAAATTGACTACGTTTGCGAGGGCTGAAAATAGAGCCTGATAGAGACCCTTTTTGAAGCTCCTTGAAAATAAGACCCGGCCCAATTAAAGCCCAGCATTCATCTATCCTAAGCACTGCGCCATCCAACCATCTTTTAATTGATGCATACATTCCTACTTATATACATACATACATCTGCTCCTGCACTTATCTTAAGCATCTATGAGTGCACTCGCCTATTGCAAGCACTGTGTCATTCATGCAGCCATACGCCTATATATCCATAGATACATCTGTCCCATAACCAATCCTAAGCATCTATCAGTTCACCAGTCTATCGTAAGTACTGGTCCCTGTATTCATTTATCCTTCCATTCATACATTGATACATCCATCTATGTATATATGCATTGATGCATCTGGCCATGCATCCACTCGCCTTTTATTCAACTATACGTTCTTATTTTCGGGCATCGTCCGCCCCCGATCCTAAATAGGACGTATTATACTCATCCATACAGCCTGTTAAGGGGTCGAAAATGTTTGAGAAAAGCATTGAGGGGCAGATTATTTTTATAAAGAATAACAAAGCTTTGAGTTGCTCTTTGTGGAGCATACTTCGCCATCCTTCTCTGGCGGTGTTTTAAAGAAAGGTACATATAGATATAGAAATGTAAAGGAGCTTTTAAGTATCAGACGTCAATTGAGAAACATAACGTTTTGTCGAGTTGTATATAGGTACACTGTTTAAAAGTGGCCGTGACTGACAGATACTGAATACCTGTATTTCTTACATTTGAGAAAGTATACCAGAGAGGGAATTTAGGGTGGTGAGAACCTTGATTTCTATATTTCCATGTGAATTACAGTATAGGAATATAAAAGTAAGTGGAAAGCTTTTATGTTCATATTAAAGAGGAGGTGTGAGAACTAAGTGAGGCAGGCAAAGCGTGTGTTTTCGTAGCCCTAAAACAAGAGAATGTGTAAGGTCAGAGCAGGCTCGTGCTGGAGTTGCTTGCTTGTGGTCGTTTCAAGAGGTGCAACCAGAGCGAAATTTCGGGGGAGCCTAATTTTTTCAGCAATAGGCAGAGTGGGGATGTAGGGACTGTAAAACCGGGTGAAAAAGAACAGAGTCTTCTTTACAAAAAAATGATCTTTTGAAAACCTGTGAAGTACTCGGGTGTGGCTGTGTGTGTGCGCTCGGGAAGCTGCTTGAGAGAGTCCGGGGCAATGGGCGATGCGCGCCTGGTGGTGTGTTTGCTAATTACCCCACGATGATGTTGCTCCTGCGTTGCAAAAAGAGAAGGGAAATTCTGAGAGAAAAAGTCTCTTTTTAAAGGATTTCCCTTCTCCTATAATGCAAGTCACCTGGCATGATGTCTGCACTTCTAAGTAGTGAGTAATGTGCATGCTCTCACAGTCTCACTGCAGTGCAATAAAGAAAAAAAAAGGGATGAGGTTTGCGAGGTCCGAAAGTAGACCCCCATAAAGACCTGTTTCGAGGCCACCTAAAATAAAGACACCTCTCCCCCCCGCACTTAAAACCGGGGGGGCAGTGTTATGTTTGGAAAGTTGTGGATAAAATTGTAGGCTAATACTATCTATAACGTTGTCTGTGGCGGGTTGCAGAGAGTGTGGTGTGGGGTGGTGAAAAGTACGAGGTAGTGCAGTTACATATAAATTGTAAAGATGTTTGTAAATAATTAAATAAATACTTGCTGCATGTTCTATGGCACTACTTGTCATGTTAGTGCTGCTCTGTCGTGTTCAATCACGTTGCAGCACTAGGTGCGGAAGTCGTTAGTGGAAGTTTTGTAATTGTATGTTATAATTTTAACATAGTGAACAAATGTGAAAAATAATTGAATCTAATTTTTTTTCAGAAAATTATTTCGTTTGGATTAAAATTTGGAAATGCCAAGAAGAAGTAAAAAAAAAAAGAGAAGAGAAGAAAAATAGATATTTGTGCAAAAGGCAAAAGTTTGTATTTGGAAAAAATTGGAGTAGTACAGAAAAACTTTGTTCTACTATAAGTACAAGAGGAAAAAAGGATCATACAAGAGGAGAAATATAATTTTTTCAAGTAAGGTGAAGCAGAGTTCAATTTCAAATACCAGGAAAGGGAAAGATGATAAAGAAATAGTATCTGTTACTCGGAGACAAAAGGAGTTTCATGAAAATCGTCAGAGACTTTTTCGATCTAAAGTGATTCAGAATTCAATGAAAGAATGCTTCAAATATAAAAGGAATGTTTTTGATTTGAAAGAGAAACAGCGTATTGAAAGTATGGTGGATAGTGCTTTCAATTTAAAACAGAAGTTATTCATTGTGATTTTGAAGAGAAAGTATTAAACAGAACGTTAAGTTGTTATAAGGACTAGATCTATGTCACGTAAGAAAATATACTGAGAAGTATGGCCCTTCTCTGGCTTGTCTTTGAAGAAAAGTTTGTAAAAGTGTTTTTTTATCAGTTGAGGATGTTAGCAGTATGTTATTCAGAAATGCAGAAGTTTGTGAGGAAAGTGTACTATGTAAAAAGTTCTGCATTATTTTTAAGTGAACTGAGTACAAGTCTTTTATATGCTTCTTTATTAGTTGTTCAAAAAAAGTGTGATGATATTGAAATGCGATATTTTGGTTCAGAGGAGCAGTTCATAGAATGTGAACGTTTGACAATTACAGATGATGGAGGATATGGTAAAGTGATTAGCACTGATCAGTTTGAAGAAGAAATTGGAACGTTTAATGTAGTGTGGTGTGAAATACCTGACTATGTTTGTGTTTGTTGTCGATGTACTGATTATAAAAGTAAATGTAGGAATGTTGATTTGTATTTGAAAAGTGAATAGGAGAACAATGGTGGGTAGAATTTACAATGGACTTGTTGGTGGAAGGTCAATTTGAGTTCGGTAGTGATCAACGTATCTGTACATAATGTTGTAACAAATTAGAAGAGAACAAAATGCCTTTTAGAGCAGTACATAATAATTTAGAATTAGTAGCTATTCCAGAGGAACTGGCAGAATTGAATACAGATGAGTCTGTTCTAATTCAATGTGTTATTCTTTTCAAACTATAATTCGGATGGAGACTAAAACATGTAAACTGTCTCCAACCGACTTGCAAAGAGGTTTGAAGGAAGAGTGGTGTACTTACCTTTGGATTTTAAGAAAAATATTGAAACTATTGCTGGAGTGAAAGAGGAAAATTAGGCAGTTATCATTCTAGTAAATGTTGTAGTAACAAAAAGTCGGAAAATATGGAAAGATTTTGTGGGTGTTAATAAAGTTGAAAAGGCTACCTTATATCTTACAGAGAACAATAGTTATTCCAAAACTGTAAATGTGGGTGAACAGGTAATAAGTTTAGAAGATGAATCTTATTGATCGATATTCTGAAGCTGCAATTGGTACAGGTGGATCATTATACCGTCCACCTTCTCCTGTAGGAAACAGCTGTGGAAAATAATGACCTTCCAAGGTTTTCTCCCATACACTTATTGGAGTTCCCTGTGCTTATTTTATTTCAAATAACTCAATGCTGCTTCCTATTACTTCTTTTGAATGCAAAGGACATATTGTGTAATGTTCATAAATATCTTCAGTCCTTGACTTGTCCACTTTCTCTATTTGACCACTTGAAATTTCAGATTATATTCTGAAAATCCTAGATTTCGACTACATTTTATACATATTTCACCTTTTTGTTTGAAAGAGATCTGTCTTCTTTGTCGAATGCAGTGAACCACATACTTAAAACTAAAGTTCATCAATAAGTTCTTTCTGCAAAAGAATTTGTGGAGAAACTTCAAGAAAGAGATGGAAATTTAGAAGGACACTTAATCAATTTGATGGCATGTCAATGTGGAACAATGAGTACTGGTATTGTCGTCATGAAGAACTCAAGTGTATGTTACGGAACGTAGGCACAACAACATAGTTTGTCTCACTTAGCTGTGCAGAGTATGCATGGAAAGATTTGCTTGACTTTCTAAGAGAAGCAAATTCAAATATAAAAAATGTTGAAATTAAGACTCGTGGTGAACTGTGTTCATTGGATCCTGTATATGTGTGCAGATATTGTAATGATAGGTTTCAACCTATAATGTCTTTTATCTGCAATAAAAAGAATAAAGCTCTTGGAGAGGTTACCGATTTCTTTTGGAGAAAGGAGTATCAAGCAAGAGGTGCACCCCATATACACATGCTACTATGGATCATGGATGAACCTAAATTTGGAAATGATTCTGATGAAACAGTATTGTCTTTCCTTGAATAGTATGTGACATGTGAGATACCAAGAGAAGAAGGAGATAGAAGCTTGAGATAGCAAGTTTTACATTTCCAAAGTCACAGTTGTTGAAAGTATTGCAGAAGAAACTTCAACTTTAAAGGAAACTTTTACACCAGATGTCGGTTTGGTTTCTCCTGTCCAGTTATTTGTACAGGAAGAGTAAATTATTTTGTTTCTTCTGTAAGGCACACAATAACTCGGAAATCTCAAAAGAATAACTACAAGTTAAAAAGAAGAGAAGTGTCAAAGTATATCAATGATTACAATCCAGTCATTTTAAAAATGTGGAATGCGAACATGGACATTCAGTATGTTGTAGATAACTCAATTGCTGTTGCATGTTACGTTACATCGTACATAACAAAATCAGAAAAAATAGAGATGAAAGAACTATGGGAAGAAATTACACAAGAGAAAAGCCTTAGTAATGAATTGTACAGCTTTACTTTGAAAATGCTTTCCCACCGAGAAATTGGATTGTATGGATGTTCAGACTGATTGTGCTCTTCAAGTTTAAATTCAGAGTCACGAGGAATCATTTGGGTAAGTTTAGGTTTTGCCTGCAAACGAAATCGAGTCTTGAAATGATTTGAAGAAATTGAAGAATTAGCAGTAAATTAAGCAGACAGTACAGACAATCTTAAAACTAATATGTTGGACGCGTACTAACCGTAAAGGAGTTAACATCTGGAACAGCTATGTCTGTATGAAGTACTTCAACATTACAGCTTGAAATGTTAAAGAGAATGTAAAAGAAGGAACATATGCAGTAGTTGGATGTCATTGTTGTTTAGTAAAACATGCAAAGAGTAATCTCATAAACCACAAGAAAGTTAGTTGTGAAAGTTTAGATAAGGGAGAATTTTACTATTTAGCACTTCTGGTGTAGTGAAAGTGAATTATTTGGAGACTTTGACTGTTACGAAGATTCTTGTAATACATGTAAACGTAGCGCTGCATGTACAATTTTTGCTATATATTTAAAATGTTGAATGATGAAGTTGAACAGAAAAAAACTATTACAGCTGAAATTATTAATGAAAGTTCTCAAGATAGTGAAACTAGTGGTCCATGTAGTCACGATCTTCTTGGGCGAGCAATACTGTAAAATGAAGCAGCCATTGCTATGCATGAAGTTGAAATTGCAATGCGGTACAGCAGGTCCGAACAGTGAAACGGGGTCTTGATTCTATGATTGAGGATGTCAGAAGTTAAAGTCTGTGATAATTTCTGTGTACTCCCTCTGACCAGGTGCAATCAACTCTAGGTCCCAACAGTGGAATGGCATCTTGATCCCACAATGGACGATGTTACAACTGCATCTGTGAGTGGAGATGAAGGTACTCCCTTCGACCAGGTGCAACTAACTCTAGGTCCCAACAGTGGAACGGTGTCTTGATTCCACCAAGGATTATGTCCGATATTACCTGCTGCTTGGTTTTCACAGAACTCACTCTGTTGAGGTGCATCAGACTCTGTGCTTCCGTAGCTAACTGCTGTACAGAATTATTGGGGTTGGTTGAGTGTAGTCACTGGAGTACACCGCGGGACAGCAGGTCTGAATACTGAAACGGGGTCTTGATTCTTTTATTGAGGATGTCAGAAGTTAAAGTCTGTGTTTATTTCTGTGTAACACCTTCGACCAGGTGCAACCAGCTCTAGGTCCTAATAATGGAACGGTGTCTTGATCCCAGAATGGATGATGTCCAATATTACTTGTTGCTTGGTTTTCATAGAACGTCCTCCATTAAGGTGCATCAGACACTGTGCTTCCATAGTTAATTGTTGCACATGATTATTGTGCTTCGTTGACACCAGTCAGTGGAGTACACCGTTTTACAGCAGGTTCGAACAGTGAAACGGGGTCTTGATTCTGTGATTAAGGATGTGAGACGCTAAAGTGTGTGATGATTTTTGTGTATCCCCTCTGATCAGGTGCAACGAACTGTAGGTTCCAACAGTGGAACGGCCTTTTGATCCCACAATGGATGATGTTAGAACTGCATCTGAGGGTGGAGATGAAGGTACTCCTTTTGACCAGGTGCAACCAACTCTAGGTCCCAATAGTGTAACGGTGTCTTGATCCCACAATGGACGATGTCTGATATAACGTGCAGGTGAATTTTCAGAGGTCCTTCTGTTGAGGTGCATCAGACTTTGTGCAGGTCCGAACAGTGAAACGGGGTCTTGATTCTATGACTGAGGATGTCAGAAGTCACAGTTTGTGATGATTTGTGGTACCCCCTCCGATGAGGTGCATCAAACTCTAGCTCCCAACAGTGGAACGGTGTCTTGATCTGACAATGGAGGATGTTAGAACTACATCTGAGAGTGGAAATGAAGGTACTCCCTTCGACCAGGTGCAAGCAACTGTAGGTCCCAACAGTGGAACGGTGTCTTGATTCCACGGTGGAAGATGTCCGATATTACTTGTTGCTTGGTTTTCATAGAACTCCCTCCGTTGAGGTGCATCAGACTCGGTGTTTCCGTAGCTAACTGTTGCACATTATTATTGTGCTTGGTTGACACTAGTCGGCAGAGTACACTGTGGTACAGCAGGTCTGAACAGTGAAATGGGGTCTTGATTGTATGATTGAGGATGTCAGAAGTTGAAGTTTGATATTATTTCTGTGTACCCCTTGTGATCTGCTGCAAGCAAGTCCATGCTTTCGAATTGAACGGTACATGGCTGTCAGGTGTTAATGAATAGTGAGTCTGGCCTACAATGCAGACAGAAGTGTTCACAATTCAGATCGAGTGCTGATTGATTAATTATAGAATCCAGTAGTCAAGTAACTACAACGTCTATTGGAATATACATATTATGTTTTAGTATACTTCTTTGAAGACATTTTTTGAAATGACTTATAGGTTTAGTACAATGACCAAATTTAATTTGCAAGTGCAAAGGAACACTGAACAGTCTACACTGTAGACAGCAGAAATGGTATTTGAATTGTTTTGTTTTATTAATTGCAGATTTTTCTGCAATTTATGTTGTTGTCTTTTGTTAAGATGAAGTGAGAGAAAGTATTCATGAATGTCTGTGTGAGTACTGTTTACAATTAACACTGCAGATAGCAGTGTTCACAATTCGGATTGAGTTGGTCTTGTAGATGACGCAGTTCTGTAGGAAAAGACATTGCTCCAGTGCGCTCTGTCTACAACTTGAATACGTATTATTACAGGCTCTAGACACGCTTTTGTTGCTTCATGTACGACAAACTGTGTAGCTGAATTCCACCTTACGTAGCTGTGGGCCCTTGCTGACCACTCTCTCTGGCCTACACTGTAGACAGCAGTGTTCACAATTTAGATTGAGTTGCTATTGCTGATGATGTTCTGTTGATGGCAACAGATATTACTCCAAGTACGACCGGCCGTCTACAGCACACATCATTGCTGGTTATTGACATGCTGAATGATTTTGATGTGGGTTTCTGAGTGCACTGAAACTGATGGACCCTTTATGATAAAATCTTTTTGTGTCTTATTTCTGATCTATTAATTGTGTCTCAGTATACCATAAGTTGTGTTTCTTTTACGATAGAATATTTTTCTGTATTACTTCACATCTACTGTCCATACCTTACTGCTGTACAAACTATTGATTATTTTATTATTGAATGTCTGTGTGTGATCCAATGATTACTGTTGTAGTAGATGATAGCAGCAACTATTCCATGAGGGATGGTTTACACTGACTCCACACGCATCCACCACAGACGTTACTGGATATGTGACCCTGGTAATAAAAAGGTGTCGAGCGCATGTGCTCATACCCACTTCCACTATCTATCTGTGTCCGTGTGTTCATTATCTATGCATGATAGTGCCCCTGGGCTGTATGATATTACATTGTGCTGTGGGCAGTGTATGTAACTATGTTACCTCTGGTAGTGGGGAAAACTTTGGTTATGTAACTTGTAGGCGTATGGCTATCACAGGTGGAAGGCTACTTTACAGACCATGATATTGATGAAGATGATGGTTGCATGTTGTGTGTAGTGTAATATATGTGTACATTGCAAAACGTTTAGAAAAAAGCTCTCTAAGCAGAAGAGGTGTGTCTCATCAAATGCAGTACATGGCAAACGCGCACCTAGTGCTCAAGGAAACCGCACCCGACGTGATTTTGAGAAAATATAATTGCTGAAATATAAGTTTATTACAGTTAGAAATATATAAATGTTTAAAATATGTTAGACTATCACTTGCTCTCATATACAGTTTAAAGTTATTTAGATATAGTTTTGAGACAAAAAGAAATGAGGGAATGGCGTACGCGGCGCAACACCATACGTTTATGATGTAACACAGGGTGTGGCAGCGTGCACTCGTCGCATTCGCAACACGCAGCGGGCACGACCCCATACGTACATGACATAACTCACAGCTTGGTAGCGCATACCCGTCGCATACAAAAGTAGCAGCTGGCGCGATCTCATACGTACATGTTGTTACGCGGGACGTGGTGTCACAAACCTGTCAGATACGAAATGCGCATCATTTAAATTGTGGTGGATAGGTTTCGCGTGCTGATCGAGGTTGGTAGAGTACCGGTACGGGACTGTAGTTTTCTAAAAAAAAAAAAAAAAAGTTTGATATGCATATTTTGGGGGAAAGATATAAAACATTACATAATTTTTAAAGTAAAAAAAAGGATAATAGAATTGCAAAATATTCAAAAACAATTAGAAAAAATATCGGTTTTATTAACATTAAAATATAAAATTAACATTTTAAAAAACTTTGAAATTCACTAAAAAACCATAGGTTTTACAGACGTTATAGTTAGTTGGACATTTGACTCATGTAAAACCAGAGAAATTCGCCTAGTTATAGCTAGTTGAGCTAACTATAACTCGTGCGCCCGCAATGCACTGCTGATGACGTCACATATTACATCACTTATGACATGGTCAGTGACATCACTGATGACATCACTGAGGACATCTCAAATGACATCACTAATGACATCACTGATGACATCATTCACGTGATAATCTGATGCACATACTGATGCCCTAATATAAACTATGATACACGCACTCTAAAATACAGACTACTATTTTTGAAACCATACACACAAGAATGCCAGATACTACATAGCACCAACTATTTCCTAGGTCTATACACACATCCAGTGTCTTACACATACAGTTACTCATCAATACAGTACTATAATATGTACTGATACACCTATACATAGTCACACTCTACCACTCATCCATAGTGTTAGTCCCACACCTAGTTAGTCATGCAAAGAATGAATTACATACTCATTTACTCATGTTTACAGTTATATACACCAACTGAGTTATTTATACACACACCACATCACTTATTTATGCAGATACTAAGACACACTTATTGTCTTCTATATTCAGTGATACAAGCAGACACTCATTTATACACCCACTCTTCAAATAACTTACTCTGACATATAGTCATTTATATACTCCAACACTCACATCTACTGCCTTAAAACATATGTAGTTACTCACACATATACCACTGGGACATTCATTCACTCACCACATACCCATACACACACTAAGTCACCCATACAGCCCTTCCCAGATGCAGTTTTGAATCCATACAA
This sequence comes from Triturus cristatus, assembly GCF_964204655.1. Lineage (NCBI taxonomy): Eukaryota > Metazoa > Chordata > Amphibia > Caudata > Salamandridae > Triturus > Triturus cristatus. Next base: position 543,092,810 of record NC_140584.1, read on the forward strand.
CCAGTGAATTACCCACTCAGCCATCTGTGCACAGAGTCACACCCCCTCCACTGACCCACACAGACACTCAGGCACTCATACAGATACTCAGACAAGAAATCAATAACCCATATAGACACCTATGTAGATACTTACCAACCTATGCAGCTGCTTACACACCAACTGAGAGACTAATACAGACGTTCACACAGTTTAGTCACTAACCCATGCATTCAGTAAGACACTTTCAATCACTCACTTACACAGTCAGTCATATGCCTACTAAATAATCCCTTCAGGCACTTGTAAATCCACTCATTCTTCAATACACCTTGGCATAGATATATATGAAAAATATTTAAAGTTTAGAGAAACACACATTCACTGGAGGATGTCATCAGTGATGTCATCAGTGATGTCATTTGAGATGTCATCAGTGATATCATCAGTGATGTCACTGACCATGTCATGAGTGATGTAATATGTGACGTCATCAGCAGTGCATTGCGGGCGCGCGAGTTATAGTTAGCTCAACGAAGTATAACTGGCGAATTTCTCTGGTTTTATATGAATCAAATGTCCAACTAACTATAACGTCCCTGAAACCTATGGTTTTTTCAGTGAATATATATATATATATATATATATATATATTTCATCGTGGAGCATTGTCGCGACGGAGCACCCGCCTAAGGAGTGATGCACTGTCTAACGGTGCATCGGAGAAGGATTTATAAAGCGAAGGCACCGTCCTGGACTTCCAACGTGGGAAAGGACTTTTCCATATTTGGACGTTAATAACGCACATGGCGAGCCACGGATATACAGGTAAGCCAAATGTGCAATATCTAACATTAAGACTCTAATCCAGGACAAGGCGAGGGGCGATTAGCAGCATTGAATACTTTTATTTGTGAAGGAGCATGGGATCGTAGCTCCAGCTAAACATCAGGACAAAATAGATATGTTTAGCTAGACAGCGCGCAGGGAGGCGGCAGCTGGAATGTTTAAAAAGAATAAGTTGGGTACCACAAATCTGGGAACAACAGAGACAGGCCATGTGACTAACACCCTACAAGCACAATTCAGTAAGCTTGAGAGACTATATGAAAGAGAGATACGTAAATGGTGGGAAGCCACCTCACTCCAAAACTATATTGAGGTGGAGAGAGTGCCCAGAGGGTTACGTATCTACACAGTACCTGCATATGAAAATCCGGACCCACTCCTCCTCGAGGAGTGGGCACAACACACAGCTTTGTCATGCAAAGGGATGCTTAATATACTTGTGAAATTCGCGTGGAGCGTCAGAAATAAGGCGTTAAAAGAGATTGAAACTCTGGAGGAGGAATTAACAAAAAATACAGATGAGAACCAACAAGAGCAACTGAGAGAAATAATGAAGAAGCGGTTCATGCAATATGAAATAAAAATTAAACAGAGAAAACAGGAAATATTTGAGCACGACGAGAGAGACTATGCCATGGGTAGAATACTACCCTTTTCAAAAAAATTTGAGGAACCCAGGAGAGAAATATCTAAAAAGAAAATAACCAAAATTGTACCACCAGTTAGAGTAGAAACATCTGAATCCGACGTAACGGAAAACGAACAATCGGAGGATGAGGTTGCAGGCCCATCCGGAACACAGCAAAAGACCGACTTGCAGAAAGTGGCAATCATGAATTTGGCAAAGGACGAGACTATAATCTGTAAGTCCTCAGACTAGGGGGGCAATGTAGGTCTTATACCTAGAGAACAATATGTGGAAGAAGCCCTCCGGCAGCTGCAAAATCATGAATGTTATGAACTAACAACGAAAGAAGAATATCAAAACAGCATTCTAAACTATCAAACGTTAATAAATAAGTGGCATGAAAAATCTATGTTGGACTTGGATGAGTATTTATTTTTAAGATCTATGAACCCCATATTGCCAACATTTTACCATCTTCCGAAAGTGCATAAAGATTGTTTGAGACCAACAGGGAGACCCATAGTCTCTTCTTTAGGGAGTCTAACAGAAAATCTCCAAAGATTTATAGATCATTTTCTTTTTCAGTCATTCTTACAATAGTCTTCTTATATTAAGGATACTACGGACTTCATTAAGCACATTGAAGGAATACAGTGGCATCCATCATATCTTCTTATAGTATTGGATATCACAAGTCTGTACACCTGTATAAATCATGTGCAGGGTTTGAATGCTGTAAAATATTTCCTACAGAAAAGATCATTGAAATTTGTGGAACATAATGGGATGCTACTTGAATTGATTGAATTTTGTTTGTCGAATAATATATTTCTCTTTCAGGGAGATCTATATAGGCAGGTATCTGGGACCGTGATGGGCACCTGCTTTGCTCCCAGCTATGCAAATTTATTCGTAGGCTGGTGGGAGGAACAGGAGACCTGGTCATCGACCAATGAAAATTGGACAAATGAAATAGTGGCATGGTACCGATATATCGACGATCTCTTCCTAATCTGGAAGGGATCACAGACTAAAGCAGAAGAATTTGTGACACATTTGAACAGCAACAATGTCAATTTATGGTTCACAGGTGAGATTAGTTCAGTGGCAGTGAACTATCTTGACCTTAGGGTGACAATACAGGAAGGAAAATTGACAACAGCCCTCTATAGAAAACCTACAGCAGGCAACAGTATATTGCATGCTACAAGTAGTCAACCACCAAAACTCAAAAATAGCATCCCATATGGGGAATTCCTCAGGTTGAAACGCAACTGTTCAAGAGAATGCGATTTCAACTTGGCAGCAGAAGAAAGCTTTAATCGGTTTTTAGTCAGAGGGTATCAAAAGGATCTCTTGGAAAACACTTTAAAGAAAGTAAAACAATTACCAAGAGAGGGTTTGTTCAATAAACCGGCACAGAAAAAACAAGAAGGCAAATTCCGTATGATAACAACCGACTCAGAGGATGCAGACTGTCTTAAAAAGATTATGAAACGGAATTGGCATGTACTCAAGACGGACACAATAATTGGAGCGGATATTCCAAGAACCACATTAATCACCTTTAAAAGAGCTCGCTCATTAAAAGACAATCTGGTTCATAGCCATCTAGAAAACTTGCCTACACGTAAGGGAACACTAAATGAATTGAAGGGGTTTTACCCATGTAGCAAGTGTAAGGCCTGTGCCTTCAGCAAACGGGCATTCACTTATGAAGTGCATGGACTAAAAACAGGAAAAAGAATTAATAAATTCATGACCTGTCAAACTACTCATGCTGTCTACTGCCTAAAGTGCCCATGTGGCCTTAGGTATATAGGCAGCACCATACACTGTGTGAAAGTGCGGGTTTTGGAACATATGCGTGCCATAGCAAAAAAGGATTTAAATTATCCAGTTGCGAGGCACTTTGCTATTAAACAAAAGAGTAATAGGGATCTATTACAGTTTTTTAGCACTGATGGTGTCCCATTGAACATCAGAGGGGGAGATAGGGTGTTAAGGTTAAGAAGATTAGAGTCACGTTACATCATTGACCTCCAAACAAAGACCCCTTATGGGCTAAATAGTGGGGAAGAACTGACAGTACATCTGGGGACCTAGACAGCAGGATGACCAACAGTTTTTAAGCGAATTCCATGATTCTTAAATATTTGGTTCAATGATATTTTTATTGTCTGTGCTACAGTATGTTCATTTGAAAAATAAGCCGATATATGGCATAATGCATATAGGAGGATCAGGCAATCACGAGAAAGTGATTGCCTAAGGTCGATAAACGGCAAGATTAATTGATTTTAATGGTACATTAATTATGTTCACGAATATCAATATGATAAGCGAATTCGTTGTATACACCATGAATTGTCGAAAGTTTATATAAACATTAAATTCAGGCATTAATGTTACTATTGAAATACTACTACAAAATGACGCTTGTAGTTTTACGAGCATTACCCCTCTTTTGTTTTTATGTCCATAAGCATGACGCTTTAAAACATGTTGCTGGCGATTGAGAATTGCAAACACTGACGAAGGACAATTTCCGAAACGCGTTTGTTTGTTGCACGTTCCGAATAAAGGATACTTGCTGCAATCTGACCCCGTGAGTGCTGGTTTCCTTGTATAATGCAGGAATCGGTAGTGAAAAAATTTCATCGTGGAGCATCGCCGCGACGGAGCACCCGCCTTAGAAGTGACGCGCTGTCTAACGGTGCATTGGAGCAGGATATATATATATGTATATATATACACAGCCCTCCTCTCACAACAAAAGGACACGACGCTGTGTCTTTGACAATTCCAGCCAGGGTTTATTCAGTGGCTCTGTCGGACGCGTTTCGCCTGAACCAGCAGGCTTGTTCACCAACAAAGTTTTGCCAAACAATTTCCACCATTTATGCTGTGCACGTGATACGATCATGTGAGGACTACAAGTTGAGTGTACAAGATAAAAGACTCGTAGTTTTTACCCGTTACGATTGATAAAACGAAAACAGGATGCATACAACTTTAAGTAAAGTATAACACATTCAAATATGACCCACATTAATAGATCTCTATTTACAATTATATTTTAACATTTTTATAGAACACGGTCCATTTTCTAAAAAGCGCCATGAATCCAATGGCAATTCCAGAAAGCCCATCTACCCATGTGGGTTTGCCATATTGTTTTGACACTTTCCTCTAATTCAGCCCCAGTGGGCATACCTAATTTTTCTGGCTCATCTGATTACTAGAGACCTCACATGCATCAAAATTAAAGTGATATAAATCAGCTAGTTAATTCCTACTTAACAAAACTAATACTCCATACATTTATAATTAATACACTATAATATTCAAAATTAGTTAAAAACTGAAAATCCAGAAAGGGTATTGCAAGCTCTGTAAAGGCCCTATAAGTGTGTATACAAATCTTCTTCGATGTTAAGGCCCATTGGTGCTTTACTATTTAGTTCCACAATATAACGTGATTCTAGTTTGCTTGAAGCTTTCTGTCTATCACCACCTCTCACATTGGGTGGAATCGCATCAATGACAAAGTACGATAAGCCTGTCACATTACTATCATGGCAAATCGCGAAGTGGCGTGCTACCGGGTATGTTTTGTCCACGTTTTTGATGGCCCTTAGATGCTGCAGTATTCTTTTGTGAACAGGGAGAATTGTACTGCCCACGTACCGAAGATTGCATGGGCAACTCAGCACGTAGACGGCAAAATCCGTTTTACAGTCAAACTGCCCTCTGATGTTTTTCTCAATTTTTGAGCAGCCTGTTGTAAACTTCTTAGTGTTCACACCATGCTGACATGCCTGGCACTTCACACATCTAAGAAATCCATCTTGGCGTCTTAACCATGAAGTCTTAGGGGGTTGTTTGCAAGATTTCGGTGCCATATTACTCACTAGCATTTGTTTGAATGATTTGGCTCTTCTGAACGTTATTAGGGGTTTGTTTGATACAATTTTGCCTAAAATAGGGTCATTGCGTATCAAATGCCAATGTTTCGACAAAATATTGCGTACTTGCCCATGTTGTTTATTGAATGAAGTCACCAATCTACACTCATTTGAGTCTTGTGATTGTTTCTGTTTGCGTTTATTTGTTTCTGAGGGCTCAAATAAAATTTCTTCTCTTGTTTTGAGTTTGACCTTGTGAATTGCACTCTGAATGCACTCAGCGCCATACCCTCTAGATTTAAAACGGGAGCGTAAGGTCTGGAGTTATTTTTCCCTAGTGTCAGCTTCACTACAGTTACGCATTGTTCTTAAACATTCCCCATAGGGGATGCTCTTGATGAGATTACTGGGATGGAAACTTGTTGCATGTAGCAACGTGTTTCCTGCTGTTGGTTTTCGAAATATCTGTGTCTGTAAATGACCATTCTTCACATAGACTGTGAGATCTAAAAAATTCACTTCATTCTTACTTATGGTGCTAGTAAACTTTAGATTAAGATTGTTGATCTGAAGTTTTTTAACAAAATCATTGGCTGATGTTTCTGTTCCCCTCCAAATAATAAACAAATCATCAATAAAACGACTCCAATGGAGAATATTATTGTCCCACTCCTCATGACACTGCTGACGGACCACCTGCTCCTCCCACCAGCCCATGTGTAGATTGGCATAACTGGGGGCGAAGCAGGTGCCCATCGCAGTGCCGCAGAGTTGGTGGAACAATTCCCCATTGAAGAGAAAGAAATTATTCTTCAGGCAATATTCTACCATGGAACATAACATTTGACTATGAGCCCAAAGTGAAATAGGTCTTGTTCCTAGATAGTGTTTTATGGCATTTAGGCCATCTTGATGTTTAATACTCGTATAGAGTGTGGTGACATCAATAGTCATTAACAACATGTCATTTTCCCATGGTACATCATAAATGCTTTTCAAAAAATCGCCTGTGTCTTGAATAAATGAAGGGAGTAGTTTTACCATGGGGCATAAAAATGAATCGACAAATCTGGACGTGTTCTCCAAACTACTACCAATGGCCGAAATGATCGGTCTTCCTGGGGGATTATTTAGATCTTTATGTACTTTTGGTATGAGATAAAAGACTGGAGTCACTGGATTTTTAATCTCTAAATATCGAAGTTCGTCATGTGATAACAAACTTTGATCGTACCACTGCTGCAGTTTGGTATTAAACTCTGAATTGCTGTTTTGCATCATAATAGGTGAAATTCTTACATAGTTGTTTCTGTTGTTAAGTTGTTTGTATGCTTCATCAAGGTATTTCTGTCTACCCCATAAAACTATGTTACCGCCCTTATCAGCATTCTGAACAATACAATCGTTATTTAAAGATAGTTTCTTAATAAGATCCATGCAATTTTTTTGTTGCTGTGACCATTTTTTTATGCAAGGAACCTGTACATTTCTCCAAGTTCTTTAAATCATTAGTCACCAATTCGTGAAAAATGTCTACTGAATCCTTTGCAGTAGTGGGAATAAATTTGGACCGAGGTCTGAAACCTGTCGACACACTTTCCCCAATCACCAAACCCTGTTCCGATGCAGTTGACTCTGCATGCTGGAATGGTACTTCTGTAGTATCTGCCTGTTCAAGCTCTTCTTCATTGCCCATTTGTCCTAGTTCCAATATTAAGTTCATATCATTGACCTGTAGATTCCGAAGGTCATTCTGAAGCCCAGTGCCCCTTTGAACTGCTGGTACTTTGTATTTGCTAGGATACATTGCGAAATGTTTTTTTAATTTCAACATTCTGGTGTATTTGAATGTATCAATTCTGGTGGAAACATAATTGAATTCCGCAGGAGGGCAAAATGAGAGACCAAGTTGGAGTATTTCTTCTTCTTTGGCTGATAATGGAATTGTGGTTAGATTAATGACTGCAGTGGTATTTTTGGAAAGGATTGTATCATTTACTTTCTCTTGTTCTTCCCACTGCTGGTACTGCTGTTTGGCCCCTTTGCGCCTTTGTTTCCTCTGCCTCTTCCCTTTCCGGGTCCTGCATAGCTGGTTGCAGTTCTTGGGCGGAGATTGAATCTCCGTTCTTCTTGTAAAAAACCGAATTCGTCTAATACTGAAGGGATTTGATTGCTAGTGGCATTGCTGGGACCTTCATCTGCAGATGTCTCAATCTCGGAGCTTAATAAGCTGCCAAGTTCTGCCTGGGCTCCTCCTGTTTGTTGCATCCCGGGGTTCATTTTCTGTCTGCGGACATTTTCGAATTTCTTAGCGAATGTGTATATTTGTCCTCGTTCATAATCCCCCTTGTCTCGCATAAATTTAATTGCTTTTCTCTCTTTGATTGAGACCTCTAATTTGTGCAGACGGTCTGTCATGTCTTTTTTGTATTTTCTGATCACATCTTGATCCTCTTCTTTTTCCAACATCTCCGTAATTTGGCCAATTTCTTCCAATATCTTGGTTCTATCAATGTCAGCGTATTTGATTAAAATGGCAAGCATTCTACGCGAGGACTCTTGATTATTGTCAGCCCATTCGCGTAGCATGTTAGGGTTGGGATCCTCATAAGTGGGGGCTACCAAAATTCGCAAGCCCCTCGGAATTCTCTTAACTTCTAGGTAGCGTTGTAGGGACTTTGCTTCCCACCACTTCGACAGTTCGCTACGTTTTAATTTCTCCAATCTTTTGAGTCTGACTAGCACATCAGATACCTTGTCATTGGGCGTTGTGCTGGCTGTACTTCCCGCACCTTTCTTTACGACCTGTTGGTTGTCGTCGAAAATCGATAGAGCTGCCTCTTCCCTTTCTTTCATTTCCGCAGCCGACATCTTAAACCCTGTATTTATTCTCGTCAAGAACCGCCAACTGCTGCTCTCCAAACTGGAGGCTGCTATCACAATCAACTGTTGGCTTCCCCGCTTCCCCTCACGCCCACTCGATGTAGCTCACCTGAGAAACGGAGTTTCCGCGGGTCCTCCGACTCACCGGACCACCGTAACTCACTCCGGTTGCTTTGCCGAGGAATTCTTTGTCCGTTTTCTTGCGTGAGGGGGGGGGCGGCGGCAACAAAATCCTTTGCCACGTTGCTTAGAACAACCACCGCAAACTCCAGATCAGCGGGTGCGTCGTCAGGCGAACCTCCAAGCTCGGTCCGCTAAATATACACAGCACTCCTCTCACAACAAAAGGACACGACGCTGTGTCTTTGACAATTCCAGCCAGGGTTTATTCAGTGGCTCTGTCGGACGCGTTTCGCCTAAACCAGCAGGCTTGTTCACCAACAAAGTTTTGCCAAACAATTTCCACCATTTATGCTGTGCACGTGATACGATCATGTGAGGACTACAAGTTGAGTGTACAAGAAAAAAGACTCGTAGTTTTTACCCGTTACGATTGATAAAACGAAAACAGGATGCATACAACTTTAAGTAAAGTATAACACATTCAAATATGACCCACATTAATAGATCTCTATTTACAATTATATTTTAACATTTTTATAGAACACGGTCCATTTTCTAAAAAGCGCCATGAATCCAATGGCAATTCCAGAAAGCCCATCTACCCGTGTATATATATACACACACACATATATATATATATATATATATATATATATATATATATATTACCTACTGGCTGTCGCCAGTAGGTAGTTATAGTTAGGACCTATTTTCCGTAGGAAATCCGCAACATTCTATTTTGAATAACTTTGGCGCCTGTTGACGAATCTTCGTGAAATTTTCAAAACTTTTGGCCAGTTCCAGTCCGCTCCTATCCTGAAAGTCTCGGGATGATTTGTGTAGGGGGGCTGAGAAAAAAGGGGGGTCCCAAAACGTGTTTTCCCCATGCAATTTCCCATAGGACCTTTAGCCGCAGCTACAGCCCGAACTGCTGAACGGAATTACACCAAATTTGGCAGAAAGGTAGACCTTGGTTCAGAGTCGTGCCTTTTGCTTAAATGGTGTAAATCCATTCAGTAGTTCCTGAGAAAATTAAAATCACATATATCTGGATGGAGCCTAACCACACATCTCATCGTGAGATCTGATTGGTTGACAGTACTTCATCCAAGAAGTGCTGGCAGCCATCTTGGGACCAATATACATGATAGCACCTCATTAAAAAGCATTGCAGTTAACAGAAGGTTTTAAGACTTTAGTTACATTATAAATCATTTGTTGATGGTACCATACTCATTTTAGGAATTGTGGTGTGTTCTAAGGTGATTTTGCCATGTGAAAAAGCCTTCTGCTGTGATATCATGAATCATGCTTGAGAGAAAAATATTTTCTCATGCTTTTCCCACAGAGGTTTGGAAGGTGATCTATAAGCTAAACTGAGAGCATATTTTCTGTAAATTCACATTATCTTTCTCAGTCATGTGAGAATAAAGTCTGACATTCTCAGTAACACATGTACATCCAACAAGGGCAGAGACTGTTAGTTGATTCCTTTGTGTTCTACTGCAGCTTCCCAGAGTGTTCTAAAGAACAACTAGAGCGCTAACAGTCCTACTTATGACAAACGTATTGCACACCTGAAGCCATCTTGATTGGAATAAAGTGGTAACCCTTAAAACATTTAATTTAAAAAGGAACACAATGAGGGGGTTCATTTTGCCATAGAAAGTATGGTTAGTGCTGCAGAAAGAAAAATTAGGGCAAATTTTGAGTGACTTCTCAAATCCTCTTCTATTTCATTAAAACATTCTGACATGCAAACTGAAACATGCACTTTCAATACCAGCAGCAGACTTCCCTGGTGAGCAGTAGCTTTACTACAGTGATCTAATGAGCAACTAGAAAGCTAACATTCTGAATTTATGGCAAATGTGTGACACATCTGAATGCCTTCTTGATGGAATCAAAGTAAAAAACTGAAAGTATTTCCTACTGAGAAGACTGTAGTAAATGAGGAAATTAGGAAACTTCATAACAAATAAGTCTCCCAAGATGGCCACCAGAGACAAAAGAGCCCAAATGTAGCACAAATATCACCCAGATGTAGCCCAAGTATGGCCCAATGACAGAATGTTCCAGAGTGTTCTAACAAACAACAAGAGCGCTAATAGTCTTACTTATGACAAAAGTATGGCACACCTGAAGCCATCTTTATTGGAATAAACTGGTAACACTTAAAGCATTTAATTTAAAAAGGAACACAATGAGGGGGTTCATTTTGCCGTTGAAATTATGATTAGTGCTGAAGAAAGAAAAATTAGGGCACATTTTGAGTGACTTCTCAAATCCTCTTCTATTTCATTAAAAAATTCTGACATGCAGACTGAAACATGCACTTTGAATACCAGCAGCAGACTTCCGTGGTGAGCAGTAGCTTTACTACAGTGATCTAATGAGCAACTAGAGTGCTAACATTCAGAATTTATGGCAAATGTGTGACATATCTGAATACCTTCTTGATGGAATCAAAGTAAAAAACTGAAAGCATTTCCTACTGAGGAGACTGCAGTAAATGAGGAAATTAGGAAACTTCATAACAAATAAATATCCCAAGATGGCCACCAGAGACAAAAGAGCCCAAATGCAGTACAACTATCACCCAGATGTAGCCCACATGTAGCCCAATGACCAAAGTGTGCAAAACACTTATTTTTTGTGTTTTTGCAGTTTTATATAGTGCAGACTTGTCAGGTATTGGAGTGCTTTACATGAGCATTGGTTACATCACACAAGATCAAATTCATTTTGGTTGTAGACATGGGGAGATTAAGTGATTTGACCAGAATCACAGAATGTTGAGCTGAAGCAGAAACTCCAACCTGGTTCCCCAGTTGCAAGTCTGCAGCTCTGGAAGTAACACCACATCCTCTCCCCTAAGTGCAACATTTAATCAAGTTGTCAACTGGATAAAAAACATAAAGATAACAAATAATTTAAAAGTGCTTTGTCGCTATTTGAAAACCCAGAAAGTATGTCCTCATTTTAGTTTTTTAGAGCACTAACCATAATTTTGATGCAAATAAGACCCTCTCATATATGTAATTTCTAAAGGAAATACTCTAGGTATGACAGTTTTGATTACATCAAGATGACGTCAGGCGTTCCACACTTTTGTAATAAATATAGAATGTTAGGTGGCGCTAGGTGGCGAGCTAGCAAGATGGTCGCCAGAGCGGGAGGCTCCTGCCGCTCTGTGCCATCATCCTGAGAATTCTCCTGTCTACAGTGTGAGCTGAAGTTGCTGACACCGCCAGCCGCAGCATATACCCTTCCTGCGGCCCCACGGAGAAATTCGGGGCCGGAGACAGCCCGCTGCTTCTGATATGTCCCGCTGTATCTGGAGCCGGTGAGGAGAGCGGAGTGGGCTGTGGGCCGCGGCCGGCCGCGAGGGGCACTCCAGCCCACGGCTTACCATGAGGTGACTGGGCTGCACAGGCCGCGACTCCCGCGGCGGAGGTGGCCCGGCGGCTAGCTTCTGCGACACGGAGGCCGGCAACAGTGAAGGTGAGGAGAGGCGGAGCCGGTGGCCGGCCGGTCTGAGGCGCTGAGCGGGTGAAGCACTGTGTGTGTGACTGGCACTGCGGTGATCGCTGTCCGCAGGAGGTGCTGCGGACTACGTGTCGGCGTGGCACTGCTGTGAAGAGAGCCTGCGGCGACCTCTCCGGGGAGTGGCAGGATACTTTGGTCCGGATTGGCCCCCAGCGAGGCCTGGTCGATTGCCCATCGGAGCTGCCTGGGTGAGTCGTGTGGGGCCGGCCTCCGACGCAATAGTGGGATTGAAGGACACAGCGGGGAGGCCTGGGAAGTGAGGCGGGCCTCCTCGTGCGCTGCAGCGAAGCGGTGGGCCTGGCGGAGATCGCTACAGACCGCTGGAGTGTGACGGGCCACCCCAACGCTGATGAGCGTGAACTTGTGACCCAGGAACTGTGCGCTTAGTGACCGAAGGCCCGATAAACGGACATAGACATTGAGGCGGGCGGCCACAGAGGAGAGGGGAGCTGCCTTCGCCCCGCAGTGGGGAGAGCACCTGGAGCTGGGGGATGCCCCTGGGGTTCCGACTGGGCGTGGTGGGGCTCCCGTCTCCGTATACTTGGCATGTACCAGAGGAGGTGAGAGAACTGAGTGTTGGATGGTGGGAGCTGGCAGCGACAGGTCGGTGGGAGCTCCATGCACAGGGGGCATCCCGGCTGATGGTGACGGAGTGGTGGGCCCAGGCATAGCCGAGACTGTGGAGCCGCTCGGGCTGCGCTGAGGTCGCTGCCAAGCTGGTGGTGGCGGAGGGGTGGCCCCACTTGCTAGCAGCTCAGGAGCGGTGAATGCCGGTTGCGGAGGTGGATCATTGTTGGACCTGGTTGATGCGTGGCACAAGTGTCAGGGCAGAGGAGAGACTTCTGGCCGGGGGCACTGACATATTGTGAGAACAATACGGGGCGGTATTGGTGGCCTTGGGCGCCTGGAGGCATCGGACAGAAGACATATCTTAGACGGTGGCCGCGGCAGCTATCGAGAGGATTCTGTGGCCCTTCCCTCCTCCCTCCCTCTCCCCGCACCGGTGGAGGGAGGGTGGTGTTAATTCTCTTATACCCCGGCGAGACGGGGCCAGGGGTTGAGATTGCCTGACAAGTGCCGGGGTGGTCAGCGAATGCCGTCAGCACAACAGTTGGCTATGGGCCGGCTGCGGAACAAACCGAATGAGGGTCGGTCGCAGGCGGAGGGTCCCGGTTCTGCGCCGGGACGTCCTGGCGGAGGCGTCGAGCCACCGGCGACAACACTTGAGGACAAAATGGACACCATGCTGGCGGCAGTGGAACGGCTGGGCATCACCTTGGAGCAGACTAGGGCTTCCTTGGAGTCTCGAATCGATAAAGTTACAGTTGATTTCACTCTCCTCCACGCGGACCACCGCAAGTTAGTGGACTCCGTTACTCAACAACGCCAAGCGCTCAAGGACGTCCAGCCTGTGGTGCGCAACCACACTATAACCTTACAGGACCTGATCGACCGTGTCCATACCCTGGAGGATCGGGCCGAGAACGCGGAAGGCTGCTCTCGGCGCCACAATGTTCGAGTGGTGGGCCTCCCGGAAGGCGAGGAGGGGCGGAACTCAGAACAGTTTGTCGAGGGATGGCTGCGGGACATTCTTCCTCCGGGGGTGCTCTCCCCACAGTTCATAGTGGAGCGGGCGCACGGGGTCCCGGCGCGGAGGCCTATGCCCGGGGCTCGGCCACGAACCTTCCTTTTCAGACTCCTCAATTATCGGGATAGGGACGTGGTGCTTCGTGAGGCCAGGAAGCTGGATGCCATCGCGGTGGGCGGTGGTCAAGTGATGTTTTTTCGGACTACACGGCGACAGTCCAGAAGCAGAGGAGCAACTATCTGGCAGTGAAGCACCAGTTGCGCGAGCTGAAGATCCCATATTCACTGCTGTTCCCGTCGTGCCTCAGGGTGGTCACGAAGGAGGGGACCCGATTCTTCGACGCCCCGTCAGATGTTTGGGACTGGCTGGAGGAAACATGGCTGCACAGATGCCAGAGGACCCCGGACCCGGGAGCTGGCGAACAGCAAGAGAGGAGGCCTCGGCGGCGGAGGGAGACCCGCAGGGATGTGGGGTTGGGCCCCGCTGTGGCACCCAGTCCAGAGAAGATGCGACTGGAGCATCAGGGAGCCCTGGAGACGGTGGCAACCTTGGGGTCCACGAGCAGCCAGGGGGACGTGGCAGTTCGCGAGCATAGCGAACCTGAGACTATTAGATCGTCTTCCAAGTCCACCATGCTCTCAGACGATCAAGTACTGCCAGTGGTGACATCCCAGACTGCCGAACACATTGTGTGAGCTTAGTGCATTGGGGTGGAGGCGCATGCTTGCGCGTGGGGTGACATGAGCTGGACTGTGTGCCGTGGTGTCTGTTGGTCTTCTTATTCCTCTGTTTGCCGTGGTGTAGTGCCGCACGTTGGCACACACAAGCCAGTTGGGATGCCTTAGGTGAATGGGGTGGCGGGAAGCGCTGCTCAGGGGGGGCTCACGCGTTACGCGAGGTCAGTGGCGGGCATTGTAGGTAGGCACAGTTCGACCACTCGCACATGCTCAGCACTATCCGCATCATAGAAGGCAAATATGGCGAATGTAGGGGTAACGCAGTGAAACAGCAGTTTGCGTTAGTTACAGCCGCACCGCGCACCCATTAGCCATCACCTGGCTTAGTTTTATTCCATAAGCGTTTGGCTTGTAGTTTGGACGAATGCCCATTTGGGGCTTTGCCCTGACAGTTACACAGTTCTTGATTTTCATTAGGTGCACCCAGCAGCACACCAAAGTTCTTTTGTTCAACTTTTCGTTGCAACATACCGGCATGACACTCAGAACCTGGGTCTTCCCCCTTGACCGATCCGACCCCGGCCCCGAGGCCCATACAGTCCTTACTTGCTCTAGATGGCTGATACTGACGTAATTACATGGAACATACGGGGTATGCACACGCCAGCGCGTCGTTATTCTGTTTTTGCCCATCTGCAGTGGCATAAGGCAGCCATCGCCCTCCTTCAAGAGACAACATATCACACAGCCTGAGCTCGATCGGCTGCGCACTCGTTGGAGGGGCCGGCTCTTTGGGACTACATACTCCGCACACGCCCACGGCACACTGATTTGGGTGAGGGCAGGCACACCGTTTACATGCACAGAAGTAGTAGTTAACCCCGCAGGGCGATACACCTTGGCCCGTGGGAGGCTTAATGGCCAGCAAATACTGCTAGGCTCTCTGTATGCCCCAAACGTCGAGCAGCCGTCGTTTTTGGATCATCTGTCCGCGGTACTGGCACCATATGCGGGCCTTCCCTGGCTACTGACTTTAACTCAGTCCTCGATACACGCCTAGTTAGGTCCTTCCCGCCCCTCCGAAACACGCAGGCGGTCTCGAATGTGAGGAGCCTTACCGACTGGGTGTCACGCTGGGCATTGTTTGATATGTGGCGCAGCCTACATCCCGGTGACCGCATCTACTCGTACTATTCGATGGTACATGACCTTCACGTCCGTCTTGAGAGGGTGGTGGGCTCCCACTCTCTGATTTCCCTGATAGACCAGGCAGAATATCTGGTCCGGACCCACTCGGATCATAACCCTCTTAGATTGCGTCTTCGATGGGACCCCGGTCGGCCCCCCGTCCCTACGTGGCGACTTCAGTCGACAGCCTTGGAGGATGCTGAATTTCGCGCTTCCCTAGGCACGGCGATCGAGCAGTTCTTTGAACTGAATGAGGGGATGACGAGTAGCGAGCTGACGGAGTGGGATGCGCATAAATCCACCATTAGGGGACAATGTCTGGGCGCGTTGTGGAACATCCGTAGGCAGCTTGCACTGTCGCTCGCTGGCCTGGAGTCTCGCCTCCTCTTGTGCGAACGCCATGGCGAGGGTGGGGGTCGGGACTCGGTCCGACTGGCGCGGCTCCGCGCACGCCATGATGAGCTACTTGAACGCTTGCGATGTCACAATTATGTGGCTCATTCGGACCGGGTTCATGCCACGTCCGACAGGGCAGGGCGGTTACTGGCCTGGCTGCTCAGGCAGGAGGCTGCACATGCCCCGATAGACACTATTCGTGGTCCCGACGGGGTGCTCGTGTACAAGCAGTGGGAGATTCATCAGGTACTGACGGCACACTATGCGACCCTGTACCAGTAGACGGGGCACTGGCAGGCAGAGAACCTGGATCAGTTTCTGGAGGCTGCCCTTCTACCCACAGTCCCAGATGAGCACCAGGAGTCACTTGAATGCCCCCTCACCGTGGAGGAGATCGGAGACGCGGTGGCCTCTCTGGCTGCTGGGAATTCGGCGGGGCCAGACGGGCTTCCGGCGGAGTACTATAAAGCCTATCGGGAGTCACTAGTGCCCAAGCTACATGCTCTCTAACTTGCGGCCCTCGAAGAGTGCACCTTGCCCGCTTCCATGCGAGAGGCCTATTTGGTATCCCTGCTTAAGCCTGGACGAGACCCTACCAATTTAGGGTCATAACGCCCCATTGCCCTGCTTAATGCGGACTATAAAATCCTGGCCAAGGTATTGGCGGAACGGCTGGCTCCAACGGTGTCTGTATTGGTGCACGGAGACCAAAATGGTTTTGTACCTCAGCGTAGCACCTCTCTTAATTTGCGGCGGTTTTTCCGGGTGGCCACTGATAGTATGCAGCACTGGCCTAGGGCGGGCTGTCTGGTCCTAGATCTTGAAAGGCCTTTGACTGCCTAGAGTGGGGGTACCTGGT
Organism: Triturus cristatus; assembly: GCF_964204655.1. Taxonomy (NCBI): domain Eukaryota; kingdom Metazoa; phylum Chordata; class Amphibia; order Caudata; family Salamandridae; genus Triturus; species Triturus cristatus. The sequence goes on from NC_140584.1 coordinate 543,109,437, forward strand.
GGCGATGCTGTCACACTATGGGTTGGGACTCGGGTTCCTCCAGATGGCGGCCCTCCTCTACAAGAATCCTGTGGTGAGGGTGAGAACTGGGCCATACATCTCCGACGCCATCCCGATCGGCCGTGGTACCAGGCAGGGGTGCCCGCTCTCGCCCCTCCTGTTTGCGCTTGCAATAGAGCCTCTAGCTGCCACGCTCCGCAGGGTACTGACGGATGGCATCCCCCTAGGTGATGCGACACACCAGGTATCGCTTTATGCGGATGACCTTCTGGTCTTTGTCAGAGATGTGACGCACATCCTGATTGAACTGGAGCGCACCTTGTCCGACTTTGCCGTTGTTTCAGGTCTCCGTGTGAATGCTGCTAAGTCTTGCCTCTATGCGTTCTGAGCCGAAACCCGGGACCCGCACTACCATCTTGGGGGCGTGCCGGTCCAATGGCAGCCGGATACCTTCCGTTATCTGGGTATCCAGATATATCGGCAACCGGCGGATCTCGTGGAGGGCAATCTGGGCAAAGCAGTGACAGCGGTCAGGACTCAGATGCGGTTTTGGGGCACCCTTCCCCTCACGGTCACGGGGCGAATCCCCTTAATCAAAATGGTGATTTTACCCTGGCTTTTGTACTACTTCGCTAATTTGCCCATTTATATACCGGCATCCTTCTTCGCAGCCCTTGAGCGATCACTTCGGGACTTTATATGGGGTAATGCGCGCCACAGAGTTGCGCTGCCCAAGCTATACCTCCCTACTGACCAGGGGGGACTTGCGATGCCGTGCTTTGCACATTATTACCTAGCGGCGCAGTTACAGTGGGTAGCCCGGTGGTTAGCGGATAGAGGGCGGGATGACACGGCGACTACAGGACCCCTCTCCCCCTTGGCTGATATCATCAAACTATTCCACCTGGCCGCGAAAGAGGCGAGGCCAGTACCCCTCCTCGTGGTGGTGGCTTACAAATGCTACCGCCGTTCTCTCTATCTCACTCGGGCCCGAACCCCTTATGCCCCGGCTATACCGATAGAGCGTTCTCCTAGCGGGCAGAGGGTGCTATGTGCCTCTGAACTAGCGGATTGGCATACGGCAGACATACAAACACTGGCGGATCTTTACCGGGACGGTGTCCTCCTCCCGTTCGCCTCTTTGGCGGAGGAGACGGGGCTACCGCCGGCCACTTTTTTCATCACCGGTCACTGATAGCGACGCTGACGAGTCGATGGGGTGATCTTAAAGAGGAACCGGAACAACATCTCACGATGCAATACCTCCATGTAATGGGACGCGGGAGACACTTGATTCGGTGTTTCGCAGCCTCCCTGCGTACACATGCAGCGATTAGTTTGGCCCCGCTGCGTCGTAAGTGGGAGGCGGACTTGGCCCGGCCCATGGTCGACAAGGAGTGGGACAGAGTTCTGCAGGGCCCGACGAAGATTCCCCGGAATATGCGCTTTCGCCAAATACAATTCAGAGCGTACCTCATGCCCGATTCCGTCAACAGATATTTCCATCGTACGGATGCGGGCTGCCCCCGCTGTGGGGAGCTGGATCCCGGACTGCTCCACATACTGTGGAGCTGTCCCACACTGGGTTTGTACTGGCGAATGGTGCAGGGGGCGCTCCACGCATGTACAGGCCGTCAGATCCCGTTCGAATGGCCGGTCTATCTATTACACCTCTTTCACAGAACTCCCTCCACGAAAGTCACCTCTCGGTTTATGGACATGGGGCTAGTGGTGGCAAAGCGACTGCTCACTAAGCGCTGGAAGGCAGCTGATATGCCCCACACGCGGTCATGGCGGGGTTCAATGCTAGTGTGGGCAAAGGCGGAGGGCACGGCCCTCTTGAGGGAAGAAACACTAGGCCTCAGGAAGACGCCAATGGCGAGTCAGTGGGAGGCACTCTTACAGACCATGGTGCGACTCGATGGGGATCTCACGGTGATCTGTCAGGAGCGCGATGGGGGCGCCCCGAGAGGGGCCAGACACCAGCCAGCCTAGGGGTGAGGCATGAAGTATTGTACTGAGGACCTAGCTGTCCAGGTGGGACGCAAAGTAAAGGTGACAATGTCGATCAAACAGTCTGTACAAGGGACACCGGGATGGGGGGTCGGAACAGGGGACAGAATCAGGGGTTACTAGATCATAAGCCGGACTTTGCTGTTGTTGTTTTACATGGGCATTTGATGTTCTGCCCCATTATTCCATGGTTTGCTAACTGTTTATGGAACCACGCTTGGGGTGAGTGGGTGGTATACTAGCGCCTTTCCACGGGGAGGTCTCTCAGTGACATGATATCGAAGGGGACTTTGTGGTCACAGTTTCAGTTGAGAGGCCCTCAATGTTGATAAGAGATTAGGTGATGTACCCGCTCCTATTAACTAATGTACACCTGGCTAGATACATACAAATGATTCTATTACTTATGTAAGTTGCTCTGGTCTCAAAGTGTACTGTGAATCTTGTTAAAAGAAATGCCAATAAACAGATTTTATAAATTAATAAATATAGAATGTTAGCAATCTAGTTGTTCATTGGGATACTGTTGAGAGGCAGAGGCCAGGGGCACGGATTCTGAAAATTGAAGGCAGTTAGGAGAGTGCAGAGGCAACAATTTGACCACACTGGGCAGGCAGGAAGGGCAGTGGCAGTACAACAGACTATGGAGGGCAGTGGAAAGGGGGGCAGGGGCAACAAACCAACAATACAGGACTGGCAAGAGAGGCTGTGGCAATATAATAGACCATTGTGTGCAGAAGGAAGGGGCAGTGGTAGTGCAACCATACATGCCAACAGACCCGTTTCAGCCAGGAAACGTCCAATGTTTTTAAGCTCAAATGGGCTTTATTTGATCTGTCTCCTCTCTACAATCTCCTCTTTTTCAATGTAACTCAAAGGGGAAAGTCAATACCCCATTTTTTTTTTCAAAATCTCCCTCTTACCAAGTTCAAAATGTTCGCAAGTATGGTACATTGGATCATGGTAGGCAGGAGGAATTGGGGTAGGGACATGGACTCGGATAACAGAGGACAGGAGGAACAGGGAGAGGTGCACCAAACTGACTCTACAGGGCAGGCATCAGGGTTTGCAGCAGCACAATACACCACACAGGGCATGCGGGACGGGAGTGCAGCATAACAATCCATAGAAAACAATAGGGAGGGGACAGGACCATGCACATGGACAACAGAGAACAGAGGGGAAAGAGGCAATGGTAGCTAGCTGACCATAATGGACAGACAGGAGAGAAAGCTGCAGCATAACAGACCATAAAGGGCAGGAGGGACGGATCAGGGGCATTACAATGGAACAGAAAAGCCAGGAGGGAGGGAATAGGGGTCTGCACATGGAAACAGAGGGCTGGGGACAAGGGGGCAGGGCAGGAGCAGCAAGATGGCCATGGAGGTCAGGCAGGATGGGCACTAGAAACAAGACACACCATGGAGAGCAACAGTGAGACTATGATGGCATACACACAGACCATGGAGGGAAGGTGGGAGGGGGTCTGGGGCAGCTAGCTGACCACATAGGGAAGGTTGGAGGGGCCATGGCAGCACAGAAGACCATGCATGGCAAGCGGGAGGGTTAGTGGCAGCACAATGGCTATGATGGGCAAGAAAGAGGGTGCAGGGGCATGCACAAAGGACCATGGAGGATCGAAGGGAGGGTCAGGACCTTGGCACAGACAAGAGAGTTCAGGGGAAGGGGCCTCACAATAGACCGCGCGGGGCAGGCAGGAGCAGCAGTTGCAGCCCAACAGACCAGGGAGGGCACAAGGGTGTGGCAGTAAAATGGACCATGGAGGACAGGAGGAAGGGGAATATGGGCATGGCATGTGGACAGGCATGGTGGAGTTGGCAGGGACAGGTTACAGTCATCTGACAATGCTAGGCCGGTGGGAGGGGAGTGGCAGCTCAACAGAACACTCAGAGTAGATAGGAGTGGCAGGTCCATGGAACATGGTGGGCAAAAAGGATGGAGCAGGGGCATGTACAAAGACATCGGAGGGCAGGGGAAGGAGAATAGGGGCAGCAAGCTAAGCACAGAGGCTTAGCAGGAGGTCAATGATGGGCCATGGAGGACAGGAGGAGTGGACTGATACATCATGCTAAATGGAGGGCAGTGGCAGCACATCAGACCATGCATGGCAGGAGGGAGGAGGCTAGTCCATGGATTCAGACAACAGAGGATAGGGAGGAGGTGGATGGGGCAGCAAGCTAACTGTTCAGAGAAGGTGGGTATTAGGAACTTTATTGGTTTTAAAATGTGTGTCTGCGCGAACTACTTAAAATATGAACGAGTATGCAGCAAAATCTCACTTTTATTCAGGAAGAAGAGGACGTTTGTGACTGTGGCTCTGGGCTCACTTGGTAGAAACACCCCCTGACCCTCCACCCCCCATCGCAAAATGTAATGGCCGTGAAAAGGGTAGGTGGACGCAGTGTTATATAGAACATAGTCCTGAGAGCACGATTGAAAATGAAAACTAGATATAGTATATGGTATAAACTATGCACCAAAAAGTGTGAAATAAGATAAACCGGGTGTGAAATATAATATGCAATACATTGTGCGCAATGACCGATTCATTGGAGAGCGCGAGATAGCACAGGCACTAGCGCGTGCTATGCGATATGCGCCTTGGAGTGTAATATGCACAGGGCAGTGTTGTGTAACCTAACTAGTCTCTAAAGTTGTAATATAAAACATGTGCTGGGGAGTGTAACATTGCATATGCACTGTGACAAAGATATGGATCCCAGATTGTAATATGTATGGCATAGCGCTGTGCGTTATCACATAGGCATCGAGGAAGGCACGTTAGATGGGGCAATATAACCCGTGCGAAGGCAAGTGTGGCATGACATATTCACGGGGTGGTGTTACAGTGCACATGGGCTAGAGAGTGTCATAGCATACGCACTAGCTGGTGGAATACAACACAGAGGTGTGTGGCACTCACCGAGCACTGATGGGTGTAACACAGCATTGGGCTCAGCCAGGAGCACGCTGTGACTCTCAAGTGAGGTTCGTCTCCTTTCCAGAGAGTAAAATAAAAAGTATTACACATCCGGCGGTGGATGTGTGTTTTATTAACCGTGAGGGGGGTTTCTTGCATAGTTTGGTCGAATTTTTGTCGAATCCCTTTTGAATGGCTTGGTGTGCGTGTGTATTAAATGTGCTCATCAATAGCTACCCATGTTTGTATAAATAAACGACAAGGGAATCTACTTGGAGAGTACCCACCAGCGGGGGCACCGGGATTAGGCACGGTAGGGCGTCAGACACGTCAGAGCTTCACTAGCGGTGTAAATACAATCCACATGGATTCATTGTATGCATAGTCGCCTTTTATTGAATATCACGCAAATCGTGCTGGTGATAGGTACATAGGGTTTGTCTAGGTGTTTCTATAAATATTTTTTAATAAAATAATAAAAAACAAAGGCCGGCCCCGGGGGATGGGGTCCCCGGGGCCGATTAAGGCCTTGGGAGGGCCAAATTAATTTTTTTGAACAAAAACAATTAGGGTGCAGGCCCTGGGGGATGGGGTCCCCAGGGCCAATAAATTAGAAAAAGAATGGGGGCCACACAGCCCTCCTTCTTAAAAAAATAAAAAAAATAAAAGACCGGCATCGCGCCGGAGGCCACGCCCCCTCCTTGCAGCACTCTGCAAACGCGCCCCCTGGCCAGTTGTAAGTTGGGGAATTAATTCCCCTTCAATACTGAGGGTCCCTGAGAGCCAACTAGCCCAACAGGTATCTCCAGTATGCGCCAGGCAGCTGCGTTGCAGACAGGTGTTCTGAGGCCACGCCCCTTTTTACACCTCTATGCAACGCAGCTCTGTGGCGCTTACTGGAGGTACCTAGTGGGCTAGTTTGACTCTAGGGATCCTTAGGATTCAAGGGGACTTAATCTCTCAACTTAGAACGGCCACTGGGCGCTTTTACACAGTGGTGAAGGGAGGGGACGGGGCCTGTGGTGACGTATGCAAACACACCCTGTGGCACGTTTTAAGTTGGGGAAATAATTCCCTTTCAATCCTGAGGGACCCTGGGGGCCAACTAGCCCACCAGGTGCTTCCAGTAAGCGCCACTGCTCTGCGTTGCAGAGAGGTGGTGCAGGCCGTGCCCCTTTTTACACCTCTCTGCAATGGCGCTTACTGGAGGTACCTAGTGGGCTATTTTGCTCCTAGGGACCCTCAGGACTCAAGGGGACTTAATCTCCCAACTTAAAAAATGGCCACAGGGCGTGTTTACGCAGTGGGGAAGGAAGGGGACGGGGCCTGAGGTGACGTGTGCAAACAGGCCTATGGCGCGTTTTAAGTTGGGTAAATAATTCCTCTTCAATCCTGAGGGCCCCTGGGGGCTAAGTAGCCCACCAGGTGCTTCCAGTAAGCGCCACTGAGCTGCGTTGCAGAGAGGTGGTCCAGGCCGTGCCACTTTTTACACCTCTCTGCAACGCAGCTCTGTGGCGCTTCCTGGAGGTACCTAGTGGGCTAGTTGGACCCTAGGGACCCTCAGGATTCAAATTAACTTAATCTCCCAACTAAAAATGGCCACAGTGCGTGTTTACACAGTGGTGAAGGGAGGGGACGGGGCCTGAGTTAATGTGTGAAAACACGCCCTGTGGCGCGTTTTAAGTTGTGGAAATAATTCCCCTTCAATCCTGAGGGACCCTGGGGGCCAACTAGCCCACCAGGTGCTTCCAGGAAGCGCCACTGAGCTGCATTGCAGAGAGGTGGTCTAGGCCGTGCCCCTTTTTACATCTCTATGCAATGCAGCACTGTGGTGCTTACTGGAGGTATCTAGTGGTCTAGTTGGACCCTAGGGACCCTCAGGATTCAAGGGGACTTAATCTCCCAACTTAAAACGGCCACAGGGCGTGTTTACACAGTGGGGAAGGGATGGGACGGGGCCTGAGGTAACGTGTGCAAACACGCCCTGTGGCGCGTTTTAAGAGGTAGTTTTAATCCCCTGCCCTATTATATACTAGGGGCTTACAGAGGAGGTCATGCTAATCACAGGGGGACCCCAACGCATAGTGTTCCCTAGTGTATGTAGGTGTTTTCACTGTATTCTGAGTGTCTTTTAACAAAGCACTGGCTCTGGGACTGGTTAGTCAGACTCAATGACCACCAGTATCCGTCTGAAAAAGTTGAGGGTACAGGATGATTTTGCAACAAGGCTTCTTTCTGCTCTTCTGTTTGTTCTTTCTGCACGTTATCCTTCTTCCTGCACTTTGCTTCGTCTTTGAGGACTTTTGTTGCTTCTTTCTGCATTTCTTTTTTTTCTTTCTATGCGTTTTTTCTTCTTTCTTCACATGTCCTATCTCTGTAGGCATAGTTAGAAATTAGCATTTAAAAAACCTTTGAAATTCACTGAAAAAACCATAGGTTTCAGGTACGTTATAGTTAGGAATTAGCATTTAAAAAACCTTAGAAATTCACTTAAAAACCATAGGTTTCAGGGGCGTTATGGTTAGCTGGACTTTTCACTCGTACAAAACCATTGAAATTCCCCTGTTATAGTTAGGTCAGCTAACTATAACTTGCGTGCCCGCAATACACTGCTGATTAGGGGTGGGCGGAATTTGCGGAATTAACCTTCGCAAATTATCGCGAGAATGTTTAAAATTATCGCAAACAAGCAGAAATATCGCGAAGATGCGGAAGTTTTTTTCCGGCATGTTCGCGCGATTTTCTGCATGGTTGCGGGTCGCCAACTTACCCATGTGGCTGCTTGCGGGCGCGGCCATCTTGTTTTGAGTTGTTCTCGCGGTGCATGATCGCGAGAAGAAAGACGTGATCGCGCGACGCATGACGTCACTGCGGGCGCGAACTGTCGCGAGACAGCGCAAATGGCTAAAAACAATACAACATCTCATGGAGAACGCGACCGGATCAAGAAAACTTGTCGGCGAACGCAGGGATTCAGGTAAGGCGATCGCGCGCGCGCGAGAATGTATCATTTTACAGCGCGAGCAAGAAACAAATTATCGCCAAGCTGCGGAAACCGGAATTTTTGACATTTTCGCGCTCTCCGCGGAACGCAAAAATGTCAAATTATCGCAATTTCCGCGACCGGAACGAAATTTTTGCCCAGGCCTACTGCTGATGACGTCACATATTACATCACTCATGACATGGTCAGTGACATCACTCATGACATCACTGATGACATCTCAAATGACATCACTGATGACATCACTGATGACATCATCCTTGTGATAGAGTGGCAGACATCCTCTCCCCCTAATATAACCTTTAATACACACATTCAAAAATAGAAACTAAAATGTTCAAAACAAAGGACATACCAATACCAGTTACAACAACCTATTCAGTAATTCTAAGATCCACATACACATCCACTCATTCACCAACAGTCCTATTCAGTCACTCATACATGTACTCACTCATCATATGTACTCATACACCTATACATCCTGTTACACAACGCCACTCATCCATAGAGTTACTCACACACATAGTCACTCATGCTAATAAAGAATCAAACATCCATTTACTTGCATATACAGTTATACACACACCACCACACTTACTTCTACAGAAACTTACACATACTTAGTCTTTTAAACAATCACTTATAGAAACACATACTTATTCATACAGGAACTCTTCCAATCTCTCACTCTCACATATACTCACTTATATACACCAATAGTCACATATACTAGTTTAAAACATATGTAGTTACTCATAAAGACACTTTTGAGACAGTCATTCACTCACTAACACACCCATGCACACACTCATCCACCCATACAGTCAGACACTCATACTAATACTCAAAAAAACAATTAATAACCTATATAGACACTCATGTAGCTACTCACCAACCCATGCAGCCACTTATACACAAAGTGAGAGATTGATACAGATATTTACATATTTAAACATTACTCACTAAGCCATGTATTCACTAAGATACACTTAATCAGTCAGTTATACAATCAATTTTTCAAAAACAAATCATCCATTTAGACACTTATATACCCATTTATTCTTCCATCGACCTTGAGATATACATATATAAAACATATGTAATTTTCAGAAAAACACACATTCACTGGATGATGTCATCAGTGATGTCATTTGAGATATCATCAGTGATGTGATGAGGGATGTCACTGACCATGTCATGAGTGATGTAATATGTGACGTCATCAGCAGTGCATTGCCGGCGCGCGAGTTATAGTTAGCTGAACTAACTATAACGGGGTAATTTCAATGGTTTTGTACGAGTGAAAAGTCCAGCTAACTATAACGCCCCTGAAACCTATGGTTTTTTCAGTGAATATACATATATATATATATTCACTGAAAAAAACATAGGTTTCAGGGGCGTTATAGTTAGCTGGACATTTCCCTCGTACAAAACCCTAGAAATTCCCCCGTTATAGTTATTTCAGCTAACTATAACTCACGCCCCCGCAATGCACTGCTGATGACGTCACATATTACATCATTCATGACATGGTCAGTGACATCACTGATGACATCACTGATGACATCTGAAATGACATCACTGATGACATCACTGATGACGTCATCCATGTGAGAAATTAGTGCATCGTCTCTCACCCTTTGATATACTCAATCAAAATTTCAGACATCCATTCTCAAAACCATAGATACTCCAATACCAATAACTACACACCCACTCATTGACTCTTAGATCTACACACACATCCACTCACTCTCCTGTACAGTCACTCATACTCACAGTCACTCAGTACAGGACTATCATATGCATATATACACCTACATAGACACTCACACACCACCAATCATCCATAGAGGTACTCTCACACCTAGTCAGTCATGCAAATAATTAATCACCCTCCCATTTACTCACCTATGCAGTTATACACACACAAGTTCAATTACTCATAAAAATAGTACCACATTCTTACGCTCTTAAACAATCACTGATACAAGCACACACTCATCCATACAGCCACTCTCGCAATCACACACTCTCACATATAACCAGTTATATACTCTTACACACATATACACTGCCTTTCACATATGTAGTTACTGACACATGTACCACTGAGATATACATTCGATCACAAACACACCCATACATACACTCACCCAACCATGCAGTCCATCACAGATACACTCTTAAAACCATGCACCCATAGAATCACCCACTCACACATGTATGCACAGAGTCACACACACCCCACCCACACAAACACTCAGGCACCCATACAGACACTCAGACAACCAATCAATAACCCATAGAGACACTCATATAGCTATTCACAAAACCATGCAGCCGCTTATACACCAACAGACAGACAGATACAGACATTCACACAGTTTAGTCACTAGTCTGCAGTAAGATACATTTAATGACTCACTTATAGAGTCAGTCACGCACCTACTAAATCATCCATTCACACACTTATACACCCACTCATTCTTCCATAGGTTTTTCCCTATATATATATTAAACATATTTAAAATTTACAGAAACACACACTCACTGGATGACGTCATCAGTGATGTCATCAGTGATGTCATTTCAGATGTCATCAGTGATTTCATCAGGGATGTCACTGACCATGTCATGAGTGATGTAATATGTGACGTCATCAGCAGTGCATTGCGGGGGAGCGAGTTATAGTTAGCTGAACTAACTATAACAGGGGAATTTCTAGGGTTTTGTACGAGGGAAATGTCCAGCGAACTATAACGCCCCTGAAACCTATGGTTTTTTCAGTGAATTTCTAAGGTTTTTAAATGCCAATTCCTAACTATAACACCCATGAAACCTTTGGTTTTTTCAGTGAATTTCAAAGGTTTTTTAAATGCCAATTCCTAACTATAACGTGCATGAAACTTATGGTTTTTTCAGTAAATTTCAAAGGTTTTTTAAATGCTAATTCCTATCTATAACTTATCTCCAAAGATATCATGTTTAATGATTTTCATTGGATTTCTATATTTTTCAATTTCAGTGTGTCAATTTCATGTTTTTTTGAAAATCTTTTTTAACACAATTTTTTAACCTATTTTTTCATTTAAATCTTTTCAAAATTAAAAAATATTATTTGTTTTTATTGGGTTTTTCAAACATATTTTTTTATTTTTAAAAATATTTTTTTAACTATATGTTCAAAACTTTATTTTATATATTTTTTTCCATGTTTTTTGGATCTGCGCACCCTATGCGCACCGTTCACGATCCCTACGCGATAGCATCCGCGCATGGTATGCGTTGGGTACGTGTTTAGTGCGCGATCGCAACGCGACCGGTACGCAACTCCCAGCCTATACGCGACACGTTCGATGTACATAACGCGATGTTTACGCGCTTCCGCGATGCGTCATATTCGTGTATGACGCGGTAGGTGCGCGGATCCCGCGAAATATTTAACATTTATAAAAACATATTATATGTATTTCATGTGAATATTAATTGAAGACAATCTCTAAACTAGTCTTAAAAGTAATATATTTTTACATCTAATCCTATATTTCTTTTTAATTTAATTTTGCGGATGCGCGCTGGGGCGTGCTGCGTAAGCGAAGGGTGCGCGGATCGCATGTGACATGCAAAAAAAGAGATTTGAGTGGTTCATTACACTTCCTGTTCTAACTATTGAAAGACCCCACCCATTTCAATCATTCTTCTTTCATCTTCTTTGGAGGAGCATCTCTTTGCAGAGAAGAAGATTTTTTGGACTAAGTTTACACTTAGCTCTAACTTTTTTCTCCTAAAAACAGCTTCAGGGCAGCAGGCATCCCCTGCATCTCCTCATACATCTGAGGATGAATTTTTGGAGGAGCCAGCACGCACACCACGTTTTTCTTCAGTGGTGTGGACATTTTTTACTTTTCCAGAGGGGCAAACGAAGACCAATGCCACCTTGGTCACGTGCAAAATTTGTAAAAAAGTGCTGTCTCGAGGGGATCCGACAAAGAAATACTCATGCGGGACAGCCAGCATGATGAAGCACCTACGGACCCTTCATCCTGTCAATCTTGCACGAGAAGAATGCCGACGGATGAGAGACACTCCTGCTCCTGCGCTTTCCACCTCATCGCAGCCGAGCACTTCAAGAGTGCATCCGTCAGCCCAAAACTTGGACATCCGTCCTCAATTTCAATTTTTAAAAGTGCTCTGCACTAAGTGCAATGCAACTTTGTGCTACAGGGAGCAGTCGATCGATCTGATCTGCCGCCGGCAAGAAAGTCACCGTTGCTAGTTTTTTTTTCCCTAAAGTTCATTGTTTTGCTCTCCTGTTTATTTTTTTGTTTTTTTTTCCAGAAAAACTAAAAAAATCACAAAATTGTTGGAAAACCCCCCAAAAAAATATAAAAGAAGAAAGAAGAAAAAAAAAAAGTTCTTCTAAGAACTAACTTTCCTGGTTTAAAACTTACTTCTGAAGCACAGGGATGCAACATATGTACATAAATGTGTTGCAAATCTATGCTTCTCTCTGCACGGCTGCTTAAACTGCAGCCATGTGGTGACACAGGCACCCTTGCACCATAGTGCAAGGATATCTCTGTCATGTGCTGTCCTGCACAAAAACAATGAGAAAATGCATTTTTCTCCTTCAATGTATGCTGAACATTTTAGCATGCATTGAAGATATAAAAATGTGGAGAAATGAAAACAATTCTCCTTGTTGTGCTTTCCTACACCAATTTTAGAATGGTGCAGCATTCACACACATATCGATATTTATGATTTCTGATAAATCTAGAGATGTGTCTTGTTCTATGAGTATTCAGTGCAATCATGCACAACAACACTTATAGAACACCCTTTCAACGCAAAGTGGTGTGTATGATGAGGTTGTATTTACATGGAGTAGAAAAAGTACACAGAGTGCCTTTTCCTCTCTTTGTAAATATGAAAGAATGTCTTGCGCAATAACTATGTTACAAAAAGTGACATATTTCCGGTTTTAAAATTCCTTGCGAATGATAAAAGGTAAGCACAGAGTTTTGTCTGCAAAGATGTTCAAAGAAGAATGATTGAAATGATTGCGGTCCTTCAATAGGTACAATGGGAAATATTATGAACCCCTCAAATCTCTTTTTTTGCAGGTCACATGATATCTGATTATGGTCAGATTTCAAAACAACATAGGTATAAACAGAGTGTTTTTAGAAACGTGTTTCAACTTTGTAGCTTCTTGCAGACCTCCTCAGTCTGCATATTGAGACTTAGTTAAACTTACCTTCACAGTAATAGGAATAAAAATGGTATACATTTTTTTCAGCTTTTCATTGCAATCTAAATTGATATAAATTGCTTATTTTAAAATTTGGATCTGTGAAAGAAAAGAAAAAAAAAATTATAACATGTAATAATACATTTTTTACAACACAGCATAATTTCCACAAAGTAATTTGTTTGCCTTTTTTGCTGTTCTCAGAATATATTGAATTTCACTAGAAATAGTGATTTCAATCGTACTCATCACTTAACAGCGGGCAAAAAAAAAACAATCAGAAAGATTGTTAAAAAAACAACAACATGCTATTCTCAGTAAAATACCAGAAAATACAAATCACACATATATGAAATGCTTACGGCTTACAAAATCTTATAACTTTAACTTATAAAAACTGTAAATATTGCCGCTTTAAAATATTCACCGAATCAATGACCACCAAAAAGTCCATAATTCAAAAATATACCTTTCCTTGAGGCCAAATGGTATTTTTGCACTCCTTCTTTATGTAAATTGTCCAATGGCAGTCCTATTAAGTTATAATAACAAATTCCTCAGAGAATGAATTATCTTCCTAAAACTTTGACTTTAAAAATATTAGGTAGGAATTTTGTAATTCCCTAGGCAAACGTTTTTAAAAAACCAACTGGGAATCATTCCAAAGTGTTCAGCCTTTGTCACATTTTAGATAGGCAGTGTAATGTCCAGATGTGGTGGAAGGACCATTATGGAAAATTATAGCAATTGCTACAAAAGTCCTTCTTGATATTGATAGTTGTGCTGCTACAAATTGCTTTATTAAAGTATCCAATTTTCTTCCATCAGCTGTACAACGTTGCATCATTAAAATTATGTATTTTCCATATTTTGTTAAGAATAATGTGGATAACATTTCTGATTTACATTGGCTACACTCCATGTTTTGATTTGCACCTTTAACTAATTTATTGAAAGACACTGATTTACAGTCTGGTAATGTTAAATACAGAAATCTCTCAGTGTCTACATTGGTGCTACATGTATACATGCAATTTTCAAAATGATGTTGCCATTTGTAAGAAAGGCCAAAAATATTTTCTATTTCTACACCTTCATTTTCAAAAATGGTAAACATATACATTAAAAATTCCTGAGCATCTTGTTGGATATTTTGTGAAAATTGTGTAGAACCAGAACACACATCCAAAAGACTATGAACATCTGAAACAGATTGTATTTTACTTGTAACTGTTGTCAATTTTTCATAAACAGAATGCAACAGAGAACAAAATCTTTTTTGCCGATTCGGCATAATTTGTTCTCGCAAACCTTCCAGATAAAAAACGACATTGACCACTACATTAGCATAGCAGTTGACACCTGATCTATTTTCAAACTGATTACCAACAATCTCTTCAACAGTGTCCAATTTCTTTTTACCTGCAATCACAACATTATCTTGTTCTTTTCCCTTCTTGTCACTTTCAGAACAGATATTCTCTAACCTTCTTTTTCGACCAACCACATGCTTTTCAAATACGGGCTATTGACCTAAATTTGGAGCATAAACCCTTCTTAACCTATTATACTCTTTTACACAGTTTGCATCTGCAGTAACCTTTGTCTCATCAAAATCAATCAAAAACAAACCAGATAATGTTCTGACTCGCGACAAAGCAACATATGCCATACCCTCTTTAAATACGGTAGATCCAATGTTCACTAATGCACTGTCTACACTTAATCCTTGAGATTTATCAATAGTCACTGCGTATGCCAGAGAAAATGGAAATTGTTTCCTATGGACATATAAATCTTTAACAAGCAAAAAACTAACTGAACAACGACCAATTTCTTTAACTTCATCAATCTGATCAAATTTAATTTTTAAAAATTCAATTCCTTCTTTTTTCTGATAATTCACAAAATCCACCACTTTACCCATTGCACCATTAACTAAACCTTTCTCTACATCCAAATTACGCCTTAAAATTACCCGACAGTTTACAAACGCCTATAGTGTATTTTCTAAACCAGCAGTTTTAGATATTTTTTTTCTAAACAATCCAGTTTTGATCTCAACTTTCCCGTCAAAATAATAGTGATTCCTTCATGCTGTATTTTATCGATGGCTTCCATTTTTACAATTTCTTCATTTTCCAGTTTCAATAGTTCTTCGTTGAATATGGAACACTCGCGCAGTGTTGGCATTAAATAAATCACTGATTTATTTTTAGCAATTTCCACGTACACTTTTGCAGGAACGGCATTTTCATTTGGAAAGACATTGCAAAGTAATCGACTCTCCAAAGCTTGTTTGCCTTGTTTTGAAAGAATTCCAATTCTTATATCTTGAAGAATACTTCCATATTCAGCATCATCTGCCTGTCGCATATTTGTTGTCAGTTCTTTGTATTCAAAATGAGTCCAAATGTTCACATTACCAACACTGCCAAGAGACTTTCTGGTATATTCATGGGCAAGTGTTTTAAATACCGGTTGTCCTTTTACCAGAGTCAGTTGCAGTAGATTTCGTAGATGACGTGTTTTCCTCCAAATAACACGTCATACTCTGTTTTAAGAATTTGCTGCATTCTTTAAAT
The DNA here is from genome assembly GCF_964204655.1 of Triturus cristatus. Taxonomy (NCBI): domain Eukaryota; kingdom Metazoa; phylum Chordata; class Amphibia; order Caudata; family Salamandridae; genus Triturus; species Triturus cristatus. The sequence goes on from NC_140584.1 coordinate 543,125,243, forward strand.
GCACAAAGGCAAGCATCAAGTTTGAGACCATGCTCACCTCATCAATAATGAGAAGTTTCATTTTCTTCAGGACTCCTGAAACGTCACAACAAGCTTCTCCAGATAGCTTGTGGTATTCCAATTTGTTCTCATGCTCTACTGGCAGCATTAGTAAACGATGTAAAGTAATTCCTTTAATGTTATGTGCTGCCAACCCAGTTGGAGCAGTGACAACACAAGACAAATGTGAATCAGTTGTTTTCTACAGATAACTTGTAATTACTTTTAAGAATTAAGAAACTTTTTCCTGTTCCAGCTTGATCACTCACATGCATTCGGATAGGTTGAAATGATGTACATGAGCACCCTCTCTTTTCATGAAGTAATCCATGGTCAGTCTGCTCTTTCACTTGCTGATATATTTGTTTCTGTTCAGCATTTAGGTGCCGATTCCGATCCTGGAAAAATTTTCCCCGTACGACTAGTATCCGGTCTTTTTACCGTACGAATCGTACAAGTAGCGTACAAACTGCCAAGTACGATTCGTATGGGAAAAAGTCCATACGAATCGCATTTGGAAAATTTCCCCACACGTCCTCGGGTCGGAAAAAGTGTCCGACACATCCCCGGACAATTTTACGTACAAATGTGAAAAGTGAAGTCCAAGCGCGCCAGTACCATCCGTCCCGTGCGTCCGATGTTACAACCGTATGGAAAATGCACCGTACGGACCGAACTCCCATAGCAACCATGGAGACATGTGCCTGCATACGCGCCGACCACCCCCCAGCCCCCGTGAGTACGCGCCGAACCCCCCCAGCCCCCGTGTACATACGAGTCGAACCCCCCCAAGCCCCCGTGTACGTAAGCGCCGAACCCCCCCCAGCCCCCATGTACGTACAAGTCGAACCCCCCCAGCCCCCGTGTACGTACGAGTCGAACCCCACCATCCCCCGTGTACGTACGAGTCGAACCCCCTGTGTATGTACACCCCCACCCGTGTATGTACACCCGTGTACGTACGAGTCGAACCCCCCCGTTTATGTACACCCCACCCGTGTATGTACACCCGTGTATGTACGAGTCGAACCCCCCGTGTATGTACACCCCCACCCGTGTATGTACACCCGTGTACGTACGAGTCGAACCCCCCCGTGTATGTACACCCGTGTACGTACAAGTCGAACCCCCCATGTATGTACACCCGTGTACGTACGAGTCGTACCCCCACCCGTGTATGTACGGTGCGTACCCCCAGACTCGTACGTACACGGGGGCTGGGGGGGTTCGGCACGTACTCACGGGGGCTGGGGGGGGGTACGGCGCGTACCGGGCCCCCTTATCTGGTCGTTTCGTGGCGTACTTCGCTTTTCCGGCACTTTTTGGGTGCCGTAAAAATATTACCGTCCGGACTGCTGTCGGTTCGAATCGTACTTCCTGGTTCGTGAAACGCTGCCTGAAAGCGTCCCGATGTCACGTCGGCGCTTTCCCGGATCACATTTGATTGTATATTTTCGTCGGTCGGTGTTTTTTACGATTCGTACGGAAATGTTGTTTCCGTGCGATTCGTACTTGCATGTTTGTAATGTTTTTTCCCGGGTACGAGTCGGACGGAGAAAACGCTCCGACCGACGGTTCGTACCCGGTTTTTCCAGGATCGGAATCGGCACCTTAGTTGTTCTTCCAAGTTTCCTAACTGTATTGCATCTTCTTGAGCTTGATACATTGCTGTTTTCACCTCATTCATTGCAATCGCTGCTTCATTTTCAACAATTGGTTGTCCTAGTGGATCTTGACTCAGTGCAGCAGAACTTTGACTGTCTTGAGAACTGTCTCTAGCAATCTCAGCTGCAATTGTAGCTTCTTGATCAATTTCATCATTCAACATTTTGACATAATTTGCGAAAGCACTGCATTGTATGCTACCTTTAGAAGCATGAAATAAATCTTCATAGCTGGGAAAATCTCCAAATAGTTCCAGTTCTGAACGCCATGGTTTGAACATTTGCAAAAGGGCTAAATAGTAACATTCCCTTTTGTCAGCAGTGTCGCAACTCAGTTTCCTGTGATTAATTAAATTTCCTTTCCTTTGTTTCACCAGACATCCTTCGGAACCAATCGTTGATGTTCTCTGTAGTATTCCGTTTAAAAGTGTAGTTTTGCAGCACTTCATAGAGACACATGTTCTCAAGATGATGACTTCTATTTGGGTAGTATGTGTCCAACATATTCGTTTTCAAAATATCTGTACTTTCTGGTTCATTTTCTGCTAAATATTCAATTTCTTGAACGCATTCCTGCAAGACCTAGGCTCACCCAAATGATTCTTCTACTTTTGGAATATAGACTTGCAGATGATAACCGATCTGAACATTCATATGCTCCAATTTCACGATGCGATAACATCTTCAAACTGAAACTGTATAATTTCTTATCTAGAGTCTTCTCGTGAGAAATCTCTTCCCACATTGCTTTCAATTCTGTCTTTTCTGATTTAGTAATGTAGGATGTTACATATCGAGCAACAGCAATGGAATTGTCAGCAACATATTGAATATCCATGTTAGCATTCCACATGGATAAAATAACTGGATTGCAGTCATTTATGTATTTCGATTCTTCGCTTCTTCTTAAGTTGTAGGTGTTTTTCGGAGACTTTCTTGTGATGGTATGTGGCATAGCTGACATAAAACTGTTCACTCTTCCTTTGGATAATACAGGACATGGAAATCCAAAACGACATTTGATATAGAACTTATCCTTTGACTTGTACTTTCGTCGACAGTACTTTGCACACCTGTGGCTTTGAAATCGTAAGACTTGTTGTTTTAAGTTTTTATCTTCTCTGCTATTGGGAAGAGCACATGTAGCATAATCTTCAATGAAAGACAAAACAGTTTCATCTGAATCTGTTCCAAATTTGGAGGCGTCCTTGATCCATAACAACATATATATATATGAGGAGCACCTCTTGCTTGATACTCCTTTCTCCAAAAGAAATCCATAACTTCTCCAAGAGGAGGATTCTTTTTATTGCAGATGAAAGACATCATAGCTTCAAATCTATGATTGAAATATCTGCATACATTGACAGGTTCCAAAGAGCACAATTCTCCAGGTGTCTTGTATTCAATATTTTTTATATTGGAATTTGCCTCTCGAAGAAATTCAAGTAAATCATCTGAAGCATACTCAGCACAGCTTAGTGTAACAAACCGTGTAGGAGTTCCCAAGTTCCGTAGCATACATTTCAGTTCTCCATGTCGACGGTACCAATATTCATTAGTCCCACGCTGACATGCCATCAGATTAATCAACTGAGATTCTAAATGATCATCTCTCTGATGCACTTTATCCATAAAATCCTTTGCAGTTACATTTTGAAGATGCATTCCAGTTTTTAAAATGTGATTTACAGCATATGAAAGTCCAGACAAGTCACTTTCAAACAGAAGAATGAAACATATAAGGGATACATTGTCGAAATCTTGGATCTTCTGCATATAATCTTGTTGTCCGATATTCAGATGCAGGAATCTGCACAGGACGTTCATCATATCGTCCACCTTTTCCTGTTGAAAACAACTGCGGGAAATAACGAGCTTCCAAGCTCTCTTCCCATACACTCATGGGACTTCCTGTTGCTTTTTTCATTTGAAACAACTCAATTGTATTCCCCATCACCTCTTTGGAATGAAGTGGATGTACACTGTAATGTTCATAGATCTCTTCACATCTGGACATGTCCACTTTTTCTATTTGTCCACTTATTGTTTCAGTATCTTCTGCTAAATCTATTTCTTCTTCTCCAACAAACACATTTCTATAGTACTCATTATTTTTTAACAGATACAATGACGCCTTTTACACTTTTCTAACATCCACTAACTCTTGCCAAATTTTCTTATTCTTAGTAGGAACACCATTAACTAGAATGACTAGTGGCTCATTGTCTGCATGGTCTACACCAATAGTTTCAATATTTTTCCTTAAATCTAACGGTAAATACACAACTCTTCCTTTCAATCCTCTTTGCAACTCTGATGGAGGTAATTTACCTGTTTTGGGTTCCATACGAACAATAGCCTGAAACGGGTGAACACATTGTATGAGAATAGACTCATACGTATTTCAATCTATCAGCTCTGGTGGAATAGCAACCAACTCTAGATTATTATGAACAGCTCTAGCAGGCATTTTATTCTCATCTAATTTGTTATAACAATATTTGCAAATACGCTACTCAGATCCCAAATCAAAACAATCCTCTACCAACAAATAAGTTGCAAATTCCATCCACTTATCATTATCTTCTATTTCACTTTTTAAATACAGATTGACACCGCTAGTCTGATTTTTATAGTGACTTCGCCGACAACAAATACAAGAAACATTTGGTCTTTCACCTGAAATTGTCTTCAACATTTTGTTCTACTAATGTGTCAGTTTCTTCACTCTCTTGCTGAGGACCAAAGTAACAAAACTCAATATCATCACAGACCTGCTTCACATCTGATACTGACCCGCGCAAAAGAGCACTGTTCAACTCAATTAACTTTAATGCTGGACTTTTTGTATAATACAACCTTCTCACTAACTTCCGCATTTGAGTATGATGTACTGTCAGCATTCTGAAATGGTGAAAAACACTTTGACAAACTTTCCTAGAAAGACAAGCCAGAGAATCACCTTGCAAACCAGTATGTGTTCTCACTCTGCAAGGGTCTAGTCCTTGCAACAGCTTAATCTTTAGTTTTACACTTTTTTTAGTATAGGCTCGTAAAAAACTACATAATTTTTCAATAGATTCCTGTCGTACACTACAAATACTACTGCAATCCCAAGTATACACAGCGTGTTTAGCACGTCTCCCTAAAACTTCATCAGCTATCACTTCTTCTGCATTTCTTTCAATAATTTTCTCTTTCTCAATTGGACAACCATCTCTAACCTCATAACCTCTACCACTGGTGTCAACTGCATACAATAATTTTTTGCTCTGTGAATAACTCTCTTTCTTAAAACTGTGTTTCCATTCTCCCAAACAAAATCACAAAACTTTTTTTTATTAATAACTCTTTTCCTCCTACTTTTGGCCTTCATTACATGGATTGGTTTATCTAGTGATCAAATTATGTTTAATACTAAAATAAACAGTTTCCTTTTTATTTCAAAAGCCTTTTCCACAATGTTTTCACTATGCTTCTTCTTTTTATAAAATAGAGCTCTATATTTCTTCACATCTTTCAGCAAAGTATGCACTACTCTTATGTAAAATATTTTTTTGCGTAATTCCTTATACTGATTTTGCCTTCTTTTACCATTCTTTATCTCCTTTGACTGACCATTTGCTTTTCCTCTTATTTTGAATTTTTTTCTTAGTTGAAGCATTCTCAGTAGTTCCAGCATTATTTACATTCTGTTTGGTCCTACAAACATTTTTAATAAATTGCTTTGTGATCTTACCAGAAGATTTTTTCCTTTTAGCCACATTATCTTGTACATTCAATACTTGTGGTTGATGTTTCTTCAAGTAATCCTCCTGTCTCTCTTCTTTTCTTTTTCTTTTTTTTCTGGCATGATTTCTCTATTTTAACGTTGAAAAACAGTATCTGTAAAAAAAAATCACAAATAAATGTATATTAACAACTTTCAAATTTATACTATTCTATTACTGTAGAAACACATTTTATATAAAAACTGACTAAGCAACTATAGCCCTGAAGCACAAGTGTGACAATGGTTAAAACACTACATGCATAGTGCATACTACTTTGAAGCAGTTCATGCCCTAAAGCCTACCTCACTAAAAGACCACATGCTAACTGACTGAATGATAACAGTACTATAAGGAAACACACTGTGTGAGTGACAGGGTGTTTGCTAGAAGTGTATGAATACTGACTGGGGAATTGAAGGTGTGAAAGACAAGTGTGTAGGTGGTTAGAGGACTGCATGCATAGTGGATATGCGTTTGAAGCAGTCCATGTGCTAAGGCCTGGGTCGCTGAATGAGTACTTGGGTACTGACTGAATGATTAGAGTACTGCAAGGAGAGTGCCTGGGTGAATTTATAAGTGGTTGGCATTTGGTGCAGTAAATACATTAGTAAATGGTGCTGAATGGGTCACTGGAGCAGTGCAAGGGGAGTGATAATGTGTTTGGTGGAGTGTATCTATACTGACTGTGGAATTAAAGGTATGAAAGAGAACTATGTGGATGGTTAGAGAACTGCATGCATAGTAGATACGCATTTGAATCAATGCATGTGCAAAAGCCTGCCTCACTCCATTACTACTTGAATATTAACTGAATGTTTACAGTATTGCAAGGACAGTTCCTCGGTGAATACATAAGGAATGACTACCTTTTAATTCTACCTAAACTTGAGAACAGGACATTTTTTTAAGCAGATGTTACCAAATGGTTCTCTCACAGTGGTTCCCAAATGCACACAGACTCACAGTGTGATTCTAGACAAGCAACACTATCCCTACCAGTTTACCAAAACTCATTCACTAATGTGCAAGGGGTAAGGGGACTACACACAATCTACATATTAAAGTACAGCCCATTAGTGTCTAAGCATGACTCATTTTATCAATGCATAAGTAAAGACTGGCTTCTATTGCTACTAAAACTTGACAACATGACAGGTTTTAAAACAGTTATCTGTCAGCAAATACATGATGTTACCAAATGCTTCTCTCACAGTGGTTCCCAAATGCACACAGACTCACAGTGTGAATGTAGACAAGCACCACTATCCCTTGGAGTTTACCAAAACTCATTCACTACTGTGGAAGGGGTAAGGGGACTGCACACAATCTACATATTAAAGTACAGCACATTACTGTAAAAGCACGACTCATTTTATCAATGCATACGCAAAGACTGGCTTCAAATGCTACTAAAACTTGACAACATGACAGGTTTTAAAACAGTTATCTGTCAGCAAATACACAATGTTACCAAATGCTTCTCTCACAGTGGTTCCCAAATGCACACAGACTCACAGTGTGATTCTAGACAAGCACCACTATCCCTAGGAGTTTACCAAAACTCATTCACTACTGTGGAAGGGGTAAGGGGACTGCACACAATCTACATATTTCAGAACTGCACTAGAGTGTCAAAGCCTGACTCATTTAACCAAAGCATAAGCAAAAACTGCCTTCTAATGCTACTAAAACTTCACAAGACAGATTTTAAAAGAGTAATCTGTCAGCAAATACACAATGTTACCAAATAGTTCTCTCACAATCCTTACCCAAATGCACACAGACTCACAGTGTGATTCTAGACAAGCAACACTATCCCTAGCAGCTTACCAAAACTCATTCACTACTGTGCAAGGGGTAAGGGGACTGCACACAATCTACATATTAAAGTACAGCACATTAGTGTCAAAGCATGACTCATTTTATCAATGCATAAGCAAAGACTGGCTTCTAATGCTACCAAAACTTGACAACATGACAGGTTTTAAAAGAGTTATCTGTCAGAAAATACATGATGTTACCAAATGCTTCTCTCACAGTGGTTCCGAAAAGCACACACACTCACAGTGTGATTCGAGACAAGCACCACTATCCCTAGGAGTTTACCAAAACTCATTCACTACAGTGGAAGAGGTAAGGGGATTGCACGCAAACTACATATTTCAGAACTGTACTATAGTGTCAAAGCCTGACTCATTTAATCAAAGCATACGCAAAAACTGCCTTCTAATGCTACTGAAACTTGACAACAAGACAGGTTTTAAAACAGTTATCTGTCAGCAAATACACAAAGTTACCAAATGCTTCTCTCACAGTAGTTCCCAAATGCACACAGACTCACAGTGTGATTCTAGACAAGCAACACTATCCCTAGCAGCTTACCAAAACTCATTCACTACTGTGGAAGGGGTAAGGGGACTGCACACAATCTACATATTAAAGTACAGCACATTAGTGTCAAAACATGACTCATTTTATCAATGCATAAACAAAGACTGGTTTCTACTGCTACTAAAACTTCACAACATGACAGGTTTTAAAACAGTTATCTGTCAGCAAATACATGATGTTACCAAATGCTTCTCTCACAGTGACTCCCAAATGCACACAGACTCACTGTGTGATTCTAGACAAACAACACTATCCCTTGCACTATACCAAAACACATTTCTTCATCTAGAAGGAGTACTACATTTTAGTGTAGAAACATAACTCATTTCACAAATTCATAAACAATCACTGATTTCTAATTGTACCAAAATATAAAAACAACACAGTTATCTCCCTGCAAACACATGAAAAACACAAATGCTTATCACAAAAGACCTCATCTCAATTAAATAACTCACCTTTCAAGTAGTTTTGTAGATTAAGAAGTATATCAGTCACACACCAGATTTTCTTATACAGAATCTCTGCACTGTGCACCTGTCAGCAAAACCAAAGAATGGCAAAGTTTCCCTCTCATTTTCCCCACATATACATGTAAACATCAAATCACACTCCTTCCCACATAAATTCAAAACCAAACACACATTTCTATTGGTTAAACATTTCAACCCTTTCCAAATGACATTAGTTTGAACCCTTCCCCCAATCTGCCTTCTGCCTGTTACCATAGAAACAGGTCATGGAACACTGTACTGAGCACACAGGTCACAAGTTCAGCACACAATGTTGCTAATCAAGACAGCAAGTGTGCTTGACTTTTCAACATATCAGCTTATCATATATAATGTTCCTTACAATCAGTTTTTGTTAACCAATAAGAATCATGCGTTTAAAAAACAGAAATATGCACTCTACCTTTCAGTGTAGAAGGTTGTCAAACAACCAATGATTTCTTGTCTTTTTTCAAAACTGCATCTTAGCCACCATTTTAGAAAAATCTTACTTTCCAAACTGCCATTTCATTTACAGAGACCATCTGAGTGCATCCAGACCTCCTTTCAAGATGCTTAGAGTGTGGATTGTGGGACACAGCTATATTTTCTGGAGCCAAAGGTATGCAGAAAAACAAAGGCATTCAACAAAGAGCTAGGTTTGCCAAATGTAGACATTAAATGGATTGGACAGAGAGGGTTAAAGTGGCACCAATTGATGCCATTGGTGAATTCCTTCATGCATATCCAACACCCTGACCTCATAATAGTGCACTGTGGTGGCAATGACCTAGGCACTTTGACTGGGGTAGGTCTGGAAATGCTTATGAAGGACACCTTTGCAGAACTGATTTCACTTTTCACCAAAACTGCCTTTGTGTATTCTAACATATGCCAAAGGCAGAAATGGAACTGGTCCGATCATTTTTGTCCACAAATTGAGAAAGCTAGGAAACATGTGAATAAATCTGTTTCTGCTTTTCTCCGAGACTATAGAATGGGGTCCATTTTTAATAACAATCTGCGCTTTCATATGCAAGAGATGTATAGGAGAAATGGAGTACACTTTACTGATGAAGGAAACAGAGTCTTCCTCAACAACTTTAGACTCTGTATAGGTACTTACTTATAAGTACCAAAAACTCTCAATGAACACAACGGCTCTTTTTAGAGCCACTCAAGAATAAAACACTTAAGCTTGATGTTTATCAATTTTTTTTCCCTTGGATCTGCGCACCCAACGCGTTAGGAACCTCTCACCCAACGTGAGAGAATCCGTGCACCCAACGCGGTAGGATGCGCGCACCCTGCGCGCATTTCGCCGTTTTTTTTTTTTAAAAAGGGGGCCCCAGGGGGTCCTTCTGGGACCCCCTAAGCAGATCTAGAGGGTCAGAGTATTTCCACTCTGCCCTCTTTATATGTTTTACACACTTATTCCCCTTGCTTCTTCAGCCTCGCTTCTACCAAGGCAGAAAATGGCCGCCAACAGTTCTTGGTTTTGAATGTAGACAGACACTCGACAGCCAATTAGCATTCAGCGCGTAGTCGTCAGGGTGAGCGCTCGGTTCGGGGAGGGTGCGCGTACGGTGCAGGTAGGGTGCGCGGATCCTCCCCAGCCATAGATATCACTAACTTTTTTACCCTAATTTTCTCAGGAACTACTGAACAGATTCACACCATTTATGCAAAAGGCACGAGTCTGAACTGAGGACTACCTCTTTGCCAAATTTGGTGCAATTCCGTTCAGCAGTTCGGGCTGTAGCTGCGACAACAGATCCTATGGGAAATTGCATGGGGAAAGCGCGTTTTGGGACCCTCCTTTTTCTTGGCCCTCGCTTGACGAATCACCACGAAACTTTCAGGGTAGGAGCGGAGCGGACCTGGCCAAAAGTTTGGAAAGATTGGAAAATTTCGCGAAGATTCGTCAATCGTCGCCAGACTTATTGGGAATAGAATGTTGAGGATTTCCTATGGAAAATAGGTCCAACTATAACTATCTACTGGCGACCGCCAGTAGATAATAGATATATATATATATATATACATAAATATAAATATTACCTACTGGCGGTCACAGCAGGTTATTATAGTTAAGACCTAGTTTCCATTGGTGTAAATCCGTTCATTAGTTGTTGAAAAAATTAAGATTATAATTATAGTGATATCTCTGGTTGCAAAGTCTTCATGAACAAAGACGAGCTTGTGCAGGGAAATGCACTGCTCTGATTGGCTGTCAGTGCTTCAGCCAGGAAGTATTGGCAGTCATCTTGGGACTCGGCTTCACTGAGTCCCCCCAAAAAAGTGAAAATAAAGAAAAGCGGTATGGGTTGGAATGCCCTGACCCACAAGTCATGGTCTTGCAGTCTCCCTAGGACTCCGCCATGGCAAAATAAACTAGCTGCTAATCGGCGATATTCACATATTTGCTGCTATTTGTTTTTTAAAGCAATGGCTGGCTCCTGAACTTGCTTAAAATAACCCCCAGGTGGACCAGGTCCCAGGGGCAAATAATATATATAGGAGGGGGGCACACAGGGTCCTGCTCCTAGGGCTTATTAAAGCCCCGGGGACCACCACCTCTCCGGGGCTATTATTATGTTTTCTGCAGGTGGGCCCAGTGGACCCACCCACAGCCCTGGGTACCGCCACCTCCCCAGTGGGAGTGTGGCCTGCTATAAGCTCTCACCAATCCTGCTGTATGGTACTTACTGGAGGAAATAGGAGGGGTAATTGGCCCCCAAGGAAACTCAATAGCCAACGGGACTTCATCTCCCTTCTAGTAGTGTGCCAGGAGGCATGTTTGCAGAGTGGTGGAGAAAGGTGGTGTTGCCTGTTATAAGATCTCAGCAATCCTACTGTACAGGACTTACTGGAGGTACTAGGAGAGATAGTTGGCCCCCAAGGACATCCTTGGGGGGCCAATTACTCCTCCTGTAACCTCCAGTAAGTCTGACACAGCAGGATTGCTGAAAACTTATCAGAGGCCATGCCCCCTTTCTCCACCACTCTGTAAATGTGCCTCCCAGTGCAGTACTAGTTGGAGGATGACGTCCCCTTGCCTCCAGAGGAACCTTGAGCCCAAGAAGCCCTCCTGGTATCATCTGTAAGTCCTACACAGCGGAATTCCTGAGAACTGGTCAGAGGCCCTTCCCCCTTTCTCCACTACTCTGCAAACATGACTTCTACTTTAAAAACCATAGAAATTCACTGTAAAACCAAAGGTTATGGGGACGTTTTAGTTAGGCTCAGGATTCAATCATACAAAACCAGAGAAATTCAGCAGCTATTGTTAGTTGAGCTAACTATAACTCGTGCCTCTGCAATGCACTGCTTATGACCTCACATATTACATTACTCGTGACATGGTCAGTGACATCACTGATGACATCAATGATGACATTTCAAATGACATCACTGATTACATCATCTACAGAATCTCTCAAACACCCACTCACGCCCAGGTTCACCTCAGTTAAGGCAGGACTTAGATCTCTACACTGGTTACCGGTGGCAGCTCAAATTCAGTTCAAGGCTTTATGCTTAGTCTTTAAAGCTCTCAACGGCATTGGCCCTGACTTCATAAAACATTCTATTCAGTGGTATGTGCCAGGGAGAACCCTGTGATCGCTGCAGTCTAAACGTGCTATTCTTCCCTGCTACCACAAACTCAGTTGGGGTGGTAGGAGCTTCTGTCACTGTGCCGTTAAGGCTTGGAATAGTGTCCCTTTTCATCTTAGGAACTCTACTGGACTTCTTCATTTTAGAAAGGGTTTAAAAACTTGGCTTTTTTCTTGAAGAACCTTTTTCCTCCTAATGTCTTAATCGGCTCGCTTTGGCAGATAGCGCATAGCGCCAGGACACCTCAGGGTAACAGCGCGCTTTAGAAATCTTGATAACATAACATAACTTAACATAGCACCGCAATATTAACTTTCATTCACCCACTCCAACTTCCACACTACCATTCTCAAAACCATTGACACAACCATACCAGCACGTACACACCCACTCGCTTATTCATAGGTTTATACACACATCCACCTCGTCACCATACAAGCACAATACAGGCACTCATACATCAACTCACTCATAAGTACAGCCCCTGATATATCCACTAATACATCCATACAGCCACTCACACATGCTCAGTCACCCATAGAGCTACTCACATACCTACTCACTCACCCATAGAGTCAATCACAACCACTTACTCACCTATACAGTTATACACACACAAACTCACCTACTCATACAGATACTAATACATACTCACTAACTTACACAGTCACTGACATAAGCACACACTCACCCATACAGCCCCTCTCGCAATCACTCACTCACACATACAGTCACTTATATACTCCAACACTCACCTATACTACCTTTCACATATGTAGTTACTCACCCATATACCACTGACAAATCCATTCACTCACCGACACAGCCATAATTAAACTCACTCACCTATACAGCCCCTCATAGATGCACTCATGAACCCATACAGCCACTGACTCATCCACTCACTCATCCATGCAGGCAGTCACACACACCTTCACCTACCCATACAAACACTCATACACCCATACAGGTACTCAGACAACCAATCAATAATCCATACAGCCACTCGTACCTACTCACCAACCCAAACAGCCACATACACACCAACTGACAGACTGAAAAAACATTCACACAACCTAGTCACTCACCCATACAATCACTGAGACATGTATAATCACTCACTTATACAGTCAGTCTCACACCCACTAATTCATCCATATAGGCTCTCATACACCCACTGATTCATCATTACACCTTGGTGTGTATATATATATATATATGCTTTCTCCAATGCGGTTCGAAATCCGGACAAAGGGCGCTGCAAAAAGGTGCGTTATCCTCGCGGTTCGAGCCAAAACCGCTATTGTATACCAAACATCTTCTCCGTGGGAGAAATCAGGGTCGCACTCCAGTTGTTCAATGTATAAAGGGTTTAATTCAACATATTATCAGCAGTCATGCAAGACACACAGGTCTCCAAACCAACGCGTTTCGGTATTCTCACGATACCTTGCTCACGGTTGATTTTGCACCCCAGGTGACTGATATTTAAATAAAGAAAAAAACATTCAAAGGAAATGCTGAGTACCTCATTTCCTGTTGCTATCAAGACTAACCCCACTACCTTATGGGAGTTGTAGTCTGATGTTTTTCACGTTATATAAAGCTTTAGAGACATATGTTATACCACATTATGGATTGAGTCGAATTCTTTCAACACAGCAGAATGTTAAACAAATCAAACCTATCAGGTCATCCTTAGGATGTTGCGTTCACGGTAAATAAAATATCTATCCACTGTGGCGCATTAACCATAACATGTATAATTTACTGCAAACATGCAGTGCGTTATTCAAAATAAGTAATAGCAGCTTTGCTTCAGGTTTCTGAGTATTTTTGAGATCATCAAACAGTACATCATGTTACTATCAAAACATTGATCCCTTCAGTGGAAAGTTTGTGATGCTCTTTGAAGCTCCTCCAGTGGAGAGTCTCTCCCTGTTATTTGGGATGAGCTGTAAGTGTACATATTCTTTGTGGTTGCTGTACATTTGTAAATAGAATAGGAGTTAGATATGTATGTAGAGTTCTTCCGACCGGTAAAAGCATCACAAACTTTTGTTTGGTATATATATATATATATATATATATATATATATATATATATATATATATATATATATATATATATATATATATATATATATATATATATTTAACTAAAAGGCACACAATTGCTGACCAGGCATGAAAACAAGCAATGGGTGCTCAGCAAACAGTATCAGGCAGTAATTGCACTGCAGTGATGTTGGTGCTACCAAGAGAGGAAGGGTCAACTGCCAATTCCACCCCAATAATCCCTTCGGAGTAGAGAATAGGGAATCAATACAAATCTTCTCCGAGCACACAAAAAGTAATATCAGTCCAAATAAATACTTGTGGGGAAAGTGAGTAGTGAAAAAAATATAGTGTGGTGCGTCCGGTGAGTAATCGATGCAAACCACAGATTACGCTCCGGACGCACCACAATATATTTTTCCACTACTCACTTTCCTCACGAGTATTTATTTGGACTGACATTATGAGTGGACCCACTCTGTGGGTTCATTACTGAGGGGTTTCAGAATGTCATTACCTCTAGTTGGTACAGACATTATTGGATGCCATAAAAGGGTATCTTTAGATTAGAACATTACCATGTTGGTCTCAGCCCTGAAGAAATGGAGGTGTGAGATAACACACGACTAAACACGTGTTGGCTGTAAAAAACTGCTTTGTTTACAAATCAACAATTTTAAGCTGAACTATTGATGAACGAAAGCCATATTGCTGATGAAGCAGTATTAACAAAAAACAAATATGGAGTGAAGTATGTCCCTGAAAGGATGTCGAAGGATTAAAAATGGACTAGAATATTTGAGACTCTGAGAGTGTCATTGATCGACTATTACTTTTTGTGTGCTCGAGAGGATTTGTATTGATATATATATTTAACACTCATAAACTTTTTAGAAATACTCACAGTGTCCTGTAGGGAAATGGACGACCTCAAAAGTTTGGGGTTTTCACCCTTCATCTGTTTAAGCCATAGGAGAGGCTTATGGTCTGTCTGAACAATGAAGTGAATGCCAAACAAGAATGGCCTCAGCTTCTTCAGAGCCCAAACCACAGCAAAGGCTTCCTTCTCAATAGCTGACAAACATTTCTCTCTGGGGGTCAGCCTTTTGCTTATGAAAGCCACTGGCTGCTCCTGACTCTCTTCATTCAGTTGTGATAACACAGCCCTTACCCCCAACTCAGATCCATCAGTTTGAACAATGAATTGTTTGGAATAGTCAGGACTTTGCAGAATGGGAGCAGTGCACATGGCCTGCTTTAGGTCGTCAAATGCCTTTTGACAGCTAACCGTCCACTAAACTTTCTTAGGCATTCTCTTTGAGGCCAGATCATTCAAAGGGGTCACTATGGATCCACATCCTTTGACAACCCTCCTGTAGTACCCAGTCAGGCCCAAGAAAGCTCTGACCTGAGTATGGGTAGTTGGAGCAACCCAGTCCATTATGGTCTGGATTTTGCTCTGCAATGGTTGAACCTGGCCTCCACCCATAAGGTGGTCTAGGTACACAACCTTACTCTGCCCTAGCTGGCACTTAGTGGCCTTGATAGTGAGGCCTGCCTTTTGCACGGCCTCCAAAACATTTCTCAGGTGGATAAGGTGATCCTCCCAGGTGGAGCTAAAGACCGCAATATCATCGAGATAGGCTGTACTATAGGCTTCCAGGCTTGTGAGGACTTTATTCACCAACCTTTGAAAAGTGGCAGGTGCATTCTTCAAACCAAAGGGCATTACAACAAATTGATAATGCCCACTAGGGGTTGTGAATGCTATTTTGGGCTTAGCATCCTCAGCTAGTGTGATTTACCAGTAGCCAGCTGTGAGGTCAAATGTACTCCGAAACTTGGCTGAGGCCAACGTATCTATAAGTTCATCTGCCCTTGGAATAGGATGAGCATCAGTCCCAGTGTCTGCATTGAGCCCCCTGTCATCTACACATAACCTCATCTCTCTTTTACCACCCTGGGTTTGAGGTTTTGGTACCAGGACCACTGGACTAGCACAAGGGCTATCTGAGGGTTCAATTACTCCCAATTCCAACATCTTTTGGACCTCAGTCCTGATGCAGTCCCTGACATGGTCAGGTTGTCTGTAGATTTTTTTCTTTACAGGTACGCTCTCCCCTGTTTCCACTTCATGGGTACACCAGGTGGTCTAACTGGGAGTCAGTGAGAACATGTGACTGTACTGATTAAGGACTTTCCTGCAATCAGACTGCTGCTGCTCAGTGAGGCTCCCTGCCAAGGCTACACCATCTACTGAACCATCATCAGGGTTCTGTGAGAGGAGGTCAGCGAGTGGGTCACTCTCTTCCTCCTGTCCCTCATCAGTAGCCATGAGCAAGCCCATGTCTGCCCAGTCAACATATGGCTTGAGCCTGTTCACATGGAGTACCCTGTGGGGTCTCCTGGGAGTTCCAAGGTCCACCAGGTAGGTAACCTCTCCCTTTTGCTCAAGTATGGTATGGGGCCCACTCCAATTATCTTGGAGAGCCACTGGGGCCATAGGCTCCAGCAGCCATACCTTCTGTCCTGGCTGGTACACAGTCAAAACAGCCTTTTGGTTGTGCCAAGCTTTCTGTAATTCTTGGCTAGCCTCAAGGTTTTTGAATGCCTTTTCATGTACTCAGCCATACTGGAGCGGAGACCAAGTACATTGCCCACTATGTCCTGTTTAGGTGGGTTGAGAGGTAACTCTCATACCTCCTTCACTAGACACAATGTCTAACTGGATGTACAAACAGTAGTTCAAAAGGGCTGTAACCAACCCCCTTCTGAGGATTCTCTCTGTAGGAAAACAGAAGGCAGGGCAACAGAACATCCCATCTTCACCTAAGCTTTTCTGAGAGGCCCATGATCATGCCCTTCAGGGTTTTGTTGAATCCCTCAACTAATCCATTGCATTTTGGGTGATAGGATTTGGTGAATTTGCAATTCACTCCACAGTCCTTCCCCATCGTAGTTACGTAACTTGACATTAAGTTTGCACCTCTGTCAGTTAAGACCTCCTTAGGGAATCCCACTCTGGAATAGATTCCCAGGAGGGCCCTGGTCACCACAGGAGCTGTGGTGGTCCTAAGGGGTATTGCCTCAGGATACCTAGTGGCATGGTCCACCACCACTAGTATAAATCTGTGCCCAGATGGAGTTGGAGGATCCATGGGACCGATAATGTCAATCCCAACCCTCTCAAAGGCAACCACCCACCAGAGGTAGTGGTATCAGGGGTTCCTTTGTAGTACCACCTGCCTTACCACTGGCTTGACAGGTGGTACAGGAGTGAAAAAACTCCTTTGTGTCCTCTGACATGTGAGGCCAGTGAAAGTGAGGGACAAGCCTGTCCCAGGTCTTACTTTGGCCTAAGTGTCCTGTTAAGGGATATCATGTGCCAGTGATAACAGGAAATCCCTGAACTTCAGAGGTATGACCAACCTCCTGGTGGCACCAGGCTTGGGGGCTCTACCCTCTGAGTAAAGGAGTCCATCATTCAAATAGATCTTGTGGGACCCACTGGCACTCCCAGCAGCCTCAGCAGCAGCTTGCTTCTGGGAGATTCAAGAGAGGGGCAGCTGTGCTGCTCCTGACTCAGTTCTGCCCTAGAAGGGCCCCCTGTCCCTAAGAACTCAACCTGATCCGGTTCAAGCTCCTCTGAAACAGTTCCTTCACAGGGGCTTGGATCATCTTCCTCAGGAGACTGATCCTCACTCTGAGTCTGGGGGGAAGACACTGCCTTACCCCTACTGCTCCTTTGCTTGGAAGGCACCTGGTCCATTTTTCCAGGATCCAAGGCCTGTTCAGTGGAAGACATGACCTTGTCACAGCAAACACATCAGCAGTGATTCCCAACATTGCTGCATGTGTATGGAGTTCCACCTCAGCCCAGACTAAAGTTTCCAAATCATTGCCCAATAAGCATTCCACCGGGAGGTCTGCGCTAACCGCAACCTTCTTAGGGCCAGTTACCACTCCCCAGCTGAAACTCACAACTGCCAAGGAATGGTCTGTCCTGACATTGCTTGCATTTGACCCTTGGTACATCTCACCAAGTATGATCTGATCAGGTCTCACAAGATCCTTAGTCACCATTGTGACACTGGCTCCTGTGTCCCTGTATGCCATGGCCCCCTGTCCATTTACTAAGGGCTGTTGCCTGTATTTGCCCAGGGTACTGGGACTGACAAATAAGGAGGCAATATCCATGCCTCCATCACAGACTAGAACAGCCTGAGCTGGAGTTCTGACTAGGCCAGAACCCATCTCAGTTCCCAGGGTCAACCCTGCTAAACCCTTGTTTACAGTACCACCACTTGCAGCTGCAATACAGGGAAAAGTTGCCTTAGGGGCAGTGGTGTTGGCAGGAGGATCCGTTGCTCGGGCACAATTGGCATCCCTAGGCCAATGTGTATTTTCCTTACACAGGTAATACCAAGGTTTCTTTCTGCCTTTTCCCTTGTTAGATTGTGAAACCACCCTCAGATGCAGGTTTTTGGGGCCCCGAAGAAGACTTCTGGTCTCTACCCTTCTGCCTACCCTTATCTGCTGGTTTAGAATAAGACTTCTTTTGGTCACCACCTTGGTTCTGAGTTCTCTGCTTCACCCTGGTTCTGACACATCTATCTGCCTTCTTTACCAATTCTTGGGGAGAAGTCAGATCAGAGTCAACCAGGTATTGATGCAACAACTGATTTTGGCAAGTATTAAGCATCTGCTCCCTCATAATTAAAGTGTACAATCCCTTGAAATCATTCACTTTACTGCCAAGTAAACAGCCTTCCAGAGCCTTAGGAGCACAATCTAGAAAGTCAACCGAGTCCTGAGGCTGTGCTTTCTGCGTGTCTCTGAACTTAATCCTGTATTGCTCAGTGGTTACGCCAAACCCATCAATGAAAGCACTCTTCAGAACTGAATAATTATCAGCATCCTCTTCTCTAATAGTGAGGAGCATATCCCTACCCTTGTCAGCAAAGAAATGCCACAAGATAGCTGCCCACTGCTCTTGGGGGACCTTCTGTACCTTACAGGCCCTCTCCAAGGCAGTTATCCATTTGTGGATGTCATCCCCAC
The DNA here is from genome assembly GCF_964204655.1 of Triturus cristatus. Lineage (NCBI taxonomy): Eukaryota > Metazoa > Chordata > Amphibia > Caudata > Salamandridae > Triturus > Triturus cristatus. The sequence continues at coordinate 543,144,341 of NC_140584.1, forward strand.
TAAAGTAGGAAGGGACTATCTTGCTCCGGTTCCTATGGTCATAAGTATAATCCTTAACCCTCGCGACACTGTTGCTGCCACCATGGGACTCTAGTCCCAATCTCTTTGTAGCCCTCTGGAGCTCTAGGGATTCCCTGGCTCGGGCCAATTGCTCTTTCTTGAGCCTGATCTTAACTTTCTCAAGCTCTAGAATTTGGCACTGTCTATCATAAGAGGATTCCCTTTTATTGGATATGGAAATCCCTACAGAGGTTCCTGAGTGTCGAGATTTTACAGAGGAAGATCTGGATTTCCTAGGTAAACTCTGTACTCTTCCTGGTGGAGTAAAGAGTGGGTCACTGGGGCCTTCTCCCCACCTAATGGAAGATCTATGTTGTCCCGGTTGGAATCATCTTGATCCCCCTGGTCACGGTTTGATTCCAGGTCAAAGAAGGTTTCACTTCCTGGCCTTTCCTCATTCCCTGCACCACCCACTCTATCTACCTCATCAGACCCTGGGGGCTTTCTAAGATCATCTAAGAGTAACACCTCAATGAGACGTTGGGCGTTTGCATTTCTCCCTGTCCTCAACTTCCTAGACACACACATGGCTTTCAATTACTGGAATTAGAGGCTATTGTACCTAGTTGGCAGAGAGCCACTGGCTTCTCCTCTAGAAGAGATACTAGTGTTATGTGGTGTAGGCATCTACCTAACCTAGTGGAGACTAAACTCTCTTGAGTTGGAGAAAGGGTGTGCTAGACCCTTGACATTCCCAACTCCAAGTTCAGTAGAACTTACTTATTCAAATATTGAAGTATTATATGTGCCTAATAATTGTAGTGGCTTTCAGTTAATCACTCAATGAGATTTGTCTGGTAAAACAATAGCAAGCTTGAATCCCAACCGCTGAACACCAATGTGAGAAGGTGGCTTGGTATATGCTGTCCACTAGTTAAAGTGGGCACCCTATACAATCCACACGACCCTTAAAATGTATGAGGTCAAAGATAACCTTGTTGAAAGCTATCCTAGTGGTAGCTATGGAGAGCAGCCTTCAGACTTAATCTTGAAGGAATGTAAAGCAGCTTGTTTTACCAGAATATCACCTCCTGAATGACTAAATGAAGGAGAACCACACAGTAGTTATACAAAAATATGCATTTATTTATTTATTTATTCAGTGTTTTGGATAGCGCAAACTTGACCCCGTAGGGTATCAGAGCGCTTCATAGTACAGGACATGATAACTTTTTTTTCTACAGGACAATACTCTGGATAGCATTTAACATATTAAATTCCAGTTCAAAGTTGTCACAGCCACTTCCCTTGATAAATACTTTAGCACCTTCACAGAATGTAAGTCTAGAGGAACCAAATCATCAGGGGAAGCAAGAACCTATATTGAACAAGTGAAATTAGTTGTTAGCAAAAAGCTCTTGTGTCTCTAAGCGAGAGGATTTAGGTGAATCTTATGTGGTTGTTCTGTATTGGTTACGGTAGGAATTTGCTCATTAGAAAGATCTTAGTTTCTTTCTTGAATCTTGGGGTTGGTTAACCTTATGATGCCTGGAGGTAGCAAATTCCATATTCTCAGCGCACCACCTGAGAACGCTCTGTCATCAGTTCTTTTTTGCGGAAAATCGGTGGCTTCAGCACTAGGTTTCTGGCGCTCCTGGATTGTCTGCTTTCCCCCAAAATCTCCAATTTCTGAGCTAGATACCTTAGTGAATTGCAGTGTAGCGCTTTGTGTGTTATACACGCCAATTTTAGCTGAATTCTGGCTTCATAAGGTAGCCAATTCAGCGCTTTTATGTGAGGAGAGATATGTTCGCATTTTTTTGAACCATTTATGATCCTTGTTGCTGCATTGAGGCACGCTTTTAGAGGTGCTGTTGCAATTTTGGGGAGCCCAGAAAGTGTTGTCCATTCGTATTCGATCTTAGAGATTACTAATGCCTGAACTGCCATTTTGAGGCCTACTGCCTCGATTAATGGTTTAAATTTCTTAATATAGCTCAGGTGAAATTTTGCCTTTCTAGCCAACGTGTTGATGTGTGATTGCATGTTTAGTCTCTGTTCTAGAGTGATTCCTAGAGATTTGGTTGATTCAGCAAGGATCAGGGTGCAGTTGAGTGCGGTGATCTAGTTGGCCCATTCTTTTATAAAGGGCGGGCTTTTGGTGGGGGATAGTAGGAGGAATTCTGGGTTTTTTGCGTTTAGTTTAAGCTGATTGCTTGTTAACCATAGCATCGTCGCCCTTAAAGCCTTGTTCATTGTTATTGTCTCCTCCAATGAGGAAATCTTAATGTAAATCTCAGTGTCATCAGCGTTCATGTGGAAAAGGATGTTGGCACGGTGGAGTATATCCTTAGTGGTTCCACACATAAGTTGAATAGTGAAGGGGAGAGGGTTGATCCTTGTGGAACCCCTATCTGAATGGGGGAGAATGCTGACAAGTTTTTATTTACCAGAAATCTTTGTGATCTGTTCATTTATTAATATAACACTCTCTACTATCTTCTACATGAGGATAGAACACAAAGCACACAATACTGGGTCAATAGAACAGTTGTAAGTAGCACAATACACAGGGGGCTCCCGGGATAGACCGAACCATATACTAAAATAGTAGTATAACAATCACGACTTGACTAGACACAGTGCCTAGTGCACGTAGAATCGCTAGGACCCCAAGGAATCACCCAATGTGATGGCACAGGAGATCAACGGAGGATGGGTGCAGTGAGGAAACACGACCGCGTGCTCTGTACAACTCAATGGGAAAGTCGCGATTGAAAAGTTAAAGTTTAAGGACCCTCTTCTAGGAGGACTTTGAGCCAACTCTTCGGAACTTAAGAGTTTAAAGAGACAACCCACCCGTGGATACCATAGTATCAACGTTACCTATCCCAGGGGAGCTGGGTGCATAGGTCTGAAGTGGCGTCGGAAACTCTTGTCCTTCTCTATAGAAGGCAGTGAAGAAGTACTGCTACTGTGAAGGTGAAAAGGATCCGGTGGAATCAAAACCTGGATTATGGATGGAAGGAACCTGAAAGCAGAGGGGAGAGAGTCTGGGTCATCTCAGAGTGACCAGGGGCTCGGTAGATGAATGCCCACCGATGTCTGGTGCTCCAGGTGCGAAGAAAGGATGCTTGACTCTGCAGCCGCAAGGATCAAGAGACGTCGAGGACAACCAGGAGCCGGAAGTGAGCTGTCCCACGAAGGATGTCGAGTGCTGAGGGGTCAATGTCCAGCGGGAGCACCAACAACCCTTGGCAACAGCAACCCACGCAGGAAGGACAAACAGGTTACGGTGCGGATTAGCAAGGTCCAGGGAACTCTCCAAGCAATGGAGAGTCAGGGCACATCTGGAGCAACCAGGAAAGCCCAAGAACAATCACGATGACCCTCAGGGGATCCACAGGCCGGAGGACCAGGAGTCACGAGGGGACATCAAGCAAGATTGCAAGGTACCAGCCCACGGAGCACACAGTGCAAGGAGGCCAGAGTCCTCTGGTCCAAATACTGCTCAGGTTCAGTTCTACATGGAGTCCAATGCACAAGCTCAGAAATTGTCAACAAGCATATGCACTTGCAAATGGATGCCTTGCATAGGGGTTCAGGTTACGCAGCCCCCACGAGGGATGCAGGCCTCAAACTCGGTGAGAGGGCAGATCGACCTCAGGGACCTTCAGGAACCCACCTCCAGTGTTGCTGAAATCTTCAGAGTCTGCAGGAGCTCAGGAGCAGCTACCGGTCATTTGCACTTTAAGTGCCTTCGAAGCAGGGAACTGACTACTTCACTCCAAGGGAGATTCTTCTGTTGTCTTAAGTGCCCCACAGGTCCTGCACAGAGCCAGTATGGAGTCACGGCACAAACTAAGCTTCAGACAGAAAGGGGGATGAAGTCAAGCCCAGTTGAGGTCCAGCAAAGTCCAAGTGTTCAGATGGTCGAAGGTCAGTGGTTTCTTCTTTGTAGAATCTTGTCCACATAAAATCCAATGTCCTGTAGCCAGGTAACCCATTTTATACCCACGAGAGAGGGTTGAACAGATTCAGGTTACCCTCCTAAGGGAGGAGAAGGACAGAGGGGTGGCTACACCCATGTCCTTTCCCCTCATTCACCTTTCCCTTGAGTTCTGATGAAGACCCCCCAGTAAGGATGAAGCTACCTTCAAGATTACAGGGGTTGAAATGTTGACATATTGGCATTTAAATCAAACCTAGGCGACAGAGACATATTCATCTGTGCCTATAATGTTATGTTTTATTACTTCATTGGTTTGCCAAATAAAAGGCCAGATTGGAGCTAGAAAACTTAGATGTATCTGAACCACATTATCTTTCCGTTTCTTTACACCATCACTCATTTCTCCTTTATCACTCACAAACTCCACCCCCTCCCTTCCTTTTCGCTCTGAGCACCAATGTTTATCAATGTTGATTAATCGCATATTCTTATGTTTTAATTATTTCCGATTCTGTGATGCAAATTAAATCACAAGAAATCATCTGTTTTTGCAGTGACGTTTGAATTATTTAATGTATTTGAATTCAGTTCTACATAAGTGAATTTAAAATCAATTTTCCACTGTGACCGTTTATTTATGTACCATTGTTTACCCGGGTCCAGTGGTCCTAGGCGTCACCCCATTTATAATACTCAGTTTCGCGCCAGAGCAGGAGCCAATGGCTCCCAGAACTGGTTAGAGCTGGACTATGCACAGAGACACCAAATGTGGCCCAGTGCAGACTTTTGGGCACTCTCAGAGTTCACCCACCCAGCCCCAATACACTAAATCCTGTCTGGGAGGTGGTCGCACAACCCTGTGACAGGATGCCTATTGTGCTGCCTTCCTCTGCTCGATCTTGGCTCAGCAGCAGGAGGGCAGAAACGTGACTCTGGCTGGCAGCATCCATTTGGTGCTGTCCGGGTCGAGAAGGCTGGTACCGGGTAGATCGGTGACCTCACGAAGCTCGCTTCTGAAGGGTGGAATCATACCTTTACTGGTGTGGAGGTATGATTCAAAGCTGTTTGACACCAAACTCGATATGTTTCTATGCAGCCGTTTTCGAAATAGCATTTACCGCAAGGTTACAATGCACTTCTACCTATATGTCTGGCTGACTCACTGCCAACCCAGGAGAATGGTCTCCGAAGGCTGCAGAGAGGCTCTGCTCATGCAGGGGAATCCTCTCAAATAAAACCCAGCACCCAGCCTTCAGGATTGTTAAAGCCTGCTATAGGGGTGACGTATACATTTTAAGTGTAGTGACAATTAGATATAGTGGACCTATATCTAATGTAAGTGGTGCAAGCACCATCTTTCCCAGGATGCAGTAGCAGACCTCGAGTTCCTTTTTGAATAGCCTCTCATGGGTGACATAATACATGCCTCAGCCCATGGGAGGCCTCAGGGGTACCTATGCCCTGGGTACATGCGTTCCATATACTAGGGACTGATAAAGGTACCCCAGTATACAATCTGGAGTGTACCAAAGTATATGTATGTCAATTTAAGGGAGAAAGCAGAGAGGCTGGGGTCCTGATTAGCAGGATCCAAGCCAGACCAGTCATAAACAGTGAGACATCAAGCAAAAAGTGGGGGTAACCATAAGATGTAGATCTTACTTTCCTACAGTCGTCCCCTACTGGCCAGTGCTAGGTTGTGACCAAATGTGCTTGCGCGGGTGGTTGATAGGTAAAGGGCCGCGTCTGCGACGGCCCCGAATCCCCCCGCGCCAATGCCACCACCTTCTGACCTGGTGGCAGCACCTCTTGGAGGGTCCATGGATGCTGACGTTAAATTTGGTAAAACAGGATGTCGTAAAGGGCCCAAGTGTCCCCTCAATATTGACCTCCGTCGGCAACCTAAATATGACAATTCAAGGGAAGCAAAATACTGTTACTCCAAAACCAAACACGAGAACAAAATACATGATTAAATACAACACTTACGTCATGATCAATCACAATACCTATAATAAACCTTTCATCACTCTAAGCAACCCCCTTATGAGCACCCCATGAGGGGCCCTTGTTCTTGGGATGATGGGTGGGTAAAAACTCGAGCCTGCACGGCTCCCGGAGAGGCGCTGCAAAGGGAGGGGGGCCCACAACCTCTGGTTCATTACATGGGCGAGGACAGGGGCGTAGGAAGGGGGTGCAGTGGGTGTCGGCCGCCCTGGGTGTCATCACTGAAGGGGGGTGACAAAATGGCAAAACATATGTGTTTTAAACACATATTTTTGCCATTTTGTCACCCCCCTCAGTGATGACACTTGTCACCCCCGGCTTGACTAAATGGCAAAATTATGTGTTTTCAAACACATATTTTTGCCATTTTGTCAAGTCGGGGGTGACAAGAAGTTTTCTGCATCGGGCACCACCTGACATTGCTAAGTCACTGGGCGAGGATTCAGGCGTCCGGCAGATGGTGGGGGCGACCGCGCCTAGCCACAAGCAGGAAGCAGAGACCTGCTTGCTGCCATGCAGCGGCCTCAATAGAGGCATATCAAACAATCAGCGCCATCAGCAGCCAGAAGGACGGGGCGACCACGCTCCATCAGTCCCACTGACCCCTGGCTCCCTAGTTGGGAAGAGCCTCTGTTAACTATAATGTTTCTGTAACCATTTTTTTAGTGACTACATATATATGTGTATATATATATATATATATATATATATATATATATATATATATATATATATATATATATATATATATATATATATATATATATACATATACACACACACATGTATACACTTACCTGCCATATACTTACTATTTTATTGTAAAAGCATGTGTGGTAAAGGCATATGCGTGTTAAAGACTTGTGTTGTAAAGAGATTGCATGGTAATAGATGCATAGTAAAGGTATTGCATGGTAATGTTAAATCAAAATGGTGGGACACTGTTACGGAGGAGGGGGTGCAGCGTGTCACCCACTAACATAAAATGAAAAGGAAGGAAAAGAAGAGACCAAGCAGAGAGGAGGTCCTAGGTCTAGGTCAGAGGAGAGAAGAGGTCTTGTCTCTTGTTGCCCTCACACACCCCGAGGGATGTCATGCTTCATCATCGGGCATTTGCTCCTCGTCGGGCCGGCGCTCCAATGCCCTACGGGTCCCCCAAAGGGTCCCCTTAGCGGAGATCTTTTGAGAACTGCCATCAGATGAGTGCAGGTGTGTGGGTGGAGTCCTAAGTGGAGGGGGAGAAAGTGTGTGTAAGATTAAAACTGGCTAAGGGTTACCAAAAGGGTGTGTTTAATGTGTCGGAACCCTTGTCAGAATAAAAAACCCGAAGGTTGTGTGTTACTCCAATAGGCGTAATGTGCCCAGGTAACTAAAAGGTCGACATGTTTCACACCCGGTTGGTCACAAGGATCCTTGGCGCTTCATCAGGACTGAAAAACAAGTTGTGGTGTGAAAGTGCTAGTGAGTGAAAGGTATAAATGCCCTCTATGAAGTCAGGGCGGGCCAAAACTGTGAACCCTACAGTAAGGCTACAACTAAATAGTTGAAATGCTCCTGAAGTGACCTAGGAAGGAAATGAGACTGAAAAACAAAAGTCATACATCAGACAATTATCAGAGGCATCATTGTATGCCTCAATAATGTACATCAAGAACGCATACATAGCGCATAAGACAAGAGACTGACTAAGTGCAAGCACCATGGGGCTAGTTCCCACAGTGGTGGCTGTCGAGGTGTGCGCGGCAGGCCGGCTACAGGTTATCCCAGAGAGCTGGCAATCAAGTGTGTGGCCCTGCCGGCACCCTAGAAGTGACGCTTACTGAGAGGAGCACCATGAGGGGAGAAGGCCCGTCAAGTATGGCCAGTGGCGCGTAGAAAAGCATAGAGTTCAAGTTGCTGAGTGCGCACACATATGTGAAGATACTACTGATGCGTTGCTGTGAAATGAAACGTGTGCCATGGTAAGACCGCCCGTCTGATGTGTCAGCACAGGCCACTGTAGCAAAAGAACCTGTGGTGCTGCATATATACAAATTTAAACAATGCAGCGTTACTTACCCATATACCACTGTCAAATCCATTCACTCACTGACACAAACATATGTACACTCACTCACCCATACAGCCCCTCATAGATGCACTCATGAACCCTTACAGCCACTGACTCATCCACTCACTCACCCATGCAGGCAGTCACACACACCTTCACCCACCCACACAAACACTCATACACCCTTAAAGGTACTCAGACAAACAATCAATACCCCCTACAGCCACTCGTACCTACTCACCAACCCACACAGCCACATACACACCAACTGACAGACTGATAAAGACATTCACACAACCTAGTCACTCACCCATACATTCACTGAAACACGTATAATCACTCACTTATACAGTCAGTCACACACCCACTAATTCATCCATATAGCCTCTCATACACCCACTGATTCATCAATACACCTTGGCATATAGATATATATATATGTATTTAACTAAAAGGCAAACAATTGGCAACCAGGCATGAAAACAAACAATGGGTGCTCAGCAAACAGTATCAGGCAGTAATTGTGCTGCAGTGATGTTGGTGCTACCAAGTGAGGAGGGGTTGGCGGCCAATTCCACCCCAATAATCCCTTCGGAGTAGAGAATAGGGAATCAATACAAATCCTCTCCAAGCACACACAAAGTAATGTTGGTCCAAATAAATACTTGCGGAGAAAGTGATTAGTGGAATAATATAGTGTGGTACGTCCGGAGAGTAATCGATGCACACCTCGGATTACGCTCCGGACGCACCACACTATATTTTTCCACTACTCACTTTTCTAGCGAGCAAATACTTGGACCGACATTACGATTGGACCGACTCTGTGAGTTCATTACTGAGGGGTTTCAGAATCTCATTGCTTCTAGTTGGTACGGACGTTATTGGATGCCATAAAAGGGTATCTTTGGATTAGAACATTACAGTGTTGGTCTCAGCCCTGAAGAAGTGGAGGTGTGAGATAACACACGACGAAACACGTGATGGCTGTATTAAACTGCTTAGTTTACAAATCAACAATTTTAAGCTGACCTATTGATGAACGAAAGCCATATTGCTGGTGAAGCTGTATTAACAAAAACCAAATATGGAGTGAATTATGTCCCTGAACGGATGTCGAAGGAAAAAAAATGGACTAGAATATTTGAGACTCTGAGAGTGTTATTGACCGACTATTGCTCTTTGTGTGCTTGGAGAGGATTTGTATTGATATATATATTTAACACTCATAAACTTTTTAGAAATACTCACAGTCCCCTGTAGGGAAATGGACCTCCTCCAAAGTTTTGGGTTTTCGCCCTTCTTAAGTCATAAGAGGGGCTTATGGTCTGTCTGAACAATGAAGTGAGTGCCAAACAAGTATGGCCTCAGCTTCTTCAGAGCCGAAACCACAGCAATGGCTTCCCTCTCAATAGCTGACCAACATTTCTCTCTGGGGGTCAGCCTTCTGCTTATAAAAGCCACTGGCTGATCCTGAGGCTGATCCTGACCCTCTCCATTCAGCTGTGATAACACAGCCTCTACCCCCAACTCAGATGCATCAGTTTGAACAATGAATTGTTTGGAATAGTCAGGACTTTCCAGAATGGGAGCAGTGCACATGGCCTGCTTCAGGTCATCAGATGCCTTTTGACAGCTAATTGTCCACTAACCTTTCTTAGGCATTCTTTCAGAGGTCAAATCATTCAAAGGGGCCACTATGGATCCATTTTCTTTGACAAACTAGCAGTTGTACCCAGTCAGGCCCAAGAAAACTCTGACCTGAGTCTGGGTAGTTGGAGCAACCCAGTCCATTATGGTCTGGATTTTGCTCTGCAATGGTTGAACCTGACCTCCACCCACATGGTGGCCTAGGTACACAACCTTACTCTGCCCTATCTGGCACTTAGTGGCATTGATAGTGAGGTCTTCCTTTTGCAGGGCCTCCAAAACATTTCTCAGGTGGACCAGGTGATCCTCCCAGGTGGAGCTAAAGACAGAAATATCATCAAGATAATCTGAACTATAGGCTTCCAGCCCTGTGAGGACTTTATTCACCCTCCTTTGAAAAGTGGCAGGTGCATTCTTCAAACCAAAGGGCATTACAACAACTTGATAGTGCCCAGTAGGTGTTGAGAATGCTGTTTTGGGCTTAGCATCCTCAGCTAGTCTGATTTGCCAGTAGCCAGCTGTGAGGTCAAATGTACTCAGAAACTTGGCTGAGGGTAAAGTATCTACAAGTTCATCTGCCCTTGGAATAGGATGAGTATCAGTCCTAGTGACTACATTGAGCCCCCTGTAGTCTACACATACCCTCATCTCTCTTTTACCACCCTGGGTGTGAGGTTTGGGTACCAGGGCCACTGGATTCGCACAAGGGCTATCTGAGGGTTCAATTACTCCCAATTCCAAAATCATTTGGACCTCAGTCCTAATGCAGTTCCTGACATGGTCAGGTTGTCTGTAGATTTTGTTCTTTACAGGTAAGCTCTCCCCTGTGTCCACTTCATGAGTACACCGGGTGGTCTGACTGGGAGTCAGTGAGAACATGTGACTGTACTGATTTAGGACTTTCCTGCAATCAGACTGCTGCTTCTCAGTGAGGCTGCCTGCCAAGGCTACACCATCTACTGTACCATCACCAGGGTTCTATGAGAGGAGGGCAGGGAGTGGGTCACTCTCTTCCTCCTGTCCCTCATTAGTAGCCATGAGCAGGCCCATGTCTGCCCTGTCAACATATGGCTTGAGCCTGTTCACATGCAAACACATCTGCAGAGATGCCCAACATTGCTGCAGGTGTCCTGAGTTCCACCTCAACCCAGGCTAAAGTTTCCAAATAATTGCCCAATAGCTTTCCACAGGGAGGTCTGAGCTGACCACAACCGTCTTGGGGCCAGTTACCCCTCCCCAGCTGAAACTCACAACTGCCAAGGAATGGTCTGTCCTGACATTGCTTACATTGGTCACTTGGTCACTGTATTTGCCCAGGTTACTGGGACTGACAAATAAGGAGGCAATATCCATGCCTCCATCACAGACTAGAACAGCCTGAACTGGAGTTCTGACTAGGCCAGACCCTATCTCAGTTCCCAGGGTCCACCCTACTAAATCCTTGTTTTCAGTACTACCACGTGTAGCTGCAATAGGGGGAACAGTTGCCTTAGGGGCAGTGGTGTTGATAGATGGATCAGTGGCTCTGGCACAATTGGCATCCCTAGGCCAATGTGTCTTTTCCTTGCACAGGTAACACCAAGGCTTCTTTCTGACCTTTCCCTTGTTAGATTGTGAACCACCCTCAGATGCAGGTTTTTGGAGCCCTGGAGAAGACTTCTGGTCTTTACCCTTCTCCCCACCCTTATCTGCTGGTTTAGAATCAGACTTATTTTGGTCACCACCGTGTTTCTGAGCTTTCTGCTTCACCCTGGTTCTGACCCATCTATCTGCCTTCTTTCCCAATTCTTGGGGAGAAGTCAGATCAGAGTCAACCAGGTATTGATGCAACAACTGATTTTGGCAATTATTAAGGATCTGCTCCCTCATAATTAAATTGTACAATCCCTTGAAATCATTCACTTTACTGCCAAGTAACCAGCCTTCCAGAGCTTTAAAAGCACAATCTACAAAGTCAACCCAGTCCTGAGTCTGTGTCTTCTGGGTGTTTCTGAACTTAATCCTGTATTGCTCAGTGGTTAAGCCAAACTCATCAATGAGAGCACTCTTCAGAACTGAATAATTATCAGCATCCTCTTCTCTAACAGTAAGGAGCTTATCCCTTCCCTTGTCAGCAAAGAAATGCCATAAGATAGCTGCCTACTGCTCTTGGGTGACCTTCTGTACCTTACAGGCCCTCTCCAAGGCAGTTATCCATATGTGGATGTCATCCCCACTATGGTAGGAAGGGACTATCTTGCTCTGGTTCCTATGGTCATAAGCATAATCCTTAACCCTCGAGACACTGTTGCTGCCACCATGGGATTCTAGTCCCAATCTCTTTGTAGCCATCTGGAGCTCTAGGGATTCCCTGGCTCGGGCCAATTGCTCTTTCTTGAGCCTGAGCTTAACTTTCTCAAGCTCTAGAATTTGGCACTGTCTATCATAAGAGGATTCCCTTTTATTGGATATGGAAGTCCCTACAGAGGTTCCTGAGTGTCGAGATTTTACAGAGGAAGATCTGGATTTCCTAGGTAAACTCTGTACTCTTCCTGGTGGAGTAAAGAGAGGGCCACTGGGGCCTTCTCCCCCACCTAATGGAAGATCTATGCTGTCCCGGTTGGAATCATCTTGATCCCCCTGGTCACGATTTGATTCCAGGTCAAAGAAGGTTTCACTTCCTGGCCTTTCCTCATTCCCTGCACCACCCACTCTATCTACCACATCAGACCCTGGGGGCTTTCTAAGATCATCTAAGAGTAACACCTCAATGAGACGTTGGGCGTTTGCATTTCTCCCTGTCCTCAACTTCCTAGACACACACATGGCTTTCAATTCCTGGAATGAGAGGCTATTGTACCCAGTTGGCAGAGAGCCACTGTCTTCTCCTCTAGAAGAGATACTAGTGTTATGTGGTGTAGGCATCTACCTAACCTAGTGGAGACTAAACTCTCTTGAGTTGGAGAAAGGGTGTGCTAGACCCTTGACTTTCCCAACTCCAAGTTCAGTAGAACTTACTTATTCAAATATTGAAGTATTATATGTGCCTAATAATTTTAGTGGCTTTCAGATAATCACTCAATGAGATTTATCTGGTAAAACAATAGCAAGCTTGAATCCCAACCGCTGAACACCAATGTGAGAAGGTGGCTTGGTATATGCTGTCCACTAGTTAAAGTGGGCACCCTATACCAATCCACACGACCCTTAAAATGTATGAGGTCAAAGATAACCTTGTTGAAAGCTATCCTAGTGGTAGCTATGGAGAGCAGCCTTCAGACTTAATCTTGAAGGAATGTAGAGCAGCTTGTTTTACCAGAATATCACCTCCTGAATGACTAAATGAAGGAGAACCACACAGTAGTTATACAAAAATATGTATTCATGTATTTATTTATTTATGTATTTATTTATGTATTTAGTGTTTTGTATTGTGCAAACTTGACCCCGTAGGGTATCAGAGCGCTTCATAGTACAATACTCTGGATAGCATTTGACATATTAAAGTCCAGTTCAAAGTTGTCACAGCGACTTCCCTTGATAAATTCTTTACCACCTTCACAGAATGTAAGTCTAGAGGAACCAAATCATCAGGGGAAGCAAGAACATATATTGAACAAGTGAAATTAGTTCTTAGCAAAAAGCTCTTGTGTCTCTAAGCGAGAGGATTTAGGTAAATCTTATGTGGTTGTTCTGTATTGGTTGCGGTAGGAATTTGCTCATCAGAAAGATCTTAGTTTCTTTCTTGAATTTTGCGGGGTTGGGTTACCTTCTGATGCCTGGAGGTAGCAAATTCCATATTCTCAGTGCAGCACCTGAGAACGCTCTGTCATAAGTTTTATTTTTTGCGGAAAATCGGTGTCCTCAGCACTAGGTCTCTGGCGCTCCTGGATTGTCTGCCTCCCCCCGAAATCTCCAATTTCTGAGCTAGATACCTTGGTGAATTGCAGTGTAGCGCTGTGTGTGTTATACACGCCAATTTTAGCTGAATTCTGGCTTCATAAGGTAGCCAATTCAGCGCTTTCAGGTGAGGAGAGATATGGTTGAATTTTTTTGAACCAGTTATGAGCCTTGTTGCTGCATTGAGGCAGAACTTTACAGGCGCTGTTGCAATTTTGGGGAGCCCAGAAAGTGATGTGCATCTGTATTCGATCCTTGAGATTACTAATGCTTGAACTGCCATTTTGAGGTCTGCTACTTCGATGAATGTTTTCAATTTCTTAATATAGCTCAGGTGAAATCTTGCATTTCTTGCAAACGTGTTGATGTGTGATTACATGTTTAGGCTCTGGTCTAGTGTGATTCCCAGAGATTTGGTTGATTCAACAATGATCAGGGTGCAGTTGAGTGCGGTGACCAAGTTTTTTATTTTTGCCATTTTGTCTTCCACCTCAGTGATGACACTTGTCACCCCCGGCTTGATAAAATGGCAAAATGATGTGTTTTAAACACATATTTTTACCATTTTGTCAAGGTGGTGGTGACAAGAAATGTTCCACACCGGGTACCACCTGATCTTGCTAAGCCAGTGGGCTAGGATTCAGGCATCCGGCAGAAGGTGGGGGCGACCGCGACTTGCCGCAAGCAGGATACAGAGACCTGCTTGCTGCCATGCAGCTGCCTAAATAGGGGCAGGTTCAACATCAGCTGCCCTTCCGGGGAAGCAGGCGCGTCAACCAATCAGCATCATCAGTAGCCAGAAGTACGGGACGACCACGCCTCATCCGTCCCACTGGCCCCCGGCTCCCTAGATGGGGAGAGACTCTGTTAACTATAATGTCTCTGTAACCTTTTTTTCAGTGACTACATATATTTGTGTGTATATATATATATATATATATATACAGATATATATATATAAACACACACACGTATACACTTACCTGCCATATACTTACTATTTTATTGTAAAAGCATGTGTGGTAAAGGCATGTGCGTGCTAAAGACTTGCGTTGTAAAGAGATTGCATGGTAATAGATGCATAGTGAAGGTATTGCATGGTAACGTTAAATCAAAATGGAGGGACACTGTTCAGGAGGAGGGGGTGCAGCGTATCACCCACTCACAAAAAATGAAAAGGAAGGAGAAGAAGAGACCAAGCAAAGAGGAGGTCCTAGGTCTAGAACCACTGGTTAGAGGAGAGAACAGGTCTTGTCTCTTTTTGCCCTCACACACCCCGAGGGATATCATGCTTCATCATCGGGCATTTGCTCCTCATCGGGCCGGCGCTGCAATGCCCTACGGGTCCCCCGAAGGGTCACTTTAGCGGAGATCTTTTGAGAACTGCTGTCAGATGAGTGCGGGTGTGTGGGGTGAGTCCTAAATGGAGGGGGAGAAAGTGTGTGTAAGATTAAAACTGGCTAAGGGTTACCAAAAGGGTATGTTTAATGTGTCGGTACCCTTGTCAGATTAAAAAACCTGAAGGTTGTGTGTTACTCCAATAGGATTAATGTGCCCAGGTAACTAAAAGGTCGACATGTTTCGCGCCCGGTTGGTCACAAGGATCCTTGGTGCTTCATCAGGAACGAAAAACAAGTCGTGGTGTAAAAGTGCTAGTTAGTGAAAGGGATAAAAACCCTCTATGAAGTCAGGGCGGGCCAAAACTGTGAACCCTACAGTAAGGCTATAACTATATAGTTGAAATGCTCCTGAAGTGACCTAAGAAGGAAATGAGAGAGAAAAACAAAAGAAATACATCAGACAATTATCAGAGACATCATTGTATGCCTCAATAATGTACATCAAGAACTCATACATAGCGCATAAGACAAGATACTGACTAAGTGGAAGTACCATGGGGCTAGTTCCAACTGTGGTGGCTGTCGAGGTGTGCGCGGCAGGCCGGCTACAGATTACGCCAGAGTGCTGGCGATCACGTGTGCGGCCCTGCTGGCACCCTAGAAGAGACCCTTACTGAGAAAAGCACCATGAGGGGAGAGGACCCATCACATAGGGCTAGTGGCGTGTAAAAAAAGCATAGAGTTTGAGGTGCTGAGTGCGCACACATAAGTGAAGATACTGCTGACGCGTTGCTGTGAAATGAAACGCGCGCGTTGGTCAGATCGCCCGTCTGATGTGTCAGCAAGAGTCGGTGTAGGAAAAGAGCCTGCGGTGCCGCATATATATACAGATTTAAACAATACTGCGTTGACGTGCGACGTGTGGCGGGTAACCCTTACCTAGATTCAGACGGAGAATTGCTCCATGGGCTAATAGCGTAGGATGCCCGCACCTTACCAGGCTACAGAAGTGAAACATAATAAAGCATAGAATGAGAGGGATGCACGCAAACCCAAACGGTAGTCCCACAGCGACAAACTGTGCAAGTGACGAGACAAAAGTCTGCAGTCTCTACTTACAGTTTAGCTCGGGTGCCGACTCACATGCACCTACCCGTCCATGCGCTTGCCTGAATGTTTTCTGGCCGCGGTGGATGCAGCCCAGATATATTAGCGTCACTGGCAGTTTGCGCGTCCCCTTCTTCCGGGATGCCTCATCATGATGCGTGTTCGTGCGCATGTGCAGGGGTAGAGTGTTAGAGTTCCTGAGGAGTGCGCATGCGTCAGAAAGAAAAGACTGTTCAATGTGACCTGAGATTGATGGGCAAAGTTAAGTAACGCTGTAGCAGTTTGTCAAAGGGGTGTTCTAAAGCTAGTGTCACACAGCATGTAGTAGTGAGGGCGGAAAAGGAATATTAAAAAAACGAGTGAGGTTCACTCGCACTATGTAACACAGCCGTGTTACAGGGCACACCCATGGTGCAAAATTGCGGCCAAATTAGTGATGTGTATTGAAAAATAGCTGTGCTGCAAAATCACGAGGCGGGGATGGGGGCGAGCATTACTCACTGCGTGGTGAAGGGCGGGGTGTCAGTATGGGGATGTTTAAAAGTTCAGCCCAAGGTATCTCATTGTTTTTTTTTTTTTTTTTTTTTTTTTTTGAAACCGTTTATTACATATTAAAAAGGTTACAAGTATGGGCCTACAACCATCCGGCCGGCCGCTAGAGTGGCAGAAGCATATGACATACCTACAGTAAGAGTCTCTTGGCGGTGCAGATTGGTAAATCAGGAGATATCAATAGCGCAGGCCACATAACTCCAAGCCCACAATACGGTTTCCTTTTTTCAAAACAGAACAACACAAAAAACCACACCCGCAAGGCAACCCGCCATCCAAAGTGACGACACGTGCTCCTTAAGTGGGGGATCCCAACCAGCAGCCAAACTCTGAAGAGGGGAATGGGAATAGATCAGGGACTGGGGAACCACATGCCCACGGCTGAGGGAGGGGGTCGGCTAGGGGGACGGAGCTGGTGAGGCAGCCGGTAGCAGTGGTGGCTCACAAATACCCCCGCGATAGGCGTTCCAGGGGCCCCAGATTTTCACCCACGCCCCAGGCTTACCCCTCGCCACATACACTACCTTTTCACGAAACATACACCAATCCATATGTTCTTTCCAGGCCAACACCGCCGGGGGCCTCTGGGATCCCCACAATTGAGCAATGTCACGCTTAGCTATCATGTATCCCAGAGTCACCCACCGCGTCTGCGGGACCGAATAGTCATTTGGTTCCCACACATTCAGCAAGCATCTCCTCGCTTCAGGCAACAGCGCGACACGCGTCACCACACGCAGGACCTCATGCACACCACGCCAGAATCGCTCCACCTTTGGGCACTCCCACAGAATATGCATGAAAGTTGCCAAGGCACCACAGCCACGCTTACACAATCCATCACCAGCAAAGCCCATACGTAGAAGCCTTGGCCCCGTCACGTAAACCCGGTGGAGGATCTTAAGCTGGACGAAGCGAAGGCGAGCCGGGATGGCCACCTCCTTCGGAGAGGCCACCGCGGAAATCCAATCCTCGTCGTCCAGTTCCAGCCCGTCGGCAACCCAGGCCTCGCGGAGACTAGTCAGCAGGCACGATCTGTCGTTGATCAGTTTTTTATATATAAGGGAGATCGTGCTGTCTGGGACATGGCCATCCAGCACTCTGTCCTCCAGGGGGGAAGACTCCGGAATGGACGCGACATCAGGGAAGACGGAGCCCAGCGCGTGGCGGACTTGTAAGTACCGAAAGTACTCACTGCCTTGCAGCTGAAATTCCGTCTGCAGCGTCTCAAAAGTTTTGAATCCCCCCCTCGTCCAGAGATCTCCCACTGTGCTGATTCCGATCGTGTCCCACTTCTCAAAGCCCTTCGATGTCCACAGGGAGCCCAACCTCTCAGACGCGTATAGCGGTGACGCCCGGGTCAAACGGTCCTTCCACCCCATAGCTGCATTAGCCGCGTGCCAGACACGCACCATGACACGCGTCGGTCCCGTCAGACGGGAGTCGGGCGCGCCAGAGTAGAGCGCTCGATTGTAATCGCCACCGGGCAGGAGCATCTTGTCCATTTCAAATGCCGGGTTCAGGGCGGGCCCGTAAAGGCCATGATTAATCGCAGCTAGCTGGGAGGCCCAGTAATACCGTTTAATGTCCGGGAGGGCAACCCCCCCATCGTACCACGGGAGCGTCAATTTAGCCAGAGCAATACGCGGCCTCCCGTCCCAGAACAGGCGCCGCTGCAGGCTCTCCACCTCACGGAAGTAGCGCGCCGGAACCAAGTCCATAGTGTTCTGAAGCGCGTACAGAAAGCGCGGCAAGGACATCATCTTAAACAAGGCCGCTCGGCCAAGCGGCGAAAGCGGAAGACGCCGCCAACGCGCAACGTCCTCCCTCAAGCGCTGGAGGGGGGGTAGCAAGTTCCGCTCGTAGCGGGCCTCCGGGTCTAGAGTAATATATATACCCAGGTACCGGAACCCCTGGGAGGCAATCTGGATCGGGCAGTCCCGTGGTAGGGCCGGAGCCTCCCCGGAAAGCACATATACGCAGGATTTCGCCCAGTTGATGACAAGGCCTGAGTTACGACCGAAGGAGCGCAAAACATCAACCAGGACAATCAGCGAGTTACGCGGGGAGGCGAGATACAAAAGGATATCATCGGCGTAGAGGGACACGCGGTCCTCATGCTCGGGGGTCCAGCGGAGACCACGGATAGAGGGGTGCCACCGCAGCCACTCCGCCAAGGGCTCCAAGGCCAATGCAAACAGGAGCGGCGACAAGGGGCAACCCTGACGCGTGCCCCGCCCCAGCGCGAAGGGGGCCGAGACTCGCCCATTCACCACCACCTGCGCCAATGGGCCCGAATACAACAATTTGACCCAGCTAATGAATCCCGGTCCAAATCCAAATTTCGCCAGCATCGCCCAGATGTATGGCCATTCAAGCGTGTCAAACGCCATGGTGGCGTCTAAGGACGCCAAGATGGCCGGCTCCCGCACAAACGGGACACGCGCGAGCACCCCGTGCAAGCGTCGCAGATTAAGAGCCGTGTTGCGATGGGGTATAAAGCCAGATTGGTCTTGGTGGACCAAATCGCCCACCACGCCGACCAGCCGGTTGGCCAGCACCTTGGCGAGGATTTTGGGCTCCGCGTTCAAGAGCGAGATAGGTCTATAGGATGTAACCCGCTCACGGGGTCTCCCCTCCTTATGGATCACCACGATCGTGGCCAGACGCTGGTCCGGCGGGAGGGAACCCTGCGAGTGGGCCGCCAGGAACATCGCGCGCAGGTGGGGCGCCAATACATCCGGTCGTAGCTTGTAAAGCTCGATGGGGATACCATTGGGGCCCATGGCCTTGCCGGATGCGACCGAGCGAATAGCCACGGCAATTTCGTCCGAGGTGGGAGGAGCGTCCAGCAAATCCCTGTCCTCCACCGTAAGGGAGGGCAGCGCGATGTCACGAAGCAGGGCATGGGAATCTTCCTCCGAGCAGGGAGAAACCGGGGAGTACACCTCGCGGAAGTGATCCGCGAAGCAGGAGACAATGGCTTCCGGCTCGGTGACACGCACACCATCCATCCCCTCAATCAAAGGCACCACACGACTCGCTCTCTCCCTCTTGTCCAACCACGCAATCAATTTACCAGCCTTATCACCCACATCATACAATCGCCCCTGTTGCTCTCTACTGAGGCCCCTGGCCGCCTCCGTGACGAGGGCCCTATAGGCCGCCTGCTTGAGGTGCAGAACATGCAACTTGGCGTCCGTTACCCCGCTCCCCAGGTCACCCTCTAGTTCCGCAATTTCGGCCTCCACCCGGGTTACCTCCTCCCGCTCGCGCCTCCGGGCATGGGAGATAAAGGAGAGGGCCTCCCCTCTGAGAACTACCTTAAAGGCCTCCCACAGGGAGATGGCCGAGGGGACAGACCCCACATTCTCATCAAAGTATCGCTGTAAGGATTTGATCAAGTCGGCACGAATAGTGGGGTCGCGCAAGTACCAAGCATTGATTGGAGCCACCCTGCCCTCCCCCCTCGGGAAGACATCGAAATGTAACAGTAATGGGGAGTGATCTGAAATGCCCCGCGCCAGATGGCACACCTCTCCCACCCTCCCAGCATAGGCCGCCGGGACAAGGATGTAATCAAGCCGCGAGAGGCTACCATGGGCACCCGAGTGGAAGGTGTATTGCCGCTGTGCGGGATGCTTTAGTCGCCAGCAATCCACCAGGCCCAATGTATCTAAAAGGCCGGACAGCCAGGCCTGTGCCCGGGGAAGGTCCCTAGGGGGATGACGATCCATAGACCCAGAAACTACCGCATTGAAGTCCCCCCCAACCACCAGCAGGCCACCCGGAAGGTCCAGGAGGAGGCGCCCCAGGTCCGCAAATGTAGTAGATTGTAACCCAGGCGGGACGTACACTGATATAAAAACAAACACTCTACCCTCCATTCTACCCACCAGAACAGTGTAGCGTCCCCTCTCATCATGGCGCACCTCATCAATCTCCAACGGGAGCGAGTTCTTGATCATGATACCCACCCCCCGCGAGCCCGAGGTGAAGCCCGAGTGGGCCACCAAACGATAGCCCCGCCGATTCATGGCATGAAAGGAGTTACCTATAAGGTGTGTCTCCTGCAGGAAGATAACATCTGGTGAAATACGTTTCAGGTACTGCAGGACCACACCACGCTTAATCCTGTCCCCCAGGCCGTTAACATTCCATGACAACACAGTCAAATCCCTACCCCCCATCATACGTAGAAGCAATCAGTCGTCCCCCACAGAGCATCTCGAGAGCAACAATACAGTAAAGGGCTTGCCTTGCGGTGCAAACAAACAACACACCCCCCCACCCCCCCATCCCAACAGAACTCCCCCCTCCCTGCACCCCTGCATGAGCCCAGACAGCCCCCCCAAAGTGCAGTGTGCCTGTCGCCCCATAGATGAAAAACTAACTAGTCCCCCAGAGGAGGAGGGAAGCCCCCAACAGACCCCGCACGACCTCCATAGGAGGGGAACATACACGATCAGTAAATGGTAAAGGAATGTTGTCCAGAGCAAGGCCCATTATTCCCCCCTCAGTTCTGATCCGGCGGGCCCTCCCCGCCAACCGCACCCCCCCCACCCCCTCGGCCCCGATCTCCAGGCAGAGTGTCCAACCAGTCCCCAGCCGCCTCGGGTCGGTCAAAAAAGTGCGTGCAACCATCCACCTCCACCCTTAGCTTAGCTGGAAAAAGCATTGAGTACTTAAGGTTCAGGTCCCGTAGGCGACGTTTAACTCCGAGAAAGCTCAGTCTCTGTTTTTGGACCGCCGGAGTAAAGTCTGGGTAGAAATGCACATCCATGTTATCAAGCTTGACCGGTCCCTGTTGCCTGGAGGTCTGCAGGATAGCGTCTCTGTCCCGAAAGTTAAAAATCCGGGCAATGAGAGGCCGCGGCGGGGCACCGGCCTTAGGTCTGCCCCCAGGGACCCGGTGAGCACGTTCCACCGCAAAAAGCTTACTCAGCCCCCGGGGCTGGAGATGGGTAAGGATCAATTCTTCCACAAAAAGATCTGCCGCCTCCGCCTCTCGTCCCTCCGGCACCCCCACAATGCGAACGTTATTCCTCCGGGCCCGACCCTCGGAATCCTCCAGTCGCCGGTCCATCAGGGCGCTCGCCTGGCCAAGCCGGCGCACCTCCTTTTGGAGGGCCACCACGTCCGTCGTGAGGCTCGTTGTGGTGTGGGTCAGGGAATCGACCCGGTCGTTGGTTTTGGACAAGTCAGCCCTCACAAGGCTAACATCCACAAGGACCGAGTCTATCTTTTGCGCTAGGGTGTCGAAGCGCTGGTCCACCGAGGCCTTCATCTCTGCAATGGCGCCCATGACGTCCCGGAGGGTCAGATCCACCGGTTGAGCAGATGCCTCCGTCGGGCCCGCCGGGGATGTGCGCGATGCCTCCGGAGATCCCTTCTGGAGGGTGTAGCGGTCCATACTGTTGGATTGATGCGCCGGGCCACGGCGGGTCGTCTTCACCTTCGCCCGGTCGCCATCTTGTTTGGTGGACATGCCTGCTCTCCCACCGTCGTGCCAATCTCCTCGAAAGGGCCGATAAACCAGTTCACGGGTTCCGGGGGGGGGAGGGCGACCACTGGACCGCAGGACGACTCACAGCCGGCGGGTCAGCCGGGCACCTGGACAAGGCCACACCATCACACCCCGCTCCGCAACCCTACCTCGCTTGAGGGCAAGGAGAGCGCAAAAGCGAAAGTGAAAGCGCGGGATACGCGAGTCGCCCAGCCCTGCCCGCCGCTGTTGTTCGCTTTGTCCCCGGATCGCCCCACTACTCCAATCCGGGGGGCCTGCGCGGAGAAGGCCGCAACCTTCAATCGGTGCTCCCACCGGTGTCCGGGGTCCGATTCGAAAACGAAAAACGGGTGGCGCCTCAGCTCGGGTTCACCGATACAGTCCCCTCAACAAGGACAGGATATAGCCAGGATTAATTCAGGAGGTCGTGGAGGTCCTCGGGAGCCTCGCACCTACGCGGCCATCTTGGTTGCGCGCTAGGCTCCTCAGGTATCTCATTGTTGAGTGCGAAGACGGTGGACCCATCGTTGCTCCTATCGTAGGAGTGAAATGTTGCTCCATGTCTGATTAGCCTCCAGGATTGTCCACTGTATCTCCTCACAGGAGTGTCCCTTTTCGATAAAGTGATTGGTCATCTTGGTAGCCGTCCGGCAGCAACTGATGGTGGTCTTGTGCTCGCTGATCCTAACCTTCATGGGTCGAGCAGTCATCCCAATATATCTCAGTAAACAGGGACAGGTGATCAAATATACACCATTTTTGGTGTTACATTAAGTGTGCATCCACTGTTCCCAAGTGAAATCATCTTGCTGCAGAGTTTTAGAGTGTCTAGTAGAGAAATAGGCGCTGCAAGTACCATATGGGCAATATCCCGACACAGGGGGCAGGTTCCATAGGGTAGTGTCCTGGGGTTTAGTCTTTGGCCGTGGCCATGTATTGACCAGTTGGTCTCGAAGGTTTGTTGTGCGTTTGAAGGCAAATCGCGGCTGCTCAATGTTGAGTGCGCCAGTATTGAGGATCTTCCAATTGTGTCTGATAATATTATTTATCTTGTTAGACAGTGGGGTGAAGATCGTCACGCAGGTGATGACATTGTTCTTCTGGGGCTCCCCCGTTTCGAGTAATCCCTGTAGGTTATTATGTCTGGCGCGATTTCTCATCTTTCGGATGACATCTCCAGGGAAATCCCTCTCCTGTAGGTTCCTGGTGAGCGAGTTAGCTTGGACATCAAACTCTTTGATGTTGCTGCAATTACGCTGTATCCTTAGGAACTGGCCATTAGGTAAGTTCTCCCTGAGTACCTTGGGATGGTGACTCTTGAAGCTGAGGGGGCTGTTGCAATCAGTAGCCTTCCTGAATGTCTTCGTGTGAAGGTATCCATCTTCCACAGTGATCAGTAGGTCCAGGAAAGGAATGGCCTTGTTGCTTGATGTCTTGGTGAAGCGTAGATGGGGATCCAAGTTGTTGATCCACTCATGGAATTCCAAGCAGGTTTCCTCCGTACCTCTCCAAAGAATGAGGACGTCGTCGATGTATCTCTTCAAGTGATGAGATTCTCCTGGAACAGGTTGGTGTACGCAAAGATGTTCGTCGCCTAAAAATGTGACATGTACAGCCCGCCAGACTAGGCTCAAAGGTACTACCCATCGAGGTGCCTTGTACTTGATGGTAGGTAGTGGTCCTGTACATGAAAAAAGTCATTTTTTAGTGCAATGGTAATGCCCCGGTTACTTACCGGTAATCTTCATTACTCCGAGTCCTTGTCTTCCTCGCCACAGTAATCACCAATGAGCCTTCGGCTCCCACAGAAACTCCAAGTATAAACTTTACATTCTAGTCTCCCTCTCCCTCCAATATGGCCCCCAACCACACAGCCAATCCCATAAAGGGACACAGAAAGCACCTGAACGACCTGAGAAACCAAGCCGCAGACATGAAGCCAAGAAGAGGGCCGGGAGGGAAAGGGAAACTATACTGTGGTGAGGAAGACAAGGACTCGGAGTAATGAAGATTACCGGTAAGTAACCGGGGCATTACCTCCTCGTCCGTCTTCCTCGCCACAGTAATTACCAATGAGCCGATACCAAAGCATATCAGCTTCATGTAAGAACAGAGTCCACCAGTAAAAGTCAGCAGCAAAGCAAAACTTTATTACAAAAACAGGAAAGAGACACAGATAACCTCCAACCTACGGGACCCCGAACCCAGCACAGAAGAGGCAAAGGCAACTGAAGCACCCCCCCCAATCTGAAGACGGTAGTGCGACATGAAGGTATGAGGGGAAGACCAAGTGGCAGCACGGCAAATATCCTCCATGGACACCCACTTGAAAGCGGCCCAGGAGACAGCAACCAAACGAGTGGAACGCCCCTGAACAGTAAGAGAAGGAACCAAGGAAGAAGAACCGTAAGCCAACAGAATAACGTCCTTAATCCAACGACTGAGAGTGGAGACGGAAGGACGCAAACCCCTACGGGACAAACCAAAATTCACAAACAAATTGTCCAACTTGCAAAAAGAAGAAGTCCGATCCAGTTAAATCAACAAGGCGCGCCTAACATCCAGAAGATGCAGGAACGACTCATCCTCAGAAGAGGGATCAGGACAAAGAACCGGAAGAATCACCTCAGCAGAACGGTGAAAAAACGAATTCACTTTCGGAACAAAAGTGGGGTGAGGATGTAGCACAACACGATCCTCCAGAACACATAAAAAAGGAGCAGACCTCAGGAAGGCACCCAACTCCCCAATCCTCCTGGCAGAAGCAACAGCCACCAGAAAGACGACCTTAAGAGTCAAGAACTTCAGGTCAACCGACTCCAAAGGTTCAAAAGGAACCGACTGCAGCGCACGCAGAACCAGGGGAAGATCCCAAGGAGGAGAAGATAGAACAGGACGGGGAAGCTGAAAGGCCAGAGACTTCAACAGCCTGGACACCAATGGTGACACAGAAACCAAAGGAAGAGCATGAAACGCCCGAATGGCAGCCCACTGTGCACGAAGAGTAGAGATGGCTAACCCCAAATCAAAACCCTCATGCAAAAAATCAAGAATGCCGTCAGGATCCAGTTCAGACAGAGAAAGACCGCACCTAACGCACCATACAGCAAAGTTGTCCCAGTGTTTGGCATAGGAACGCAAAGTAGACGGGCGCCGGGATCGCTGAATAACATCAGCAACTACCGCCGAACACCCACCCCGATTCAGGGAGTCCCTCTCAAGAGCAAGGCCCGCAGACCCAAGGACCGGAACACCGGAAGAGGAAGTGGAGGCCCCATCAGAGGAAAGGGAGCGAAGGGCAACAGCCACCCCGAGACCACAGCCAACTCCAATAAGAGGGGAAACCCTGGGCGGCGACGCCAACCCGGTACAATCAGAAGAACAAGGGCCCCTTCCCTCTTGATCTTCTGCAACACAACGGGGATCAGGGGAACAGGAGGGAACGCATACAATAGGCCCTTCGGCCACAGGAAGGACAGAGCATCTATCCTCCACGCCTCCGGACACGGCATAATCGTGCAAAAGCAACGGATCTTCGCATTGGACCGGGAAGCAAACAGGTCCACAATCGGAGACCCAAACCTCCGTCGCATAACCCTGAACATCCGGTGCGTCAGGGACAAGGAACCCATGGACGGAAAGACCCTGCTCAGGCAGTCCGCAACCACGTCCTCCTGACCCGGAAGGTAAACAGCCGACAGCGACTTCGGGTGCAACTCCCCCCAAGAACAAATCGTGTAACTGAGGGAACTGAGCGAAGGAACCCGGCAGCCCCCCTGACGATTGAGATACGCCATGACCACCTGATTGTCCGTCCGGACCTGAACATGATGACCCAAGAGAAGGTCCGAAAAGGCCAACAGACCCAACTGGACAGCCTTCAGCTCTCTGTAATTCGATGAACAAGACCTCACAACCGGATCCCAAAGACCCTGAGCCGAAGAGTCCCCCAGAGTAACACCCCATCCCAAAAGGCAGGCATCTGTAGTGAGGACCAGAGAAGGAATCACTAGAAAAGGACAACCCTGGGAGAGATGAACCAAGTCCAACCACCACTCCAGGGCCACCCAAACCCCCCCGACACAGGAATCAGGAGATCGAGATCCTGAGAACAGAGTCCCAATGCAGCAAAATGTGGGAAACCACGGGATACATGTGAAGGCGAGCCCAAAGAACCACAGATAGGGAAGCGGACATGAGACCCTGAACCCTCAACCAAAGTCTCGCAGGCTGGGAAGGACGTGACAGCAGGGATCGAACAGCACACAGAACGGATTCCATCCGAGCAGGTGGCAGGAACACTGATCCCAACAGAGTCTTGAAACGAGCCCCTATGAAAGTCAGATCCTGCGTAGGAACCAGGGATGACTTCCCCACATTCACCAGGAATCCGTGTTGTTCCAGGACCTGGCAAACCCTCCGGACATGGATCACCGCCTTAGAAAGAGAAGAAGCAGAAATCAATAAATTGTCCAGGTAGGGAAACACCTGAATGCCCTCCCCATGTAAATGACCAATGACAGGAGCCAGAACCTTCGTAAAAACCCTGGGAGCAGAGCAGGGACCAAAAGGCAATACCTGAAATTGGAAGTGCCGACCCAGGACACAGAACCGCAGAAATTGCTGACTGGCAGGGTGTACAGGCACATGGAGATAGGCGTCCTGGAGATCGATGGACGCTAGAAAGTCTCCCCGTGAAATCAGAGGCAGGATCAACTTCAGAGACACCATTTTGAAAGTCTGAGGAGGAACGAACCCATTCAGCCATTTTAGGTCCAGGACAGGCCGCAGATCCCCCGTGCGCTTGGATACAAGGAACAGGATGGAGTACACCCCCAACCCCCGCTGAGCCTCCGGAACCGGAATCACAGCACCTTTTGCCAGAAGAGTGTCTATACCGGCCAAAAGCGCCGCCTTCTTGTGAGCCAACATGGGGCAAAGAGTGGACCTGAAATAGTCTGGAGGATCCCGGCTGAACCCAAGTCGAAAACCCTCGGAAACCACCCGAAGGACCCACTGATCTGACACAGTCATTCTCCAGGACGCCAGGAAGAATCGCAGCCGACCCCCAACCGGACCCTTCCCCAGGGAAACAGAGTCATGATTTGGAGGGAGCAGAAGCGGAGGATTGAACAGTGGAGAACCGGGACTTATCAGCGGAAGGGGCACCCCGGCCACACCCCCTACCATGGAAGGGCTGGTGAACACGGCCCCTACGAGAAGGCCCAAATGCACGGATAGCACCAAAAGAACAGAAACGACCAGCCCGATCCGGAGCCAGCAATTTCCTATCCTCCGCAGTCTTCTTCACCATATCCTCCAAAGGAGGACCAAAAAGCTAGACACCAGTTAAAGGAATCTTCATAAGTAAAGACTTCTGGGCAGCATCAGCTTTCCAGGAGCGCAGTCACAACTGGCGCCTAGCCACCACAGAAGAACCAGCCGCAGAAGCAGCCGCACCCAGGGCATCAAAAGAGATGTCCGAAAGTAGACGAACCTGTTGTTCCATCATAGCCAACGTAGAGGAGACTTCCTCGCCCTGGTCCAACAGTTCAGCCAAGGACTGAAAATCCTTCAATAAGGACTGAATGGCATAAGATGAATAAGTGGCAGCCCGAATGGAAAAATTGGCAGCAGAAAAAGTGCGTTTCACCGCCCCATCCACAGGATCCGCCGGGGGGAGGAGTCCTCAGAGACCACCGACCCCTGAGACATCGCCACCATCAATGAAACAACTTTCACCGAGGAAGGATACTCGGAAGAGAAATCCTGTAATGGGTAACGTTTTGCCAAGTAGCGAGGAAAAGCCCCTCTATCAACATCCTTCCACTCAGTCTCCAACACCTTCACCATAGAAGAATGCAGCGGAAGATTATCAGGATCCAAACGCTGATATTGCGCAAAATAATCATCCTCCAACGGAGCAACCGAAACAGGAAACAGCAAGTTGACGCGAATGTGCCCCAGTAAGTCTGTAAGATCAGCACCTTGCACAAAACGACCACGAATCCTCCACATCTTCCTCAGCGTCAAAACCAACCTGGGAGGAAGGATCTGACTTGAGTGTTTTGGAAGGAGGCGCATTCAACTTGCCACGCAAGGCAGTATTCACAGCGGAATCAATCATCTGTTGGATCACAGATAACGAAGGCAAAGCATCCAGAGACCCAGAGGCGACAGCCCCAAGGTCAGGAGTAACAGAATCACCAGCCACCTCCATCACCACATCAAACGTAATGCAGGAAAGGAAGAATCATCCAACAACAACACCCTCAAGAAAACAGCCCTTTAAATGCCATCAGGTGCAAGGAATCAAGAAAAAAACACACAGGACACGCCCCCATATGCAAAATAAAAGAGAGCCTGAAGGCCATGCCCCTTATATCCACCGAAGACCGTAATGGAAGCCGACACCGTCCCCAGGCAACCGCCGAGGAACCAGCACACTCCCAGCGTCAAAGGCAGTAAGCAAATATCGCAGTGACTGAAGCGCGAAAGAGTAGAGCGCCGACACACAGAAGTCCGCTCAAGCAGGACGCGCTGTCGTTAGAGCACCAAAGCATGCCTCTGAAGTCCGCTAAAGCAGGACAAAGAGGTGTAGCAAAACAAATGAGGCGGGACACCAAACGACCCGACCTCCGCCATGCCGGCTTCGTTTTAAACCGAAACCGGAAAGGCACGCTGAATTGGGGAACATAATAACCAAGGAAGTAGCAATCCTGTAAAGGCAAATAAACTCATGTCCCCCCATCCAAACGAGCACGGGGCCCTAGAGTCCGCTAAAGCAGGACCGCCGTCCCACACTTACCTGACTAGCAGGAACACAGCACTCGGTTTTAGCAGTGCAGAAACAAAAAAACAGGTCATTCAGGTGCTTTCTGTATCCCTTTATGGGATTGGCTGTGTGGTTGGGGGCCATATTGGAGGGAGAGGGAGACTAGAATGTAAAGTTTATACTTGGAGTTTCTGTGGGAGCCGAAGGCTCATTGGTGATTACTGTGGCGAGGAAAACGGACGAGGAGGTAATGACATCTAAAATGAAGTCAGCCAGCGTCTTGGTGGGGAGGTCAGCTTCACGTAGTAGATTACCCACTACCTCGATGGTGGCATCCTGAGGAATGTTGGTATATAATGCCTCTACATCGAGTGTGAGGAGGAGGTTGGTTTCCTCGGTGTTGTCATCATTGATCTCTTGGATCAGATTGAGAATGTCCCATGTGTCCTTGAGGTAAGTAGGGGTTGCCTGGACCAGGGGGCGTAAAAAGTAATCGCTGAACTGGCTGAGAGGTTCAAGCAGGGAGCCTATCCCCGATACTATCAGGTCCGGGCGGAGGGGCAATGCCCTTTTGAATCTTGGGTAGAAGGCAGAAATAGGGCATCCTGGGATTCATGTTGACCAGGAATGCCGCTTCTTGAGGGGAGATCCATACTCCTGTGGCTGCCTCATTAACCATGATCCTGATCTGAGTGATGAGACGTTCTGTTGGGTCAGTGTCTAGCTTCTGATAGTATTGGGTGCTGCTCAGTTGTCGAGAGCATTCCTTTTCATAGTTCTCGATATCGAGGATCCCCGTGGTGCCCCCTTTGTCTGCGGATTTAATGATGATGCTGTCATCGTCTTTGAGAGCGTTGATGGCTTGGCGTAGTTTGTTGGGCATGTTGTTGTATGTGGGTTTTCTCGTGAGTTGATTGGCCTCCTTCAGTACTGCCTTCTCAAATGTGAGGACCTGCAGTACTGAAGGAGGCCAATCAACTCACGAGAAAACCCACAGGGCCGCACACGTGATTGCCAGCTCACTGGCGTAACCTGTAGCCAGCCTGCCGCGCACACCTCGACAGCCACCACAGTGGGAACTAGCCCCATGGTACTTGCACTTAGTCAGTCTCTTGTCTTATGTGCTATGTATACGTTCTTGATGTACATTATTGATGCATACAATGATGCCTTTGATAAATGTCTGATGTACGTCTTTTGTTTTTCTGTCTCATTTCCTTCCTAGGTCACTTCAGGAGCATTTCAACTATTTAGTTGTAGCCTTACTGTAGGGTTCACAGTTTTGGCCCGCCCTGACTTCATAGAGGGTTTTTATCCCTGTCACTCACTATCCCTTTCACACCACAACTTGTTTTTTGGTCCTGATAAAGCACCAAGGATCCTTGTGACCAAACGGGCGTGAAACATGTTGATCTTTTAGTTACCTGGGCACATTACGCCTATTGGAGTAACACACAACCTTGGGTTTTTTTATTCTGACAAGGGTACCGCCACATTAAACACACCCTTTTGGTAACCCTTAGCCAGTTTAAATCTCACACACACTTTCTCCCCTTCCAATTAGGACTCATCCCACACACCAGCACTCATCTGACGGCAGTTCTCAAAAGATCTCGGCTAAAGTGACCCTTCGGGGGACCCGTAGGGCATTGCAGCGCCGGCCCGACGAGGAGCAAATGCCCGATGATGAAGCATGACATCCCTTGGGGTGTGTGAGGGCAACAAGAGACACAACCTCTCCTCTAACTAGTGGGTTCTAGACCTAGGACCTCCTCTTTTCTCGGTCTCTTCTTCTCCTTCCTTTTCATTTTTTGTGAGTGGGTGACACGCTGCACCCCCTCCTCCGGAACAGTGTCTCCACATTTTGATTTAACGACTAGATTTAGGAGCATGAGCACTGGACCATAACCTGCTCCTGGCCCCCCCCCCCTCTTTTTGTTGATACATTAATTGCATGGTAACGACCCCGTTGCAAAGGTTGCTTTCTAGCTAGCCCTATTAGCTTTGCCATTGCTTGTTTCATAACTGTTTTACAGCTATATTCACAGTTTCCTGGTCCATAGTCTGCAGAAGAGTCCTATTTAAATGATGACTTGCTTTCATTGGCTCACCATTGATGAATATCCACATCACGTTCGTGTGTGTTAACAAAGCACTGACTACCCACAGAAAGAAAGTGCTCATCACCATCAAACACCAGCTTACCCAAGGAGAACACTGGCGCAAGTAGAGGCAGGCTCCCTTCACATGCATAACACTTATTAGCAATAATATAACGTATATTTAATCTGCGTGAAACAGAAAGCTCTGTAGCTGTAGTCAGCATTTGTCAACAATATAAACAACGCTTCCCAATTAGGAGACATGATCGTTTTGCAATAAATTGTACATAGTATATCATGGAACGCTACCAAATCTCCTTTACATCTATGACACCGGACTGGTGAGGTGTGCTTCCATCTGATAAAAAGCGATTGCTTAAATGAGTCTAAAGTGAGCATCAATAGAATGAAGGGTTCCACGCAATCCGCAGACAGCCCAGGCCGTGTAGTGGACGGAGGTAGCTGCAGCGGTAAAGGCGCCTCCTGCGGTGGTATGTCGTGAGGGGGTGCTGGGTCTGTCTCGGAGTCTCTTCTAGGTATGTGCGGCGGTTGGAATATTCTGAAGAGATATGAGGGGGGCGTGTACCCCCACACTAGTGTGCACTCCGCGCATTCAGTGCATTCCAGTGTGTACCGAGCCCAGACTGTCAGCCACAGTAGTGGAGGACAGGTCTGAAGCAAACCTGAATTTACATCTCATCTGTTACCTGTGCGAGGTCCTGCAGGCACTGCTTCCACCATACCCCCCCCCCCACCCCTAGATTATGCCCCTCTTTGACTATCCCTCTCTCGCCTTTCTTTCCCCTCTGTATCATCCACCCGACTTTCTCTACCACGGTTCTCAGCCCACGGTTTCTCTTCTTGTCTTCCCACCTTCTCTACCGCTCCATCTCTGCTCCATGTTCATCCCTCTCTTTCTTTCTCCAGACTTCCCTCCCTCCTGATTTGCCGATCTCCCACTCTTCCTCCTCCTTGCGATCTGCACTCGCAGCACTAGAGGTCTGTGGTTGCTGGTTTACATTGTGTGGTTTTAAATC
Source organism: Triturus cristatus (assembly GCF_964204655.1). NCBI lineage: Eukaryota > Metazoa > Chordata > Amphibia > Caudata > Salamandridae > Triturus > Triturus cristatus. Next base: position 543,176,298 of record NC_140584.1, read on the forward strand.
CTGGAGCTCTGCGGCCTCGCAGCACTAAAGGTCTGTGGTTGCTGGTTTACATTGTGCGGTTTTAAATCCTGGAACTCTGCGGCCTCGCAGTACTAGAGGTCTGTGGTTGCTGGTTTACATTGTGCGGTTTTAAATCCTGGAGCTCTGCGGCCTCGCAGCACTAGAGGTCTGTGGTTGCTGGTTTACATTGTGCGGTTTTAAATCCTGGAGCTCTGCAGCCTCGCAGCACTAGAGGTCTGTGTTTGGTGGTTTACACTGTGCAGTTTTTACATCTTGGAACTCAACGGCCTCGCAGCACTGGGTGTCTGAGGTTGCGGGTTTACACTGTGCAGTTTTAAATCTCGGAGTTCTGCGGCCTCGCAGCACTAGATGTCTGAGGTTGCGGGTCTACATTGCGCAGTTTTAAATCATTGAGCTCAGCCGCCTCGCAGCACTAGATGTCTGTGTTTGGTGGTTTACATTATGCGGTTTTAAATCCCGCCCCCTTCCCACAACACTCGCGCTGAAAAAGTTCTGGTTTGTTGGAATCCATTAAGCTGCACAGCAGCCTTTGCAGTCTCCCTGCCCCACACCCAAACCCTATTAAACATCACACTGCAGGGCTGCTGTGTATAATATTGGAACCAAGCCGGCTAATCACAGTACTAAATGTAAGCGCCCGAGAGCCCCAACAACTGCGCGGGTCTGCTTTTTACACGCTTACAATACTTTATACACTCCCTAAGGCACAGGTCCCGTGGCACAAAGGTGCCTCCAGAATGACCAGCACTTATTTCAGCCAATGTGCTATTCATTTAAAAGTCGTGTCTTTATGTTTGATTCTTGTATTTTATTTTACTAATTGTATAGATACGTTGTTATTGTAAATTGGCATTCCTATAGCGCAGAATCTGCCATTGGTAGGGCATCGCAGCGCCATTCGCCAGTCCCCTATCAAACTTTTCGATCACATTCGGATTCGGTTTTGTGAAGTCCTTTGCAGCCATCTGACAAAAGGCGAGAATTACCAATAGATAACATAAAAAAAACATTCCATCTATTATGCGTCAGCTGCAAAACCAGAGAATAGAGAAATCAGATTCACTCTACAAAGCTGAGCTTGGACAACTGAAGAAGTTAAAAAAAAAAAACTTCGTCGGATTCATTTATTTATTTAATGTGGTAGTTATATAGCGTGGACCTAACTACATAGGCAGCACAGCGCTTCCAATGGAACTTCAGCAACTTCATCAAGTTGACAAACTTTTTTTGTTTTTCTTACAAAAAAAAATATTCGATGAAAAAAGGACCTACATTATATTTGGGAGCTGAGAAACCTGCAAAAATAGAGTTCTCGGGGGGGGGGGGGGGGGGGGGGGAGGGCGAAAGGACATTTTTTGCACACAAAAAAGTTTTCGCAACGAAACACCTCTTCCTGTCAGAAAACTTTGCTTGTGGGCTAAGATTTGTGGAGGTGGCAAACATCCCAAATTAGAGAAATCGTGCTTGTGGTTATATAACTTTGTACACACCAGTTTTTATACTATTCATGCTCATTTTATACATAAAAATATGTACTTAAAACGTGCTTGTTTCTTCGTGCGTATTACCTTGTGTTCAGGGTATAGGGTTGGGAACTATGAATTTATCTCACTAAAAATCAATAACTATAGCTATGAAATTGAGTTCCTGTCACCTGGCGCTGCAGGTCATGTTTGAAATTGTGGACACTACTATCATCTTGTGAATGGAGACACACGACAACAGTGGAGGGTTGCACACAAAAGCCCATACATATGTTATTGGGAAGCTGTAGGTGAATAGAAAGGAGGCAACAAAAAAAGTGTCATCACCATTTGATAGTATTCTGTTTTTCTGAAGTCAGGTTATAAACATGTATTTGCTTTGCCTGGTACACGTGTATTGCTGTACTTAATTTGTTTTGTTAGGTTTTATATGAGCACGAACCAGGCCTCAAAGGGCTTCATAAGACTGGACATTTTTAGTCAGAAGGAACATCATAGAAGAAAACTTAAATTAGAGAAAGAGCCACACAAAAGTGCAGTTTGCCAACAGTACCAGCAAAAAAGCAGAGGTTGATCAGCACATTCCATTCGGCTCACAGCGCCATGAGGTCATACTAATGCCAGACGTGCACTACATACATGGGGAAAGTATGACTATGGATGCACTGTAAAATAATTAGGGACTGATTCAGAAAGATTTCTCCAAAAGTAAGCCAATGGGCTTTACTTTCAGAGATGACTGTGCCTGCCTGTAACGCCAGCTTACACACACAGTCACAAACATACTTACTTAAGAGTGCAAAACCGCTTTTCTGATTTTCAAAAGGTGCATTTCCACAGGTAAGTGGATGTATTCAAATTATTTTTTATTGGTAAATCTAAAAGCGGGTGTGGCGAGTGGACTATAGAGGCTGGTGTTCACTGCGAGCTGTGAACTCCCACAAAGTTACAGATTTGCGAGTATTCACAAGCATGTATTCGGCCCATGTTCACCTTGAAAACAAAACATGTTTGCAATATTTTACTGGTGCTTCTGATTTTCTCATGCATAAATATTTTCAGATATATTTTTTCACGTGGAAATTGAATTTGTAGAAGCGTTTCATGGGTGTGCATGGAAGCCTGCGTCTACTGCAGGTGTAAACCGGAAAACGCTATAACTAAAAGTCAGAATTCCGCCATCTTCGAGGCTGGAACCCTGCGAGGAGCCGCATTTTTATTTTTTTCGTGAATCTGGCCTAACGAGTTTACGCCTCATGTAAATGACCACTTAATATGCTGTATGTAGCACACCATGCATGGGGTTCGTAAAGTCTATGTCTGATATAGATGGCCGCACGTTGCCAGAATCCGTGCATGATGCTGGAATACATCGCATGCATCATGCATGTGTTCTCTTCCACAATCCTGCAGCCCCGCGCGCAGGACTCCTGCAGGCCCTCATCCCTGATACAGGTGCAGGAGTGAAGGCTGGTGGGTTCTGCGCGGAGAGTTGAAACAGGGGTCACGCGCTCGCCTCCTAACCCCAGACTGAAATTCCAGATGCGGTCCCAGGGCTCGCTGCAAGTCTCAGTTCATCAATTTCACGAGCTCAGACTCCGCTCTGGGGATGGCCCGGCTGCAGCCCCTACATGGCATTAACGCAGAACAAATTGAGACATATCCGCGCCCTAATTAGTTCCAGAATTTTAAAGATTTACGGGGGAATAATAGGGCCGACGGTGCACAACTTTCATTTCTGGGCTCTAGTCAGAGCACGGGGATGGAGCGCTGTGGCATATTTAGTGCACGTCTGCCTGACTCTGACATGGAGCTATGGCAGGCAATAAACTCCCAGCTCCCTTGGAGTCACCGAGGATGTCACGCGCGGCCTGAGAGGATACACTGCGGCGCAGGTTTCACCAGAGCCTCGCAGGGCGAGGAGATGAGGCCGGCTGTTACCAGCCATGGAGTTCAATGCACATCACTGTCCTCCCCGACTGACGGTTGGTCTTTTATAGACAAGTTAAAACTGCCTGATTCTGAGCACTCCCAAACTTTGTAGATGTCTATCGGATACCAAAGAGCTCGGCTGCCAAAAATGTGCATACATAAAGTGATGGCGATTGAAATTCATTTAGACTTTCTGTCACCGACTCCCCACTACGTGCAACTACGTATACCAACCAACACCGCATATCACACGCGAAGTCATCCGTGATGTCACGAGTGACGTCTGGAAGGGTGGGATTGTTATTATTGTGTGCCAATACTAACTGGCAAATGTCGGTGGTTACTAGTTAATGTTGAGATTTGTTTATAATAGGTTAATATGGCATTTCATTACAGAGCACTGGTGATATATGTTTCCACTGCCTGCAGTGCCCACTGAGTATGGCCCGTGGCCAGTACCCATGCCCACAGTACTCAGAGACACGCCCTCTGGCCATGGTAAGTGCACAGTACCCTGGCCTGCATTTTCCAAAGTGTGTGGACGTCATCCATGCACTGTCCCCAGTACTCACGACCATAGTTCCCGTGCCTGCAATAACACCAGGCCTTGCCCACATTCCAAGCCCAGGTGGCACTAAATAAAGAACACTGATAGGGCGCAGGTGGCACACTTGCCCTCCTGGTACCAAGCACATGTCATGGCTGTGGTTCAGTACTACAACCCACACCCAATACCTTTTAAAACATACCTAATCTGTAATGCTTAAGTAACATCAGAGGCCATGGCAGTCAGGGGCGCACATTCTGGGGGTGGGAGGGTGGTTTGGAGTGTTATACCCCCTAATAAATGTATTCTCTAGTAAATAGTTGGGTACAGGTGCTTTAAGTCGGGTATGGTGAGGTGTTTGTCGGATTTTACTTGGAATTGTTACTTACTCGAGCAGACAAAACACACACACACTGACACTCGTCTCTGGTTTAAAGGGCTTATAATGATTTTGAAGTACCCCTCACAATCCGTGCCCTTCCTACTGCTCCTCAAGCCCCGTGGCCAGCCCTGCTTCTCATTTAATACATTCTAACTAGCGTGGTTGATGGGAAATATGAAGCTCACAGCCCCCCTCCCCACCCCCATCCCCAATTTAACTGAGCAAGCAACGCCTGTGGGACCTGGGCAAAAGTCAGACAAATAGCAAATGCCCATTCCCGAAAAACACTCGAACGTAGGGGCATATTAACAAGAGCTTTATCTCTGCTTTTTTGGCTTTAAAAGCCAAAAAAGCAGAGATTAAACTATCGCCCTATTTACAAGAGGGTGCTAACACGCATAATCGCATGTTGGCACCATTTTTCCCAACGCCTCCCTTTGCATCTCTAATGAGATGCAAAATGGGCGTCACTGGGCAGTACAGCCTTGCAAATATCGCTGATGTGCACATCGCGATATTTACAAGGCTGCCCCAGCATTTTAGCAGATGTTAGTTTTTGGAGAAAACCACTGTTTTCTCCCAAAACTAACGTCTGCTAAAATCCTGACTTTCCCATCCCTAACAACGGGGGTGGATTATGCTGCTACGACCACAGGGTCGTATCAGCAAGGTTATCGCCCTTTTGCAGGGAACATCGCTGGAAAACCAGCGATGTTCCCTGCAAAACGGCGATTTCCCCGCTATCTCTGAAATTTTTATATCCCTGGAGCAATGCATTGTTGATAACGCGCTACCAGGGCGAAAAATTACAGAGATAGACGGCGATGAATAACAAAGTGCTAAGCGCGCTTTGCGTTATTCATCGCTGTTCCTTGGTGATATGCCCCTAAGAACTTTAGGCTATAGGGAAAACAAGCTCGGGTGTGCAGGCCTGCGAGCAGGCTTTTGCTTATTATATGCCGAACGTTTACATTTAGGCTACCATACTACAGACTTGGGGTTGATGTGTGTTCACCAGGCCCGCCATTTTCGACTAATACATTGTTGTGGCACTTCGGTTTGGCTTCCAAAATCTCATATTGTTACCGAAGTCAACATGTTCAGCCCTCAGCAATCAAACAGAAGACTAGCTAAAATTCCAATTTGGGCCCATGAATCCAACAGTTAAAATAGAAAATAGTTATACATTTTTCATCTTCGTTTTTCCAAATCTCTTAGTGGATTTGCACCAAAATAAAACTACATCCACATATGCTCTGCCTTCGAGCCATGTCTGGCGTTGCTGTAATAAAAGATTCTATCTTACTTGCAGATAATGTGCTCAGGCTTTGCAATCCTTTCATTAACAAAATGACGAGCACAGCAAGTAGCAATAATTAAGTATAGTGCTGCGTTTTAATGTTTTTTTTACTGTTTGAGGACACTGCCATGTTCAGTTGGGGAAAGTTTAAGGGCCTGATTCTGAGTCTGGTGGTGTGGAAGAGGGGCGGCATGGCACCACCCCACACCACCAAGCCTCACTGCCAGCCAGATTACGAGTTTTCTCGTGGTTTGGTGTGCATTTCTTTGGCTTTTCCCACGGTAGTGCCTATTAAAAGGCAAATCCAGTTGGCCGCACACTGCTCGTCACACCAGCATGTTGCCCCAAGGAACTCTGGTAGATGTAGTGGCGACGGCGAGTACGCCTATGCCACAGTGTTGAAAAAAAGTATGTGTCGCATTAGCCATCCCTGGACACGTGTTTCGAGGTAGTTGCCTCTCGTCAGCAGGGAGTAGGTAAGTGTAAAGGGGTGCCGTGTGGACTGCCAATAACGTAAAAACAGGTAGAGTACCTCTCATGGCGCGCAGGTGCTGGTCCAGAGCTCGTCAGCCCAAATGGCTCAAGGGAGCCTTTATATAACAAATCCAGTTGGCCGCACACTGCTCGTCACACCAGCATGTTGCCCCAAGGAACTCTGGTAGATGTAGTGGCGACGGCGAGTACGCCTATGCCACAGTGTTGAAAAAAAGTATGTGTCGCATTAGCCATCCCTGGACACGTGTTTCGAGGTAGTTGCCTCTCGTCAGCAGGGAGTAGGTAAGTGTAAAGGGGTGCCGTGTGGACTGCCAATAACGTAAAAACAGGTAGAGTACCTCTCATGGCGCGCAGGTGCTGGTCCAGAGCTCGTCAGCCCAAATGGCTCAAGGGAGCCTTTATATAACAAATCCAGTTGGCCACACACTGCTCGTCACACCAGCATGTTGCCCCAAGGAACTCTGGTAGATGTAGTGGCGACGGCGAGTACGCCTATGCCACAGTGTTGAAAAAAAGTATGTGTCGCATTAGCCATCCCTGGACACGTGTTTCGAGGTAGTTGCCTTTCGTCAGCAGGGAGTAGGTAAGTGTAAAGGGGTGCCGTGTGGACTGCCAATAACGTAAAAACAGGTAGAGTACCTCTCATGGCGCGCAGGTGCTGGTCCAGAGCTCGTCAGCCCAAATGGCTCAAGGGAGCCTTTATATAACAAATCCAGTTGGCCGCACACTGCTCGTCACACCAGCATGTTGCCCCAAGGAACTCTGGTAGATGTAGTGGCGACGGCGAGTACGCCTATGCCACAGTGTTGAAAAAAAGTATGTGTCGCATTAGCCATCCCTGGACACGTGTTTCGAGGTAGTTGCCTCTCGTCAGCAGGGAGTAGGTAAGTGTAAAGGGGTGCCGTGTGGACTGCCAATAACGTAAAAACAGGTAGAGTACCTCTCATGGCGCGCAGGTGCTGGTCCAGAGCTCGTCAGCCCAAATGTCTCAAGGGAGCCTTTATATAACAAATCCAGTTGGCCGCACACTGCTCGTCACACCAGCATGTTGCCCCAAGGAACTCTGGTAGATGTAGTGGCGACGGCGAGTACGCCTATGCCACAGTGTTGAAAAAAAGTATGTGTCGCATTAGCCATCCCTGGACACGTGTTTCGAGGTAGTTGCCTCTCGCCAGCAGGGAGTAGGTAAGTGTAAAGGGGTGCCGTGTGGACTGCCAATAACGTAAAAACAGGTAGAGTACCTCTCATGGCGCGCAGGTGCTGGTCCAGAGCTCGTCAGCCCAAATGGCTCAAGGGAGCCTTTATATAACAAATCCAGTTGGCCGCACACTGCTCGTCACACCAGCATGTTGCCCCAAGGAACTCTGGTAGATGTAGTGGCGACGGCGAGTACGCCTCTGCCACAGTGTTGAAAAAAAGTATGTGTCGCATTAGCCATCCCTGGACACGTGTTTCGAGGTAGTTGCCTCTCGTCAGCAGGGAGTAGGTAAGTGTAAAGGGGTGCCGTGTGGACTGCCAATAACGTAAAAACAGGTAGAGTACCTCTCATGGCGCGCAGGTGCTGGTCCAGAGCTCGTCAGCCCAAATGGCTCAAGGGAGCCTTTATATAACAAATCCAGTTGGCCGCACACTGCTCGTCACACCAGCATGTTGCCCCAAGGAACTCTGGTAGATGTAGTGGCGACGGCGAGTACACCTATGCCACAGTGTTGAAAAAAAGTATGTGTCGCATTAGCCATCCCTGGACACGTGTTTCGAGGTAGTTGCCTCTCGTCAGCAGGGAGTAGGTAAGTGTAAAGGGGTGCCGTGTGGACTGCCAATAACGTAAAAACAGGTAGAGTACCTCTCATGGCGCGCAGGTGCTGGTCCAGAGCTCGTCTGCCCAAATGGCTCAAGGGAGCCTTTATATAACAAATCCAGTTGGCCGCACACTGCTCGTCACACCAGCATGTTGCCCCAAGGAACTCTGGTAGATGTAGTGGCGACGGCGAGTACGCCTATGCCACAGTGTTGAAAAAAAGTATGTGTCGCATTAGCCATCCCTGGACACGTGTTTCGAGGTAGTTGCCTCTCGTCAGCAGGGAGTAGGTAAGTGTAAAGGGGTGCCGTGTGGACTGCCAATAACGTAAAAACAGGTAGAGTACCTCTCATGGCGCGCAGGTGCTGGTCCAGAGCTCGTCAGCCCAAATGGCTCAAGGGAGCCTTTATATAACAAATCCAGTTGGCCGCACACTGCTCGTCACACCAGCATGTTGCCCCAAGGAACTCTGGTAGATGTAGTGGTGACGGCGAGTACGCCTATGCCACAGTGTTGAAAAAAAGTATGTGTCGCATTAGCCATCCCTGGACACGTGTTTCGAGGTAGTTGCCTCTCGTCAGCAGGGAATAGGTAAGTGTAAAGGGGTGCCGTGTGGACTGCCAATAACGTAAAAACAGGTAGAGTACCTCTCATGGCGCGCAGGTGCTGGTCCAGAGCTCGTCAGCCCAAATGGCTCAAGGGAGCCTTTATATAACAAATCCAGTTGGCCGCACACTGCTCGTCACACCAGCATGTTGCCCCAAGGAACTCTGGTAGATGTAGTGGCGACGGCGAGTACGCCTATGCCACAGTGTTGAAAAAAAGTATGTGTCGCATTAGCCATCCCTGGACACGTGTTTCGAGGTAGTTGCCTCTCGTCAGCAGGGAGTAGGTAAGTGTAAAGGGGTGCCGTGTGGACTGCCAATAACGTAAAAACAGGTAGAGTACCTCTCATGGCGCGCAGGTGCTGGTCCAGAGCTCGTCAGCCCAAATGGCTCAAGGGAGCCTTTATATAACAAATCCAGTTGGCCGCACACTGCTTGTCACACCAGCATGTTGCCCCAAGGAACTCTGGTAGATGTAGTGGCGACGGCGAGTACGCCTATGCCACAGTGTTGAAAAAAAGTATGTGTCGCATTAGCCATCCCTGGACACGTGTTTCGAGGTAGTTGCCTCTCGTCAGCAGGGAGTAGGTAAGTGTAAAGGGGTGCCGTGTGGACTGCCAATAACGTAAAAACAGGTAGAGTACCTCTCATGGCGCGCAGGTGCTGGTCCAGAGCTCGTCAGCCCAAATGGCTCAAGGGAGCCTTTATATAACAAATCCAGTTGGCCGCACACTGCTCGTCACACCAGCATGTTGCCCCAAGGAACTCTGGTAGATGTAGTGGCGACGGCGAGTACGCCTATGCCACAGTGTTGAAAAAAAGTATGTGTCGCATTAGCCATCCCTGGACACGTGTTTCGAGGTAGTTGCCTCTCGTCAGCAGGGAGTAGGTAAGTGTAAAGGGGTGCCGTGTGGACTGCCAATAACGTAAAAACAGGTAGAGTACCTCTCATGGCGCGCAGGTGCTGGTCCAGAGCTCGTCAGCCCAAATGTCTCAAGGGAGCCTTTATATAACAAATCCAGTTGGCCGCACACTGCTCGTCACACCAGCATGTTGCCCCAAGGAAGTCTGGTAGATGTAGTGGCGACGGCGAGTACGCCTATGCCACAGTGTTGAAAAAAAGTATGTGTCGCATTAGCCATCCCTGGACACGTGTTTCGAGGTAGTTGCCTCTCGTCAGCAGGGAGTAGGTAAGTGTAAAGGGGTGCCGTGTGGACTGCCAATAACGTAAAAACAGGTAGAGTACCTCTCATGGCGCGCAGGTGCTGGTCCAGAGCTCGTCAGCCCAAATGGCTCAAGGGAGCCTTTATATAACAAATCCAGTTGGCCGCACACTGCTCGTCACACCAGCATGTTGCCCCAAGGAACTCTGGTAGATGTAGTGGCGACGGCGAGTACGCCTATGCCACAGTGTTGAAAAAAAGTATGTGTCGCATTAGCCATCCCTGGACACGTGTTTCGAGGTAGTTGCCTCTCGTCAGCAGGGAGTAGGTAAGTGTAAAGGGGTGCCGTGTGGACTGCCAATAACGTAAAAACAGGTAGAGTACCTCTCATGGCGCGCAGGTGCTGGTCCAGAGCTCGTCAGCCCAAATGGCTCAAGGGAGCCTTTATATAACAAATCCAGTTGGCCGCACACTGCTCGTCACACCAGCATGTTGCCCCAAGGAACTCTGGTAGATGTAGTGGCGACGGCGAGTACGCCTATGCCACAGTGTTGAAAAAAAGTATGTGTCGCATTAGCCATCCCTGGACACGTGTTTCGAGGTAGTTGCCTCTCGTCAGCAGGGAGTAGGTAAGTGTAAAGGGGTGCCGTGTTGACTGCCAATAACGTAAAAACAGGTAGAGTACCTCTCATGGCGCGCAGGTGCTGGTCCAGAGCTCGTCAGCCCAAATGGCTCAAGGGAGCCTTTATATAACAAATCCAGTTGGCCGCACACTGCTCGTCACACCAGCATGTTGCCCCAAGGAACTCTGGTAGATGTAGTGGCGACGGCGAGTACGCCTATGCCACAGTGTTGAAAAAAAGTATGTGTCGCATTAGCCATCCCTGGACACGTGTTTCGAGGTAGTTGCCTCTCGTCAGCAGGGAGTAGGTAAGTGTAAAGGGGTGCCGTGTGGACTGCCAATAACGTAAAAACAGGTAGAGTACCTCTCATGGCGCGCAGGTGCTGGTCCAGAGCTCGTCAGCCCAAATGGCTCAAGGGAGCCTTTATATAACAAATCCAGTTGGCCGCACACTGCTCGTCACACCAGCATGTTGCCCCAAGGAACTCTGGTAGATGTAGTGGCGACGGCGAGTACGCCTATGCCACAGTGTTGAAAAAAAGTATGTGTCGCATTAGCCATCCCTGGACACGTGTTTCGAGGTAGTTGCCTCTCGTCAGCAGGGAGTAGGTAAGTGTAAAGGGGTGCCGTGTGGACTGCCAATAACGTAAAAACAGGTAGAGTACCTCTCATGGCGGGCAGGTGCTGGTCCAGAGCTCGTCAGCCCAAATGGCTCAAGGGAGCCTTTATATAACAAATCCAGTTGGCCGCACACTGCTCGTCACACCAGCATGTTGCCCCAAGGAACTCTGGTAGATGTAGTGGCGACGGCGAGTACGCCTATGCCACAGTGTTGAAAAAAAGTATGTGTCGCATTAGCCATCCCTGGACACGTGTTTCGAGGTAGTTGCCTCTCGTCAGCAGGGAGTAGGTAAGTGTAAAGGGGTGCCGTGTGGACTGCCAATAACGTAAAAACAGGTAGAGTACCTCTCATGGCACGCAGGTGCTGGTCCAGAGCTCGTCAGCCCAAATGGCTCAAGGGAGCCTTTATATAACAAATCCAGTTGGCCGCACACTGCTCGTCACACCAGCATGTTGCCCCAAGGAACTCTGGTAGATGTAGTGGCGACGGCGAGTACGCCTATGCCACAGTGTTGAAAAAAAGTATGTGTCGCATTAGCCATCCCTGGACACGTGTTTCGAGGTAGTTGCCTCTCGTCAGCAGGGAGTAGGTAAGTGTAAAGGGGTGCCGTGTGGACTGCCAATAACGTAAAAACAGGTAGAGTACCTCTCATGGCGCGCAGGTGCTGGTCCAGAGCTCGTCAGCCCAAATGGCTCAAGGAAGCCTTTATATAACAAATCCAGTTGGCCGCACACTGCTCGTCACACCAGCATGTTGCCCCAAGGAACTCTGGTAGATGTAGTGGCGACGGCGAGTACGCCTATGCCACAGTGTTGAAAAAAAGTATGTGTCGCATTAGCCATCCCTGGACACGTGTTTCGAGGTAGTTGCCTCTCGTCAGCAGGGAGTAGGTAAGTGTAAAGGGGTGCCGTGTGGACTGCCAATAACGTAAAAACAGGTAGAGTACCTCTCATGGCGCGCAGGTGCTGGTCCAGAGCTCGTCAGCCCAAATGGCTCAAGGGAGCCTTTATATAACAAATCCAGTTGGCCGCACACTGCTCGTCACACCAGCATGTTGCCCCAAGGAACTCTGGTAGATGTAGTGGCGACGGCGAGTACGCCTATGCCACAGTGTTGAAAAAAAGTATGTGTCGCATTAGCCATCCCTGGACACGTGTTTCGAGGTAGTTGCCTCTCGTCAGCAGGGAGTAGGTAAGTGTAAAGGGGTGCCGTGTGGACTGCCAATAACGTAAAAACAGGTAGAGTACCTCTCATGGCGCGCAGGTGCTGGTCCAGAGCTCGTCAGCCCAAATGGCTCAAGGGAGCCTTTATATAACAAATCCAGTTGGCCGCACACTGCTCGTCACACCAGCATGTTGCCCCAAGGAACTCTGGTAGATGTAGTGGCGACGGCGAGTACGCCTATGCCACAGTGTTGAAAAAAAGTATGTGTCGCATTAGCCATCCCTGGACACGTGTTTCGAGGTAGTTGCCTCTCGTCAGCAGGGAGTAGGTAAGTGTAAAGGGGTGCCGTGTGGACTGCCAATAACGTAAAAACAGGTAGAGTACCTCTCATGGCGCGCAGGTGCTGGTCCAGAGCTCGTCAGCCCAAATGGCTCAAGGGAGCCTTTATATAACAAATCCAGTTGGCCGCACACTGCTCGTCACACCAGCATGTTGCCCCAAGGAACTCTGGTAGATGTAGTGGCGACGGCGAGTACGCCTATGCCACAGTGTTGAAAAAAAGTATGTGTCGCATTAGCCATCCCTGGACACGTGTTTCGAGGTAGTTGCCTCTCATCAGCAGGGAGTAGGTAAGTGTAAAGGGGTGCCGTGTGGACTGCCAATAACGTAAAAACAGGTAGAGTACCTCTCATGGCGCGCAGGTGCTGGTCCAGAGCTCGTCAGCCTAAATGGCTCAAGGGAGCCTTTATATAACAAATCCAGTTGGCCGCACACTGCTCGTCACACCAGCATGTTGCCCCAAGGAACTCTGGTAGATGTAGTGGCGACGGCGAGTACGCCTATGCCACAGTGTTGAAAAAAAGTATGTGTCGCATTAGCCATCCCTGGACACGTGTTTCGAGGTAGTTGCCTCTCGTCAGCAGGGAGTAGGTAAGTGTAAAGGGGTGCCGTGTGGACTGCCAATAACGTAAAAACAGGTAGAGTACCTCTCATGGCGCGCAGGTGCTGGTCCAGAGCTCGTCAGCCCAAATGGCTCAAGGGAGCCTTTATATAACAAATCCAGTTGGCCGCACACTGCTCGTCACACCAGCATGTTGCCCCAAGGAACTCTGGTAGATGTAGTGGCGACGGCGAGTACGCCTATGCCACAGTGTTGAAAAAAAGTATGTGTCGCATTAGCCATCCCTGGACACGTGTTTCGAGGTAGTTGCCTCTCGTCAGCAGGGAGTAGGTAAGTGTAAAGGGGTGCCGTGTGGACTGCCAATAACGTAAAAACAGGTAGAGCTCGGGCTATATTTTAAAACCCGGGACATGTATCGGGTCTAGAGATCATCAGTTCAACAAGTACTTACTTGCACCCACTGGGGTGAACCACTCAAGAACTCCATCAGAGATCATCAGTTCAACAAGTACTTACTTGCACCCACTGGGGTGAACTACTCAAGAACTTCATGTACCAGCTTTCCTTGGGGCGACCCGGAGGAGGAGCTAGCGGAGTGCGGTCCATTGCGGTTGTTTATAAAAATGGCTCCCTCGAGCTTTGAGCTGACGAGCTCCTGGACGACGCACCTGCGTGCCTGTGCGGGCACTGAGGCCCTTGACGGTTGCTTGGCGGCTCTCTCTTCCACCCCTAACTATTTTCTCTACTGAGGAGGGAAGTTATCCCGAAACCCGAGCCATGTCTCGGGCTATATTTTAAAACCCGGGACATGTATCGGGTCTAGAGATCATCAGTTCAACAAGTACTTACTTGCACCCACTGGGGTGAACCACTCAAGAACTCCATCAGAGATCATCAGTTCAACAAGTACTTACTTGCACCCACTGGGGTGAACTACTCAAGAACTTCATGTACCAGCTTTCCTTGGGGCGACCCGGAGGAGGAGCTAGCGGAGTGCGGTCCATTGCGGTTGCCTATTAAAAGGCACCACAGTGGAAACGCTAAAGCCCATTCCTGCATGGCATGGACTGTGCTGTCCATGCCGTGCAGGAAAGGGGTGCATGCAGACAGGGGGGGCACACCATATGCCCCCTTGCATGCATCCTCAGATCATGAAATCTGTGGCAGTGAGGAAACTCTTAATATGCTTGGTGGCACCGCCAGCATATTGCGGCCCTCAGACTGTTGCGCTCTCATCAGGGATCACGGATCCCAGGCGGTTGCATCAGGTCTTTGGCGGTCTGACCGCCGTAGTTGTAAAACGGCAGTTGGACCACTGGTGCGGGGGTCCCCGACTGCCACCGCACCTCTACTGCGAGTTTGGCAGCCACATGGACTACCAAACTCATAATTAAGCCCTGAAAAACTTATTGGTAGCTGGCAGGTATAACGGTTAGATGTATGGATATGTTGTTGAGCCAGTGATCACAGCCAAGTATAAGGTTTGTAGCTATTTTGTGCACCTTATGGTGCCAGGTGTTGTGTTTTATTTTTGGTGTAGGGTGAGATCTGAATATCTCTCGATATGGATCGGTCATTGGAGTAACAAATGCTTAGCTAATTATTGTCAGTTCATTAATATAGCACTTAATAGCCCAGTCGACATTGCGCGTACCACACTACTCCAGAAACCAAGGTTAGTAGTTAGTCCAGTGTGATTGGTTATTGTTAGATATTGGGATTAGTCTAGAGGTTGCAAGGAAGCCATTCCATGCATGTCCACCAGTTTCATTGTGTGTGTGAGATTATATTAATATGAGTTAGGGGTGATCATTGGTGGGGGCTGTGTGAGTTCATGTGGTGATTGGTAGGGCAAATACCTAGGTCAGAGGACAATGGTTATTGTTAATTTGCAGGGATATGGTTTCAAAGGAGAGGTTGTGATCTATGAAAGGAAATTGGGCAGTTTGCAGAAATACATTATTATTATTGTATAAGGCAGACAGGCATGCAACTTTAAGTAAGCTCTACTCTGAGAGGAGCAATATGAAGAGGAAGGGGCGAAAAAAGGGTGCAGCTGGATAGAAAACAGAAACAACAATCTATAGTTTAAATTGAGTTCAAATGTTCATGCAGGGTTTAGGGAACACAGTTGGAGATAGTTTCTTTGAGATAGCATGCACACTGAGGATGTAAACTGTAGAATGAGACAGTATTATTTGCATGTCTTAATGCATAATGTCCTGTACAACCACTCCCATGTGAGGCGTCTACATGCTTATGCACGTGAATAGAGCATCACTATATGAATTTTGTAGACAAATGTCTTCTTTACAAGGAAAACTTAAATGTAAACCTGCACAAAGCACATATTTAGATATGTAGGAGAAATTATAATATGTAAGGAAATTAGATTCAATAAAAACATATTTGATAAAGAGTGTATCAAACAAAAGGGGGAGGCATAAATATGAAAAACGAGGGAAGGGCTCTCTGATAAAGAGAAATGGGCTGTATTCTAAAACACAACTGCACTGTCTGTTTGCCCAGCAGTATATGAAACCCACGCCCAGCACCCCTTCAAATGTAATATTAAAACAAAAGCCGTCAGACAAGTTACTCGCTGTATAAACCTCTCATCATTTTTCACCAGGCAGCCTAGTTTTCCCAGTGCACTTGCATTCTTCCTCCCGGCTCCAATAATGCATACTTTAGCACAGCGTGGGGCCACAGGCAGGTCAGCGGCACTATTTATTACTTCACAAAGTTCCTGCACTACGGAGAACATGGCCCCTGACAGATCGCTGGGCTGCTGCCTGTTTTTACAATCCTGCCTCCATTCACTGCTTGCGAGGTTACAGAGGAAGCCGAGGACAGTCTGACTGGGAGCGCTCCCAGCTCCCTCGTGAGGGTGAGCTAACAGCCGCGCGCGCTTTCTTCAGATGTGGAGGGCGGCACGCCGAGAGTTTACGGGGAGTTCAGGGGCAGAGGGAATCCCGCTCCTCGGCCCCTCCTTTCGTATCCCATTCAGGCTAGATCGGAGAGGGCTCGGTTTAAGAAGTTTACATATACACTGCTGTGCACTGCTCCTGCTAACTCAGGGCTTGAGGGAGTGGAGGTGATGTACGAGCTAATTGGGATTCAACTACCCTTCTGATATTATGATGTTTAAAGGCATGGTTTGGCCCATTTGTAAGCCCTACCAATGTTGTTATTTATGGGAACCGATGAACCAGGGTTTGATGAAATATGCCTACAATAACACAGTAAAGTAAGTGTGTGTGTGTGTGTTGGGGGCGAGTGGGGGGTGAGGGGGAGGGCAGGGATTATCACTCCAATTTCAAAGGTCACCCTTTAGACACAAACTCCGCATCCTCTCCTTTGAGGTTGAACGCATTGCAGCATTACACAGTAGTGTCACCAATTCAAAAAGGAATTACACCTTATATTTTCTCCAAACACTTGTATCTATTTATCTACTTGTTCATTATTTGGGAATATTCGACTAGGTCTGACTGTTGTTAGTAGCTTCAGAGTGCTGGAAGGCAGGGGTGCGAGTGATTGTCAGAATGGGAAGCCAGTGCCCATTACCTCCACGTTAGTCTTCCTCGCCACATGACTAACAAAGTGAGCGTCAGCTCCACAACAGAACCCTCCAAAGCAAAGCAAAAAAGTCAGCATCCCATGCCTCCCATCCCTTCCCAATATGGCCGACCCAGTCACCCATGACCCCTATAAGAGGCGGGCCGGCCCAACCCAACAGCCTGTTTTTTTTGTTCTGCACTCCCTCCGGAGCGCATCAGGTGAGTGGTGCCTGCTGTAGCAGGTGCGTGGGTCCAGTGTTGGAGGTCCTGCTCTAGCGGACCCTAGGCGCTTGGACTCGGTTTGTTTTCCCTCTGCTGTTGGCCCCTGGTATGGTGGTTGGATTTAGGCTTCCTTTACTTCTTCCATATGCCGGTTTGGCTCTGCTTTAGCAAGCCGTGGGTTTTTTTCAGTAAGGGCGGGGATGCTTGGGGGCAGTTGTTTACATGCCCTTTTATGTGTTTCCCTGGGCTTCGTAGTCGGCTTGAGGGACTGTTCATTCGCAGGTTGTTTTCGCTGCATTCTTCGATTTGTGGCGCTTTAAAGAGTTGCACTTGCAGCCTGGTGGTTGTGAGCAGATTTAGCCTCCAGGGTTGGATCTTCTTCTTTCCCAGTTCATGTCCTTCTGTGCTCGCCTACGTCGGCCCCTTCTGTGGGCGGTCCATTTGTGTTCCGCCGCCCGCCTGAAGGGCATTGTCCGTGCCTCCCCCGGGTCTCTAGATCGGGCGGGGGGTTCTCGTGCCTGATTTCGGCGCTTCGGCGCGGGGTGGCGGCTCTGCTAGTCGATCGGTGCCTCTGAGCCAGGTCTGCGTTGCAGCTGCGGAGTGACGAGTTGTATTTTCTGCGGCTGCTGCGGACAGATGAATGGACTGTGTTTTCTACCGGCACTGCGTGGCGGGCGGGGGCTGGGGGACCTGGCTTGCTGTCTTTCGTGGCCGTGCGGGTCCTCCGTGTGTTGCCTCTCTCGTTACGATTAGGTGCTCTGTCCCGGCCCGTCTCCGTTGCGGTTGCTGCCTGCTGCCTGGGCTCCGTTCATTGGAGTGTTTCCCCGCGCTTTCCCCGCTCCCATGGGGTTCCATGATTTTCGCGGCATTTGCGCGCGTCCGCGCTCCCGTTTACCGGTCTCACCCCACTTACCTTCGGGTGCAGGGGCTGGTGCATTCCTCGGTTGGCCGATCCTTCCGGGGTCGGCTCTGGAGTTTCGCGGGTTTCTTTACTTCGTGGCTCCGTTCATTGGGGCTTCTCCTCCTGGTTTCCGGCAGGCGTCCTCTGGTCCGCCTCTGAGGGGCGGGGCATGGCTCCCACGACTTCGGTCCCTGTGCGCGCTTGGTCCTCGGGTGTGTGTGGTGCCTCTCTTGTTGCACTGCTGTTCTCTGCTGGTGTTTTTGCGTGTTGGGACCTCCTTGTCTTCCTGTATGCGCCACTTTTGTGTCCGCTTTTGTTTTTCTCCGGTCTTTCCGGGGTTTCCGGTCCTGGGCCTCACTCTCTTCTTGGTGGGTGGATGTCGCTGGCCTGCCCTTTGTGGCAGGCGCTTGAACCCCTACCGTACTGCTCCCGTTCCGTTGGGTCGCGGTCGGGTGTGGGGGCTGTGGGCGCGCTACTCTCCGCCCCAGTCCGGGGAGTGGCGTCCTGTCACCTGCCGCTAAGCCGGCACCCTTGGCGGCTGCGCTTCCGGGACGTGACTCATTTGGGTTTTTTTTGGCCGACACCGGTGAGATCGTTTGTTGCACTCCAGTGCCGTGTGTTCTGTACCGGGGGTGTCCTGTTGCGCCAGCTTGCTGTGCTCGCTGTCTGTGATTTTGGCGGTGTTTGTACGGTGTGCGCTTTGTGTCTCCTCTTCGCCTTGGCGCTTGCGGCGCTGGCCCGCGCTGTTGGTTTTGCCACGGTGCTCGCGCCTGCCCCCTGTGGTTCCCGCCACCCCGCTCCTTGGGGCGTTTTTGCCTGGCTCTGGCTGGGGGGGCGGGTTGGGTGGGGGTGGGCTTGCCTTCCTGGCCCGCTGCTGCCGTTGCCTTGGTGGTTCCCGGTACCAGGGGTTGCCACTTGTTCTCCTGTTCCTATGGCCTTCGACTGTGCTGTTTCCCGCTCCGGACCGGCTCGTTGCCCCGGGGAGGGGGTTTGATTTGTCCCTCGTTGGCTCTCCATTTGTTTCGCTGCCTCTTCTCTGCCCTCTCAGGGGGGGGGGAGGGGGGGGGGGTTTGCTACCATGGTCTTGTACCTCTGGTTTTCAGGGTTCTCCCGGGTCTGGGTTCAGGTCCCGCGTGCACTTTGTCGTTTGTGGCTTTCTTCACGCTCTTCTGGGTCCGACCTGGTGCGGTTTCTCGTTGTTACGTCCGGTGCCTTGGGTTGTTTCGTCTCTCCGGTGATGGGTTTGTGTCCCGCGTTCGCTGTCTGCGGGTCATTGGTTGCTATACTTCCATTGTCATCTTTGTTTTCGCGCTTTTGCTGCTACCAGGAGCTATAGCTCTGGTGCCTGTGGTTATGAAGGTTCTCACAGGAGACAGGTTCGTGTGCCGCTAGCGCTGTCACGGTGTCATATGTTGGCGAAATCTCGTTAACACGTCGTGTTACTGCCTTTCTTGCTCTTTGCTTCAGGGTGGTGTTTGTTGGGTGCTGGCCTCGCTGCTTGCCATTTCGCGCTGCGGCTATCCCTGGCCTTTCATGGTTTCGTCCCTCTGTGGGGTGCTGGCTGGGTGCTTGCTCTTCCTCCTCTGGTTCTGTGTTGCTCCGTCCCGGGTGGTGGCCCCGCCTTGTCGGGCTCGCTTTCTCGTTCCCCCTCCTCCTGGCCCTCGCGGCCCTGCCCTGCGCTCCCTCCTTCCCCGCCGCCTTGTGCTTGATGCCCTGCTCTAGCGGGCTCTGGGGTTTGGGTTCTGGCGTTTGGCTCCCCCTCTCTGTGGGGGCGGCTGTGGGCTGCTCTGTGCCGGGGTGCGTGTGGGTCTCTCGGCCCCCCCTGTTGTGACTCCTTGCCCCCTCGCGGGCTTTGGTTGCCTTTCGGCTTTCCGACGGTGTCCGCTCTATTTGAGTCTCTCTGGCCTTCGGGTTCGGGTCTTCGACTCTTCCCCTGTGGTTCAGGTGTTCCATCCCTGGTCTTTCAATGTCAGTGGGTGCTCAGTCTATGGAGTTGGCACTGGTCTTTCTTTCAGTAAGGTTGGTATGTGTTTCACTGTTCCCGCGGGGGTCTGTCCCTGTCTGTTGCTGACCGTCCTCCGGGGTTTTCATGGGGCTGTGGGGCTTTCGACGTTGCCTCCCTGTCTGCCCCTGGCCTGGTCTGCTTTCTGCGGTTGTGCAGGGTCGGGTCTGGTTGGTGCCCGGGTGGGGTTCCACCTGGGTCTTCCGGGTGCTGTGGCCTGTGGGGTCCTCCTTGGCCTCGCCCTGTCTTAGTCGGGGTTGCGGCTTGGCCGCTCCTTTCTCGTTTTTGTGTGGCTCACTCCGGCTTCACGTTTTCTCCGCCTGGTGCGATTCTGTGGCGTTTGGCGTGGTCCCGGCGCCGGGGTTACTCGCGCTGTTGTGTGGCGTTCCATGCAGTCTTGTTGTCTGGCTGTTTTTCTTCTGCCGGTTGGCTCTGGTCCTTCCTTGGGATTGGCCCGGGCCCTTCCCGCTCCTGTCCTGGTTCGGCTCGGGGGATCGGGCTCTGAGGGCTCTCTGGCCTTCTGCGTCTCCTGCTTGGGTGTCCGGGGGTGCTGGTGCCTCCGGTTCTCTGCTCCCTGGCGGGCCCGTACGCTTCCGGTGTGCTTGTTTCCTCGTTTTGTTACCCTGGATTTGGGGTTCCGGGGTCTGTTGGATCTGATGGCTCTCTGAGGGTTTTTTGTGTTGGCTCGGGTTCGGTTTTTCACCCTGCCCTCCTGTCCCTCTCGCCTTTGATGGGTGCTCGCTTCGGCGGCTCGCTTGTTCCCTGTGAGGGGCGGGCTCGGTCCGTGGCGCTGCCTTTTTTCCCTGCCTTCTGTGCGTGGGTGTTCTTCGGGTTCTCCGCTTTCTGCGGTGGCCTGGTTGAGTTCCCTGGGTGGCCGGGTCTCTTCGGTGTCGTTTCCGTCACCTTCCTGGGTCTTTTTGTTTCCTTGTTCCTGCCTGGATTCTCTCCTTGGCGCGGTCCCTTCCGGGGGGTCCTTTGTGTGTCTGGGTTTTTTTCCCTTTCTGTTTCTCTTCGGCGCCCCTTTCCTTGCTACCAGGAGCTTTGGCTCTTTGGTTTGTATTGTGCATGTGGTTGTACTGGTTCTCTCGGGTCGAGGGTTCGAGTCTCACACACGCTGTTACAGTGTCGTTAGTTGGCAGTCTGTCGCACTCTTCTTTTAGTACGGCTCTTGCCGGTTTGCTTGCGACTGGTTCCGCTGCCTTTGGTGGTTTCGGCTCTCTCGCGGGTGGTGTTCTCCCTTGCGGGGTTGCTGTGTTTGTCGCGCTGCGTCTCCCTTTCGTCTCTGCCTTTTCTGTTGGGTCGCTGTGGCGGGGTTGCCCTCTGCTCCTTCGGTTTTCCTTCTTATTCTTGAGGGGGTTTGTTGCCCTCGTTTTGGGATCTCCGTTGGCCGGTCCTGGTGTGTTGGTCCGGCGTTCTTTCTGGGCCCTGTTTTCTGTGGCTTCTGGCTCCGTGCGGTCTGGTCCGGAGCTTTTCTCTGTCCCCCTTTGACCTTTGCTGCGGCTGGTTCCTGCCGGCTCCTCGTGTCTCTGGGGTCCGGGTTTTTGTTTTTCCCGGTGTCGTTGGGTTCCGGGCTGATTTTTCCTGCTCGTGGTTGCCTCTCCCCTGGGTGGTCCTTCCACTCGTTCTGGCCTGTTGGGTTTTGCCCTCTGGTCTGTTGGTGTCTTGTGCGTTCCATGAAGCCGTTTGGCTTTGGTATGTGCTCACTTTGTTAGTCATGTGGCGAGGAAGACTAACGAGGAGGTAATGCCCCGATTACTTACCGGTAATCTTCATTACTCCGAGTATAGTCTTCCTCGCCACATGACTTCCCATCCCTCCCTCCCTGTCTGGCTATCGGCTTCATGTTTTGCTTGGTAGTTTCAGGCTGTTGGTTTGGGCCGGCCCGCCTCTTATAGGGGTCATGGGTGACTGGGTCGGCCATATTGGGAAGGGATGGGAGGCATGGGATGCTGACTTTTTTGCTTTGCTTTGGAGGGTTCTGTTGTGGAGCTGACGCTCACTTTGTTAGTCATGTGGCGAGGAAGACTATACTCGGAGTAATGAAGATTACCGGTAAGTAATCGGGGCAGTAACCACGTCTCATCTTCCTCTGCTCTGACCTTTTTCTTTGGCATCTCAGTGAATGGAAAGTCTGTGGAGTTCAGTATTCAGGTGTTTCACGAGTTTCATGAACTTGATGTGGTTGAGTTCAGCCCTTGGTTTAGGGCCATCAGTGGCCCAGATCACCAAGCCCTGTACACCCAGAAATTCGCTACCATATTTCCCTCTCTTGTAGGCTCATTGATTAATCCAATGGGCAGACATTGAAAATAAGTCTCTGGTGGGTATGGGGGATGTGTGATTTTTGCAGGTATATTGCTGCTTTGCCCCAGTGCGCTTTGTGGATAGTATTAAAGCATTTGGGCCAGATGAACGCCCATTAAGTTTGGCGAGTGACAATTTGCAACTCGCTAAACTTAATGTACAACGGTGTCTCGGACACTGTTTGCGATTCTCAATAGGGTCGCAAATTGCATTCCTCATGAATATTCATGAGGCTGTCACAATTTGCGACCCCATTGGGATTGGCTCGCATTCCCAGAGATGTTGGCCTGCAGGGGTCAGCAGACCACCATTCCTGTGACTGCTTTTTCAATAAAGCAGGTCTTTTTTTTTTAAATGTGTGGAAATTTAGCTTGCAAACTGAACATTATCTGCGCCATCTTGCCACTTCCCAGCGCCACGCACAGCGAATGCACGACCACCATTTTAAGCACCCCACTCTCTCCCCGCTCATTCTCGATCGCCAGCGCTTTTCCCCTGGCGCTGCGAGCATCCCCCGCACGCCGGCCGCCCCCGCTCTCTCATACACGGGCCATAAACCCTCTCATTCTACGCGACCCTGCTACGGAACCACATCTGACCGACATCCCATACATGGTCATGCCTCTCCTTTGATAACCCCCTTCCTCTGCGCCCCATTGTCCGAACTGGTCCCAGGCCATCACCTAGCCCTGCGGATGCAGTTTATTGCCCCTACTGTAAGGGAAACACCCCACATCAAAGGGATTACAGTAGATCAAAGCCCCTACCCCCTGAGACCCGACCGGTCACACACACCCCGGGGAATTGGCAGAATACCCTGCTGCGCGATAGCCATCTCCTACTGCGGGTAAGGTGGGAACTTCTACTGTAGCTATGTGTGGGATCGGATCTGAGCCGGGGCTTCAGGGGATGTTCTCTCATGCATCAAGGGAATCTCAAGAATGTACTATGTGTAATAAAGCAATAAACCTGTGTATAAGAGACCCGGTCTCAGAGATGCAGTTAGAGCACCTCGTGACGATACCTTGCTGTCTGATCTGATGTGTTCTGCTCCGACGGAATAAAACTTTGTTTCCTGCCTTCCAGTCTCCGGCGCCTGCCTCTTTCATTGGTAAATTATCGAGTGGTATGAGAGGCGATTACCGCCGGGCAATACTTGAAAGGTTATCGACTGAAACTGCCGCTACCATTTAACAATTGGCGTCCCAAACGTGGGGCCCATCAGCGACACGTGGATCCAGTGGGAGAGGTCCCGACGACAGAGTGAACGACTGCAACGATCGGGAGAGCTCCTGCCCAATAGACCCTCGTCTGGCAGCCGATCATCCGAACTTCACTGGTTCCGAGCAGACCTCTCTCTCGAGTGATCTACGGTCCTGACTGGGAACCATCAGGAGTGCCGCGGCAAATACGGAGAGTAGAGGACGATCGGGCGCTGGAGGCGGAAGACGAGAAACTGTCCACGCGGTCCGGGTAAGGTCGTGATACACGACAAATTGCGAAATAATTGATTGATTGTTTGAAGCTTTGGAATACTAGTATTGCTCATTGATTGTGCTCATTGATTGTTCTCTTTGAGATATTCGCTGTCTACAAACGGGGAGGAGTAGAAATACTCTCTCTCTCTCCCTTTGCAGATAGTGAAGGGTAGGTAACGCAGACTTTTGTCCCCGTTGAAACCCGCCGTGCCTATCTTTATCTCCCCACTGATTGATTGTCCGAACATTGATTGTTTTGAAGAATAGTGCTCTTTGAGATATTCTCTGTTTGCAAATAACGTAGAATAGAAATATTCTGTCTAGTCTTTGCAAATAGTGAAGGGTAGGTAACGCAGACTTTTGTCCCCGTTGTAACCCGTCGTGCCTATCTTTATCTCCCCATTGATTGATTGATTGATTGTCCGAACACTAGTTGTTCGATATTGGTTCTTTGGAGGTATTCTCTGCTTACAAATAACGAGGAATAGAGATATTCTGTCTAGTCTTTGCAAGCAGTGAAAAGATAGGTAGTGCTGACTTTTGTCCCCGTTGAAACCCGTCATGCCTATCTTCTCCCCACTGATTGGTAGTTGGTTCTGCCCGGACCGCTTATTAGAGGTGGACCATCCGGCCCCACTGGAAGGCACCCCTAATAAGGACATGTTCACTAAATATGGACTAGTCGCCGTAGCTTATACCAAGCTATGGCATAAATATACAAAGAAGGACCCCGAGAGTCAGTGGCCACTGATGGGATCCTTCGACGACCATAAGATAGAAGTGCTAGAAATAGCTCTGCGTAGCAATAAGACGACGCCTACTATGCTTGACAGTATCGGCATGTGGCGCAAAGAAGCAACACAACGGAAAAAGAGGGAAGAAGTAAAAGCAGAAAAGGAATTACGAAAAGCAGCTCACCTTGCCGCTAGAAAGTTAGAAGAAGAAATAAAGGAGAGAAGGGAAACTAAACTAAGACAGGAGCCCGAAACATCAGGCCAGTACGCTGTTAGGACCCCTTCTTTGCTCTACCCTGAGTTATCCTCTAAACAGCGAACGAATGATGAATTACTATTAGGTCCCCCGATCATTTACATGCCCCCTCCATACGCACCCTCCCAATCAATAGTGCAACACCCACAACCCCCAAACACGAACGAAAGCAGTACAGGGGCCTCGGTCCTCACGGCCTCCGCGCCGGCCGAGCCTCCTGTACTGAACACAACGTCGGCAATAACGTTGGATGACCCTGAGATGAGAAAGAAAGATTCCACCAGAATGAATCGACTAACGAAGGATGAACGAACAGGAATCGACAAAATAGTAAAGGCACTGGTGGGATCCTTTTTGACCTTACAAAAACTAAAGCAACGCTAGGAGTTAGCCCTTTGTGGGACATATGAAACCAAGGGAAGGAGCCAAGTTCACGGTCGAGACGGCCACGAGGTAGCCCGACTCCATTACTCTCGCTACCTAAACATGTCTGCCCTACTGCCCACCCCGCCCAATAAGCATGACAAAATCCTGCACAAACGGAAGCCTGCTGACACCCACCATCGACGTCACCAAACTAGGGCTAGATCGCGCACAATTGGGCTATGTTATTTTTCCGATTGCACAGTAACCTCCTTGTGCTCGTCATCAGATTGCAAATATGTACAAACACTCCAACGAAGTAGTATAGTTATAACATTTTAATAACTTATAAGATATAACAAACACACCAACAGGGTAAACAGGTTAAAACACGTTTTAAAACAACTATTTACATGACAGTCTGCTGCAACCTCCATCCCAAAGCCTTAACGTCCACGTGACACCGTCCTCGCCTCTCCTTCCTCGAAATTGCAACATTGGCCTGTTTTGGGCGGTCCTTTTTAGTTGACTTTGGGCTATAAAAGCCATGCAAAAATCCATTGACATCAGTGGCGGACGACTGTGCGAATAGGCCGGAGGCTATACGAAGCGCCGAAGTTCTGGCAACACCAAGGCGGAGTCCGCCACGCTGTGCGGGCCTTCCCGTTTTCTTTCTTCTTTCTTCAATAACGGCTGATGCCCTGACGGGGGGAGGCGACGCGGACGGGCCTCCCCCACCTCCCCAGGTGGAGGCTCACCAGCAGATGAGGACGCCCCAGCCGTCTTTTTCATCGGTCTGCTGAGTCACACCCTGCCACGTCGTGTGGATCCTCCCATTCTCTTCTTCTTTCTTCAATCACGGCTAGGGTGCCCTGGCAGGGGGGAGGCGACGCGGATGGGCCTCCCCCGCCTCCCCAGGTGGAGGCTCGCCAGCAGATGAGGGCACCCCGACCGTCTTTGACTCGCCGGCCAGCTAAGCTGCACCCCAACCGTCTTTGACTCACCGGCCAGCTGAGCTGCACCCTGCCGCTGCACGCGACCACCGGACGACCGCCCAAGCACGGGTTCACCAGGATCGCCACTAGCGCCCGACGCGAGGAGTGGGCCCCCGCAGCCAAGTAATCGGGGACCCACCCCGGTGGCGATACCATCCAAACTGCTGTTGTCGCTGCTACTGGAATCACCCCGGTGGCAGTACCATCCGAACTGCCGTTGTTACTGCTGTTGGCTCCTCTCCGGTGGCTGTACCGAAGAGCTGCTGCTACTGCTGCCCTTGAACTCCGGCGGTCGGCTCCTCCGGATCCAGGCCTAAAGCCCACCATGAGACAATTCTGGACTCGAAAGCTTGTCTGCTTGGGCGTGGGCCCCACCCTTGACAAAATGCTCCCCTCAGCCTTGCAGAATCGGCTGGAGTCATTTGACACTCGACTCCCGCGGACTTCCGGTAAGGACAAACCGCTGCCACTGCTCTTTGCCCCAGATGGCAGCCACCTTGCCTCCGCTTGGTGCAGTGAGAAAGACTGGTTCGAAGCGTCGGCGGAAGAACCCGCCTGCTGCCCCGCCCCAAGAACGAACCATGGCATTTCTACGGGGTCGCAGTGACGCCATGCTGACGCAAAGTTGACGCTAACAAAAGTTCTCGAACCACTGAAAGGAATTCTGGTCCAACAGCTAATTCATGGAAAGACTTAGACTGTACTCTGGCCCGACCTCGCCCCAAGATGGCGCCGATGTAGGAGAGGCCTACAAACCCTTGTGGCGTCCCAGTCACGTGACATTTGTGTTAAAAAGATATATATATATATATATATGCGATGCTTCCACACATGATGGTCGGGAGGGGCGGGAAGGGAACCGATTTTATGCCGTAGTAGCGTTGCTCATGACACTCGACGCCTCCCACCCCGTGGCCGGCCTGAACGGTTGTAGGCCCGTATCTTGTATACTGACATTGTTTTAAATAAAGGGCCTCTTGAAAGAATTACGGAATCAGTGTCATGACTAATCACATAGGTTGATAAAGATTTCTTCTTTTGAATAAATGATTGTTACCCCCAAGCAATAGAAAACAGATAATGCAGTCCCCATTTGCCTGAATCTTTTTTGATTAACGGAATTTGTACCCATCACACCTATCTTTTTCCAAGAGTTGTTAAACAATGGTCAACCATAGCTCAGGGTATATGCCGGACGCAAGGTATGGTATCTTGCACCTTAATACACGACCGATTGAGAAATGCATGTATGACAAGGGAACCCGAATTTAGGAAATGAAATAAATTAGAGCATCTTTGTCTCGGACAAAAAGAATAATAGGTCTGTGGTATCACCCATTCCTGCGACTAGCCTGGTACGTGGTAAGTAGAACTTTTTCGTGTCTGCGCGCGCTAGGGTACTTTGAATACTGCACATCCCCTCCCCTCTTTTTCCCCTCTATAGGTCACGACGAAGCTCCGACTGAAGAATGAAGTGGACATGGACCGCACCGAGTTCAATATCAGGGAAAATTTAGACAAACGTTGTGAGATAGTGCGTGAAGTGCAGACCACCATTGAGAACATGAGAAACTGTATGGCATGATTGTGCGTGTGTGCTATGATTACACGGTATGAATGTGTGTGCATCTCATGCTTAGGTCACTTGAAGAGAGCGTCACTGTATGATTGAAGTGCTCGCCCATCGATCAAAGGGAGGAGAATAAAGGGTCCGACACCCCTTAGGATAAACTACAAAATACTGAAAGTACGCAGCATGCATAGGAAAGGAGGACAGGAAAGGAGAGGTCCCGATACTCAACGTAGCCCTGAGTCTCCGTCTTAAGTTTCTGCGCTTGATGCATGTACTGTCACACCCTATCCGGCATTTGTGTGTACGTGATCACCGAATTTATGTCTTTTCCCCGCTTGTGTTTTCTTACATGGAACAGACCCATGCTACTCCATGTTGTGTGTGCACCAAGTGGCCTATTATCTTACCCATGTCTCTCTCTCGTTTTGTGTCGTATGTATGCCAAATAGCCTACTTGATGCACATCTCTCTCTCTCTATCTCTCTCTCTCTCTCTCTCTCTCTCTCTCTCTCTCTCTCTCTCTCTCACTCCCTCCCTCACTAAAAAGCCTTCTTACCCTCTTTTCTTTTTGAATAAATTAACGACACATACCTCCTCGGTAAGTGTATAATTGGCCTGGAGCACGGTGGTGTTCGAACAAATTGACTGAAACAAAACGACCGTACTCTGCCACGTTACTACCCCTCCTTTCTACAAATATTGAGCTTAATTGGCTGAGAAAAGAAAGGACAGGTAAGACGACTGATGTCTCCCAATTTGGCCCTCATCACGGGGACTATATGTCAGTGGTTTCCGTTTTTCAGAGCTTTAACAACCCCATCTCCACCGCCCAGAATTACCCCCGCCCAATTACCCCGAAATAGAATGTCTAAAGCACCCCGTTCTCCCAAGATAACCCCAGCCCTATACTAGCCGCCTCAGAGTATTTCGAACGAAACAGCTGATGACCTTATTCACTAATAATACATCGCCTAAACTGATAAAGGGTTACCTATTGTCGCCAGCAAAAATAATGCTTAGCTTATGTTCCTCCCCGAAATGGATACTCGTGAACCCGTGACAGTAACACCTCGCACTTTCTTTTCATAAACTTAGCAGTCCTCGGAAGGAAATATGTATTAACAAAACTTGTGTTGAGACAAACGAGCCTCTGCCGGAGAAGCCGGTTCGAATTTTTAATAGACTAGAAGGTTGACAGATGTCAGGCTTCCTGCAACCAGTATCGGGCGCAGGAATCGGCACCTAGAGGGCCAGACGATGGGCAGGGACACCCACAGAAACTTGCACCACAGCAATGATTAATAGATTAGTAACGCACACCCTAACATCAGAGTTAATAGACACCAATCATACAGCAACCGATAAAAGCATGTCCGCAACTACTCGGTGGTTGGGAGAGAGGATGAAGTATGTAAATGTCTTCCCTGCCAACTCTCTAAGATTTTTGTTTCTTGTACCCATTTGAAGATAACGTGCTGCCATCGGAAGGGAGGGGTCGGACGTGACGCACAGCCTAGCTGCAGACCATGGAACATCTATGACATCGACCAAGGGGGAAGCTACGAAGCAAAAAGGGCGTGAGACGAGACACCATTTTCAGGATGATAAGCGCGAAGGGCTACATCGAGGCCCCCCTGCTCACTGACCAGCGTGCCTGAAGTCTCAACCCGTCGGGCCCGATTGATGGGCCCAGTGCTGGAAGATTCTGCTCCCCTTGGTCCACATTTTTTGATCCGATCCCACTCCACCCCCTCTTCCCTCGGCATCCCGAAGCACGTCACACCCTTCTCTCTCTCACCCTCTTTTATATGGATTATGAATCTGACTTACCTACAGACGAACAAAAAGCAGGTACCCTGTCTCAAAGTACCTATGGTGAACTGTGTTAAGGAACGGGGCTGTGATCGGAGAACAGTGAATGGTCACACCCTGCAACGTGAGAAATTGGATTTGAGCTGGACCTTAGCTCCACCGCCGGTGCTCAACAGTGCAACGAAAGAAGAACAACAATAAGAGCTTACCAGTGATGGCTCTTTATAGAAAAAAAAAAAGGACACTGGAAAGAAGAACCCATGTCAAAGTTGAAAATCCTCTCCCAACCACCTTTTTATATTAACTATCTTCCTATCAAGTTTTCATGATGTTGCATCAATCACTTCCGACTGTACACTGAGAAGTTAAGAAAATGTAACTTTGTATAGTGACATTCATACAACATCAGCCATGTACACGACTATACTGACTATTTTCGATCCACACAAAGTCTGGGCCTTAAGTAATGTATGAAACATCCCTTGTTTTGCCAGAAACATCCTGTTTGCTTTACAGTATCCTATTTGTGCTCAAACAAACTCCCCTCCTCCTGTCCCTGGGCCTGACATGCGGCACAGCTGATGTAACTCTGTATGTACTACCTCCTCGCCTACTTTATCACCTGTATGTAACTATACGCAAATGTGTCAGATTACTCCTGCCTGCCCTAAAAACTCTGTATCTTTAAGGAATGTACGAAAGACATTAACGATATTATAGCTGAAGGTTAACGAAGATAAATGACGGCCAGGCAAGCTGGCGAGATATGTTAAAAGGGAGGACTGTGGAAATTTAGCTTGCAAACTGAACATTATCTGCGCCATCTTGCCACTTCCCAGCGCCACGCACAGCGAATGCACGGCCGCCATTTTAAGCACCCCACTCTCTCCCCGCTCATTCTCGATCGCCAGCGCTTTTCCCCTGGCGCTGCGAGCATCCCCCGCACGCCGGCCGCCCCCGCTCTCTCATACACGGGCCATAAACCCTCTCATTCTGCACGACCCTGCTACGGAACCACATCCGACCGACATCCCATACATGGTCATGCCTCTCCTTTGATAACCCCCTTCCTCTGCGCCCCATTGTCCGAACTGGTCCCAGGCCATCACCTAGCCCTGCGGATGCAGTTTATTGCCCCTACTGTAAGGGAAACACCCCACATCAAAGGGATTACAGTAGATCAAAGCCCCTACCCCCTGAGACCCGACCAGTCACACACACCCCGGGGAATTGGCGGAATACCCTGCTGCGCGATAGCCATCTCCTACTGCGGGTAAGGTGGGAACTTCTACTGTAGCTATGTGTGGGATCGGATCTGAGCCGGGGCTTCAGGGGATGTTCTCTCATGCATCAAGGGAATCTCAAGAATGTACTATGTGTAATAAAGCAATAAACCTGTGTATAAGAGACCCGGTCTCAGAGATGCAGTTAGAGCACCTCGTGACGATACCTTGCTGTCTGATCTGATGTGTTCTGCTCCGACGGAATAAAACTTTGTTTCCTGCCTTCCAGTCTCCGGCGCCTGCCTCTTTCATTGGTAAATTATCGAGTGGTATGAGAGGCGATTACCGCCGGGCAATACTTGAAAGGTTATCGACTGAAACTGCCGCTACCATTTAACAAATGCATCCCGTTTTTCTTACAGGAAAACGGGATGCATTTAAAAAACAAAAATTAAACTTTTCAGTTTCATTTTTTAAGTGCAGGCAATGGTCCCTGGGACCACTGCCTGCTCTTAAAAAATATTTACGCACTCACTCTCAAAGGGTTTACCACCTACTAGAAGTACGTGGTAAACTGCGAGTGTTTTGCGACCTCAAATGCGGTCGCAAAACAACAGTACATGGCGACTCACTATAAGGAAGGAACGCCCCATCCTTATAGCCAGAGCAGCAAATGGTATTTTGCAAGTCAGTGACTCGCAAAATAGCTTTTGTACCTGCCTGAAACCTTTTTTGCTGTTGCAAACGGGCCAATCTCCTGTTTGCGGCCACAAAAAAGAGTTGTACATCTGGCCCTTTAAGTTTAATCTTAGCATCCCCAACAGCCAGAGGAGTGCTTCAAGAACAGGCATGATGCAGTCACATTGTCTGAGGTTAACATTCATTCTGGTTGTATGATTCTGAAGTCTTGGGGCCTGGCGATGAGTTACTTGGGGAAAGCAGATTAACTGATTTTGAACTAGCCAAGGAGTATAATGAAAAAGACTCAGACAAGCTTGATTCTACCTTCACAGTAAAGAAGTGTGAGAATTTTCTAACGAAGAAAGAGTTACATAGTCACACCCTTTGCCTCATCATTGAATTGAGGTCCCGATGTGAAGTCAGTGTCGAACAGAATTCCTAGGTTCCTTATTTTTCTTGAAGTAGAGGGAGGCGTAGTAAGGGTTGTAGGCCACGCACATGGTGGTATGCTGGGCTTATGAGTGCCGATCTCTAGGATCTCAGTCTTGGCACTATTTGTTCACATGAAGTTGTCGTTTATCAGGTGGACCAAGCCCAGCACACAATAATCCTTACTAGATTGATTCTTTGGACAGTTTTCACAGGAAAGTAGATTTGCATGTAATTGGCGTTGCCTTGGTGGTTCCCGGTACCAGGGGTTGCCACTTGTTCTCCTGTTCCTATGGCCTTCGACTGTGCTGTTTCCCGCTCCGGACCGGCTCGTTGCCCCGGGGAGGGGGTTTGATTTGTCCCTCGCTGGCTCTCCATTTGTTTCGCTGCCTCTTCTCTGCCCTCTCGGGGGGGGGGGGGGTTTGCTACCATGGTCTTGTACCTCTGGTTTTCAGGGTTCTCCCGGGTCTGGGTTCAGGTCCCGCGTGCACTTTGTCGTTTGTGGCTTTCTTCACGCTCTTCTGGGTCCGACCTGGTGCGGTTTCTCGTTGTTACGTCCGGTGCCTTGGGTTGTTTCGTCTCTCCGGTGATGGGTTTGTGTCCCGCGTTCGCTGTCTGCGGGTCATTGGTTGCTATACTTCCATTGTCATCTTTGTTTTCGCGCTTTTGCTGCTACCAGGAGCTATAGCTCTGGTGCCTGTGGTTATGAAGGTTCTCACAGGAGACAGGTTCGTGTGCCGCTAGCGCTGTCACGGTGTCATATGTTGGCGAAATCTCGTTAACACGTCGTGTTACTGCCTTTCTTGCTCTTTGCTTCAGGGTGGTGTTTGTTGGGTGCTGGCCTCGCTGCTTGCCATTTCGCGCTGCGGCTATCCCTGGCCTTTCATGGTTTCGTCCCTCTGTGGGGTGCTGGCTGGGTGCTTGCTCTTCCTCCTCTGGTTCTGTGTTGCTCCGTCCCGGGTGGTGGCCCCGCCTTGTCGGGCTCGCTTTCTCGTTCCCCCTCCTCCTGGCCCTCGCGGCCCTGCCCTGCGCTCCCTCCTTCCCCGCCGCCTTGTGCTTGATGCCCTGCTCTAGCGGGCTCTGGGGTTTGGGTTCTGGCGTTTGGCTCCCCCTCTCTGTGGGGGCGGCTGTGGGCTACTCTGTGCCGGGGTGCGTGTGGGTCTCTCGGCCCCCCCTGTTGTGACTCCTTGCCCCCTCGCGGGCTTTGGTTGCCTTTCGGCTTTCCGACGGTGTCCGCTCTATTTGAGTCTCTCTGGCCTTCGGGTTCGGGTCTTCGACTCTTCCCCTGTGGTTCAGGTGTTCCATCCCTGGTCTTTCAATGTCAGTGGGTGCTCAGTCTATGGAGTTGGCACTGGTCTTTCTTTCAGTAAGGTTGGTATGTGTTTCACTGTTCCCGCGGGGGTCTGTCCCTGTCTGTTGCTGACCGTCCTCCGGGGTTTTCATGGGGCTGTGGGGCTTTCGGCGTTGCCTCCCTGTCTGCCCCTGGCCTGGTCTGCTTTCTGCGGTTGTGCAGGGTCGGGTCTGGTTGGTGCCCGGGTGGGGTTCCACCTGGGTCTTCCGGGTGCTGTGGCCTGTGGGGTCCTCCTTGGCCTCGCCCTGTCTTAGTCGGGGTTGCGGCTTGGCCGCTCCTTTCTCGTTTTTGTGTGGCTCACTCCGGCTTCACGTTTTCTCCGCCTGGTGCGATTCTGTGGCGTTTGGCGTGGTCCCGGCGCCGGGGTTACTCGCGCTGTTGTGTGGCGTTCCATGCAGTCTTGTTGTCTGGCTGTTTTTCTTCTGCCGGTTGGCTCTGGTCCTTCCTTGGGATTGGCCCGGGCCCTTCCCGCTCCTGTCCTGGTTCGGCTCGGGGGATCGGGCTCTGAGGGCTCTCTGGCCTTCTGCGTCTCCTACTTGGGTGTCCGGGGGTGCTGGTGCCTCCGGTTCTCTGCTCCCTGGCGGGCCCGTACGCTTCCGGTGTGCTTGTTTCCTCGTTTTGTTACCCTGGATTTGGGGTTCCGGGGTCTGTTGGATCTGATGGCTCTCTGAGGGTTTTTTGTGTTGGCTCGGGTTCGGTTTTTCACCCTGCCCTCCTGTCCCTCTCGCCTTTGATGGGTGCTCGCTTCGGCGGCTCGCTTGTTCCCTGTGAGGGGCGGGCTCGGTCCGTGGCGCTGCCTTTTTTCCCTGCCTTCTGTGCGTGGGTGTTCTTCGGGTTCTCCGCTTTCTGCGGTGGCCTGGTTGAGTTCCCTGGGTGGCCGGGTCTCTTCGGTGTCGTTTCCGTCACCTTCCTGGGTCTTTTTGTTTCCTTGTTCCTGCCTGGATTCTCTCCTTGGCGCGGTCCCTTCCGGGGGGTCCTTTGTGTGTCTGGGTTTTTTTCCCTTTCTGTTTCTCTTCGGCGCCCCTTTCCTTGCTACCAGGAGCTTTGGCTCTTTGGTTTGTATTGTGCATGTGGTTGTACTGGTTCTCTCGGGTCGAGGGTTCGAGTCTCACACACGCTGTTACAGTGTCGTTAGTTGGCAGTCTGTCGCACTCTTCTTTTAGTACGGCTCTTGCCGGTTTGCTTGCGACTGGTTCCGCTGCCTCTGGTGGTTTCGGCTCTCTCGTGGGTGGTGTTCTCCCTTGCGGGGTTGCTGTGTTTGTCGCGCTGCATCTCCCTTTCGTCTCTGCCTTTTCTGTTGGGT
Organism: Triturus cristatus; assembly: GCF_964204655.1. Taxonomy (NCBI): domain Eukaryota; kingdom Metazoa; phylum Chordata; class Amphibia; order Caudata; family Salamandridae; genus Triturus; species Triturus cristatus. The sequence continues at coordinate 543,210,524 of NC_140584.1, forward strand.
CGCTGTGGCGGGGTTGCCCTCTGCTCCTTCGGTTTTCCTTCTTTTTCTTGAGGGGGTTTGTTGCCCTCGTTTTGGGATCTCCGTTGGCCGGTCCTGGTGTGTTGGTCCGGCGTTCTTTCTGGGCCCTGTTTTCTGTGGCTTCTGGCTCCGTGTGGTCTGGTCCGGAGCTTTTCTCTGTCCCCCTTTGACCTTTGCTGCGGCTGGTTCCTGCCGGCTCCTCGTGTCTCTGGGGTCCGGGTTTTTGTTTTTCCCGGTGTCGTTGGGTTCCGGGCTGATTTTTCCTGCTCGTGGTTGCCTCTCCCCTGGGTGGTCCTTCCACTCGTTCTGGCCTGTTGGGTTTTGCCCTCTGGTCTGTTGGTGTCTTGTGCGTTCCATGAAGCCGTTTGGCTTTGGTATGTGCTCACTTTGTTAGTCATGTGGCGAGGAAGACTAACGAGGAGGTAATGCCCCGATTACTTACCGGTAATCTTCATTACTCCGAGTATAGTCTTCCTCGCCACATGACTTCCCATCCCTCCCTCCCTGTCTGGCTATCGGCTTCATGTTTTGCTTGGTAGTTTCAGGCTGTTGGGTTGGGCCGGCCCGCCTCTTATAGGGGTCATGGGTGACTGGGTCGGCCATATTGGGAAGGGATGGGAGGCATGGGATGCTGACTTTTTTGCTTTGCTTTGGAGGGTTCTGTTGTGGAGCTGACGCTCACTTTGTTAGTCATGTGGCGAGGAAGACTATACTCGGAGTAATGAAGATTACCGGTAAGTAATCGGGGCAGTAACCACGTCTCATCTTCCTCTGCTCTGACCTTTTTCTTTGGCATCTCAGTGAATGGAAAGTCTGTGGAGTTCAGTATTCAGGTGTTTCACGAGATTCATGAACTTGATGTGGTTGAGTTCAGCCCTTGGTTTAGGGCCATCAGTGGCCCAGATCACCAAGCCCTGTACACCCAGAAATTCGCTACCATATTTCCCTCTCTTGTAGGCTCATTGATTAATCCAATGGGCAGACATTGAAAATAAGTCTCTGGTGGGTATGGGGGATGTGTGATTTTTGCAGGTATATTGCTGCTTTGCCCCAGTGCGCTTTGTGGATAGTATTAAAGCATTTGGGCCAGATGAACGCCCATTAAGTTTGGCGAGTGACAATTTGCAACTCGCTAAACTTAATGTACAACGGTGTCTCAGACACTGTTTGCGATTCTCAATAGGGTCGCAAATTGCATTCCTCATGAATATTCATGAGGCTGTCACAATTTGCGACCCCATTGGGATTGGCTCGCATTCCCAGAGATGTTGGCCTGCAGGGGTCAGCAGACCACCATTCCTGTGACTGCTTTTTCAATAAAGCAGGTCTTTTTTTTTTAAATGCATCCCGTTTTTCTTACAGGAAAACGGGATGCATTTAAAAAACAAAAATTAAACTTTTCAGTTTCATTTTTTAAGTGCAGGCAATGGTCCCTGGGACCACTGCCTGCTCTTAAAAAATATTTACGCACTCACTCTCAAAGGGGAAGGGGTCCCCTGGGGACCCCTTCCTCTTTGCAAGTGGTTTACCACCTACTAGAAGTACGTGGTAAACTGCGAGTGTTTTGCGACCTCAAATGCGGTCGCAAAACAACAGTACATGGCGACTCACTATAAGGAAGGAACGCCCCATCCTTATAGCCAGAGCAGCAAATGGTATTTTGCAAGTCGGTGACTCGCAAAATAGCTTTTGTACCTGCCTGAAACCTTTTTTGCTGTTGCAAACGGGCCAATCTCCTGTTTGCGGCCACAAAAAAGAGTTGTACATCTGGCCCTTTAAGTTTAATCTTAGCATCCCCAACAGCCAGAGGAGTGCTTCAAGAACAGGCATGATGCAGTCACATTGTCTGAGGTTAACATTCATTCTGGTTGTATGATTCTGAAGTCTTGGGGCCTGGCGATGAGTTACTTGGGGAAAGCAGATTAACTGATTTTGAACTAGCCAAGGAGTATAATGAAAAAGACTCAGACAAGCTTGATTCTACCTTCACAGTAAAGAAGTGTGAGAATTTTCTAACGAAGAAAGAGTTACATAGTCACACCCTTTGCCTCATCATTGAATTGAGGTCCCGATGTGAAGTCAGTGTCGAACAGAATTCCTAGGTTCCTTATTTTTCTTGAAGTAGAGGGAGGCGTAGTAAGGGTTGTAGGCCACGCACATGGTGGTATGCTGGGCTTATGAGTGCCGATCTCTAGGATCTCAGTCTTGGCACTATTTGTTCACATGAAGTTGTCGTTTATCAGGTGGACCAAGCCCAGCACACAATAATCCTTACTAGATTGATTCTTTGGACAGTTTTCACAGGAAAGTAGATTTGCATGTAATTGGCATGTACTTGGAAGTTCCCCTGGTACTACTCAAGGAAGCCGGCCGGAGGGCATAACCAGATGTTGAAAAGAAAACAAACAAGGAAAATCCTTGAGGAATGCTGCATGCTACAAGATTGATTCCATTGGTCCATTTCTGATTTTTTTTTTGCTGAGGCCCTTGAGCACCAATCAGGAGATTGCAGCCATGTGCTCGAACCTTTCCAGAAGTGGTACATGGTTGACATATCATCAACGGTATTGTAGGTATCATGCCAGCACTTTCAACATATATTTATAGAAAAGAAGGGTAGTGACTCACTCTGCACAAATCATGCCGATGGCCTATTCTAGGCACAAAGATAAGTTAAAAAATATATGTTCTTCATGCTTTATGGATATCAAAAAAAGTGCTAGCTGGGGAGTGTGCCTCAAGGTTGCAGTGCCTTTCACTGGCACTCCTCTTACAGTTCTGAGAATCCATCAATTTGCCTATTGTAAGTCATATTTTAAATCTACACGATGAACAAGTGTTCCATGTGGTGCAAACTGTCAGGAATAGGCAGGAAGTCAGAGTCCGCAAAGGTAAGGGCCTTGGCCTTCAACCACGCAAAAGGATAAGAAGAGGCCACGCCTAGAGAGTTTTGTGAAGTCCCTGATTAGTGCCCTTCATATCGTTTTATGTGTTTAATGGTTTTCTCTTGCATTAGTAAAATCTTTCTTTGCACAGCGATTACATTTTTATGACAATGATTCCTTGTTAAACCAAGCGCAACCCACAATATGATTTATTCACTTGAATATTTCCATTTAATCACGGCTTCTCTAAGAACAATCATGAATACACATAAACCTCAGTCGCCTATCAACAAGTCAATTACTCACTGATGTATCAAGTGCACAGACCTAATTCAAGTGCAAAAAATACAACACAACGCAGACCTTAACACTAAGCCCTGCAGTTCTTTTTTTACTGCAGTGCTGCCCATTTTATGTATAGTGACCGTTGACAACAAAATAATTGGAAAGCGGACATATTTTAAGCATGCACATAAATTGAAGAGACCATTTATTTTCCAGAAAAGGAAAACTAGTTTCACAGTTCCTTTTTTAAAATGGCTTTCCATCAAAAAGTCACTGTAGTTATATTGAATAAACTCTCCAATGTGGGCAACGAGGGCGAGGGGAGTTCCTATAGATCCCATGCTCTGGTGTGTTAAGCTGGTGTGTCCTACACACAAGCATTCCTCTTGTCTGTTGTGTTCCACTCCTCATGGGTCCCTAGTAAAATGGAGAATGGAAATTCTGGATTTTTTGCTCTCAAATGACTTAAACATGTTGGAAAGACTGAGCACTACGTTTTAAAACAAGTACCATGCAATGAGGTGAAGTCAAAATTGGTACTCCAATTTTAGGGAGATCTACCCAAAAACGGACTGTTTTTATAAAATGCTTACAAAGTTGTATTCGTACCGGTGTTTTGATAGATTTTTTTTATCACAAACATATTCACATAACTTTGCCACACATGACAAGCAATTTTATTTCACATAGATCACAAGTGCTCTTCCAGTAGACGAAGGTCTAAATTGCAGGTTGTCTTTTTTTATATTGATTTGAATCCACCACTGGCTATAATAATAGTGCAAATGAAAATGAGAACCTCTCTAAAAGTGCACCAGGACAGTTGTGAATGCATGTAAATCACAGGAAGGCTACCACCTGATTGTTCCTATGTTTCTGAGCATATGGTTGTGTTTTGGGACGTCAGTATAACTTAATGCTTGTTACATCTAAATGTGCCTCTGTGCTGAGAGTTTACCGGAGATTACAAATGTTGATTGAACATAATTTACAAGAGAGAGAAAGGAAAGAGAGTATTTCACAGGAAAATATTCTAAGTTTTCCACAACTTCTTCATCTTGACGGTTAGAGAGTGCAAACGACTGGGAGCACTTCATCGATATGGCGGGATGCTGGATATATGATTTACGCGTGTGCTGAAAAGCCTAGGGGAATGCTGGAGGAACCCAATCATCTTCTGAGAAAAAACGTGAGTGTGTTGGCTTTCTTATACTGGGTCTTCTGAGACGTATAGTGATAATCATTTGTTGCTTCTGTCAACTGCTTTGAGAATAAAATAAGTAAAGGTTGTTAAGGTGTTTTGACCCTACCAGCTCTTCCAGTCTCATTATAATTTTTAGAATCACATGGTCAATGAAGCATCATCAGAATGCCACTTGGTCTACTCAAATGATATATTCATCATCACTTTTTTCTCATGATCATTGTTAGATTTAGGAAGTTATTGGTCATCGAGTGACGAGATGAAGAACTTCATATCTAATTTAACAGTGGCTAACCAATCTTCTGTGCTACTACTGCAGTTCCAAGTTTTTATTCACGTTTTTGCTTAACTTAAAGTTTGTTCACTTTCCCTCATATTGAATAAGAATATACTATAGCAAGTGACTCTTACGCTATTGTTCCTTCTGAATGTATTTATTCCTTAACCGAGGGAAGTAAGGAAGATACTGAAGGCTTATTTACATTAGAAATTTGGAATATGTTCGTTGCTACCCAAGAAAGATTGCGATCTTTGACCTTGTAGCTTAAGTCAGATCATTGTCATGGATGACTATCCTTTGGGAGGGGCAAGGCCAAGATAGCGGTGGAGATGGTCACACGTTAACGAAGCTCCGCACTGCTGCATGGGCCCCATTGCTATCTACAACTTTATCTGGGTGGGCAATCCTTCATGCGTAGCTGCAGACCCACCTGAGTGGGGACAGGAAAGACCCCCCACTGCCTGAGGCCTGTCGCAGCCGAGTTCAGCCCATTGGCTGCAGCCCACCTCCAACTTGCAACAACGCCAGACCTGCCTGAGCTCCACATGAAGGGAGAGTGGAGACAAGGGTTGTGTGACGCCCTGAAACAGCTGTGGGAGGATGGTGATGGCTGCCCAGGGCCCAACCCGGAGGCAAGTAATCAGCGCCTCGCTGACAAAGCCTGTACCAGGAGGTCCATGGCCTTTAATCCACGAGTAAGCCCCAATCACCATAAAACACAGCACTGGATACAGCCATACCCCCCCACCCGGAAGTGAAGTTGAGGTGCTGACCAGCGGGGTAGATGTTGATGAGAAGAGAGGCCCCAACCAGCAGAGGCCTGACGGCCATTTTCCAGTGCATTGTGGTCCCTGGAGCTGCACCCATCTGCATAATGCAGAAGCTCAGGCTGCCCCAATCACCTCACAGCATCTAGTGCTGAAATTGCCTGCCACACACCATTCAAGAACTGTAGTGCGCATGTTGCGGTGGCCGCCTTGGGGCCCTTCTGGTGAGACAGCAATGGGAGACTTGGAGGTAGGATCTATGATCGATGGGCCGTAGTTGAGCCCTGAGTGATGGGAAGCACCAGGCTGGGTACGGAGCCCTGCCTGCCCCACCTTGGGATCACCACTTGCAAGATACACTGAATGGGGAACCAAAAGAGACACTAGAGAGGGGTGCTTGTGGAAGGGCGCAGGGGACAGGGGACAGGAGGCAGGAACTGAAAGAATGTGTGCCACTGCCCTCTCTATTTGGATAGTATACAAACCCACATTGTGGGAGTGGCAGCATTCATCGGTTGAGACCCTCACCAAGGGGCCCGCAACTGATCATGTACTAATGAATTGACTCTGTTGTTGGGTGTCTGACTCCTCTATTCATCACCTCTGTGACCTGGTGAGGCTGACCTGCTCCACACAACATTGTGAAGCCCAAAAGCATAAAGTCAGCGAGCTTGACAGATGAAACAATTGCCACACTCAGGTCCTCAGTTGGCATAAACGCCCTGGTGCAGGTGTGCTGTACCCTGGATGAGCACACAAGTAAGTATGACAAGATCTTGCAAGATATTCAAGGCTCCAAGAAAGCTTTGAAGCTAAAGATAGATACACTGGCCTTGGCTGAGAGTATCCTGTGTGCAGACCATCTGAAGCTAGTGGACTGAGTGAGCGAAACGAAGTCCACTCTGCGGCATTGCGCCCAATGGTCCAGGAACTACAGACACAAAAGAGAGCGCCTCAGGGGGAGGTCCACACCCTCAAAAATAGAGTGGAAGAAACAGAAAGTTGCTCCCACCTCAACAACATCCAGAGTTTTGGACTACCCAAAAAGCTGAGGGGCCATGCATGGAACTATTCCTGGAGAAATGAATCCTTGACACGATCCTTGTGAGTAAAGCCCAGCATTTCTCCTCCGTAGAACAGGCCCACCCGGTGTCAGGGCACCCGCCTCAGCCTAGCTCTCCTCCTCAGCCAGTGGTGGTGTGTCTCCTCAATTATAGAGACCGATCTTAAACTCCAACTTACACGCACTACAGGCTCTTATAACTTTAATGGCACACCGGTAACAACATTTCCTGATTACACACTGGAAGTGCAGCATTTGCGATGCTCCTTTGCAGGTGTCAAGAAACAGCTAAGTCAAATGGGTATGAAATATGTCCTCCTGCGTCCCACCAATCTGAGAGTGATAGAAGACAATGTACCCCATTTCTTCATCACCCCAGTGGATGCCTGACTATTGACGCAATCAAAAGGTGTGGAGATACAACCTGAGGAGTACAACAACACAGAGAGATGGGTTAGATGAAAATCCCAATGCAGGAGACCCAGGAGGCCCTGAGGTGGACCCACAAAGGAGCAAGAAAGAGAAAGAAAGAGCACAGGTGGTGGCAAAGATGGTGGCACTGAGCCACTCACTGCCAGATGTGGGGGGATCAGACTGGGGCAGTCCAGTGCAGACGGATACTGAGGAACAACTGGCCTTGACCACCAACTGGGTGGACATCATTTTCTAGCACCCCGATGGGCTGTCTCACATAAGCTGGCATGGCTGTCTCACATAAGCTGGCATGACGCACTCTCAGGAGGACAGCTGCCCACCTCACATTGGAGGGGAAACGGAGGAGTCCCCCTTGCAGTGCAGGAGTGGGCCAAAACCAGGGTACACTGGAAGCTGTATAGCCCTGATTTGCGGCCATGCATTGCACAACCTCCCTCTCACTGAAGGAAAGGCATAAGAGACCTTGGGGCAGATTTACAACGGACTTGCGCCACTTTTACACCGCCGTTGCGTCACTTTTCTGACGCTGCGGCGGCATAAACCCTGCGCCATGTTGCGCCCCATTTACAACGTGACGCATCTAGGGAGATGCGTCACGTTCTAAAGCTTGCGCCACATGTGCGCGTACCTGTACGGGGGGGGGGGCGCTCCGGCGCAGGAACGCCTCCGAAAAAAGTGGCTGAGTGAAATCTACAAGATTTCACTCAGTCACTTTTCCGGCCATGCTGCGTCAAAACCCTGCGCCTGCTTGAAACAGGCGTAAGGATTGACGCAGCATTCTAACGATAGGGCACCCCCGAGCCTTGCTAGAACTCCAGCAGTGCGCCAACCTTCCGCCATCAGATGCGTCACGCATCTGTTTATCCTTGCGCCACGATAAGCTGCATTGTAAATGCGGCGCATCTATTGTGGCGCAAGGGTAAACTTTCGTGACGCATCTTCCCTGGCGCATCCATGCTGATTTGCAGGGATGCGCCAGGGAACATGAATCTGCCCCCTTATGTTTTGAAAAAAATGGGAGTGGCCCCATAGACCAGTCACAGTAAAGAAAAAAATCGCCCCTTGGGAAACCTATATATTGCACCACATAAAATCACATAGCATGCCAGTCAGTCACCAACCATACTTTGCTAAAAAGTATTTCTAACAAAAGCGAGTACCGCATGAATATGTAGAAAATGCACAAAGCTTCAATGAAGCAATGTTTAGCACAGTATCAATACATATATATTCTTCTTCCAATATGTATCAATAGTTATTTTAAAAAGATTACGCATTTAAGAACTTATACATGACAAATATCAAGCATTGTCTCATGGAAACAACCCAAATTCGGTGCAAATAAAAACCAAAAGGGAAACATTCTAAAGGAAGAATTATAAGAACAAGAGAGAATAGAATAAGGCAACAAAAATCTGACTATTTTGCCGATGCTTATCCACTATAATCTTCAACAGGGGTCCATGATGTATTGGAATTCTCGTCTATGGGATCCCAGTGCTAAGCAGATTCCGCACACATTAGTACATAGACATGTTTCAGTGGGATTGCCAATATTTTCCATCTTCTTCAGGACAGTATAGATAATTCAGTCTCCCAAAGTCAATTCAGAATATTCAATATCTAAAAGAATATATATAAGACATAAATTATTCAGAATGTATACAGTACATTGGATAATTAACATGCTCTTCAAATTAAAGTTAATTAAAATACTTTCATCTCAGTAGTACTCGCTTATGTATTGCATCCATTCCCTATTATTCACACTCATATCATACATACCATGTATTAATATAAATGTAAACTTCCACGCAAGTTCATAATGGGCAAAGATCTGGCTTTCCATATTTGATGGTCGCTTAGCGCCTATTTCTTCATATTTCTACACAAGCAGCATACTTTCCTGTCAGTCTCACATTCACAACGAATTCACCCAATAGTAATTGATTGACCCTGTAAAGCTGTTACTGATGAGTAATACTGCAACTTACTAGTCAGAGAGGCTTAACTTTCTCAATGGAGGCCTTCGCGCCAATTTAAAAATCCCATATTCGTAATCCTCTTTAAATACCTGGAAGACATATGTATCTACAAGTGTATAGATCAGCCATTGTCAAAGAAGGCAGAGAGTTGTAAAAACAAGTGCATTGCCATCTCCTTAAAGATGTTCTATAGGGCTTGTAATGTGTCACCTCACGAGGTCTTCATTTTTTACCTTTCAAACGTGTAATAACGTCAATGTGAAAAATCTCAGCAGCCCTTGGAGTTATGCCACAATTAAGCTGTATTCAGAAGGGTATTATTACGCTTTTTATTGCATGCTTTCCGTTTGCACATGGGGCCCTAGATTTATGCTCTAAAGGGCCACACTAAAAATCATGTAGTCACACATTTAATACATTTACTTCAAAATGTTATCACACTAAGGGCCTAATTACGAGTCTGATGGTCTGAGAACTGCCAGACTCACAGGGGTGCGTGCGGTGGTGGTGGTCCAGATACCTCCGCACCGGCCATCCGACCACCCCATTACAAGTTGGGCAGTTGTACCACCATTGTACTGCCGCCAGGGAACACAGTTCCCTGGCCGTGGCCTAGCAGTCAGGGCCTCAGTAATATGCTGGTGGTGCCGCTGCGGCACTGCCACGAATATTACAAGTTTGAGGACAGCCAGCGGTGTCATGGAGGTCTTTCCTCCATGGAAATGCTGGTGGTCCTGAAACAAAGATATGCATGGGGCGGCACAACATGCACCCCAGTTCCTGCACAGGATGGACTTCATTGTCTATGCTGTGCAGGCATTTCCATTGCAATGCCCTTTTTCAGGGACAATGTTGTGGGACCACAAAAAAAAGCGTGCCAGACACGAGGAAACCTGAAACCTGGTGGGCAGTGTGACCACAGGATTGGCAGTGTAGGAGGGGTCCGCTGGCATGGGGGTCAACTCCCACACTGTCAATTTCGTAAGCGGGCCCTAAGTGTACTCCCTAACGTCTTACCTTTCACTACTGGCATGTAGGGGATATTTAAGGTCCAATCCACAGAGAAAGTGGCTGTCATGAAGGTTCTTGCCTACAATTAAACAGAGGCCCTTTCATATATATGGCAGCAATTATTATCATGTGGCCAACCCACCGTTCCGTAATTCAGTATAAATTACCCATTGGGCGTTTTGACATATATTTACTACAGATTATTTATTGACACACTTCATTTATTGCCACAAGTTTTATTTTTGTATCCAATTCTGGATTAAACCCTAACTATGCATGGCATGGCAGTTCCCCTATTTGGACAGTCTCGTTAAACATTCAAGGCGACAGGGCACCTACACCATGATAAGTTACAGCTGTTGTCAGAGCAGTATGCAGTATGCAGTTGCAGGCTTAACACAAGGATGCTCATTATAGGGTTATCAATGCCAAAGCTGAGAAATATGGAGCAGAGAAAAATACTAAGTATAATAAACGTAACATCACCGCAAGACTGCACCTGCACGGCTCAAAACCAGTTACCCTTGCAATGGCACATGAGTACCATTAACCATTACCAGCAACGGTAGGCATGGCATCAACAAGACCTTATCTCACCAGTTAGTATCCACATAAACCTGCTCGGCAAGCATACCTGGTGGGTTAAAGTTTTGTGCATTTTCTATATAATCATTCGGTACTCGCTTTTGTTAGTAAAATGTTTTAACAACGTATGGTTGGGGACTGACTGGCATGCTAGGTGATTTTATGTGGTGCGATGTATAAGTTTCTGAAGTGACCACAATCCAGTCATATATGTAAAGAGGTCAACTTTATTACCGCTCATCACAACAGCTTCCAGGGAGTGTCTCTATATTTCAAGCATAGACATTCCATCACCAAGGAGATGACAGAACACACAGAAAGCAATTACATCACAGCTATAGATATTACAATATCTCCCTTCTTTACAGAAACACAATAATTGAAAATTAAAGAAAGACAAAAGTAAGCTTTAAAATAAAACTAGATACAATAAATAACATAAAAAGAAAAACAAATGACGAGATGAAACAATGAAAGAATACTGAAGAAAAGTTTCATTACCATTAAAATTAGAATAACAACTACATTCTATAAGTCCATACGTTCGGGAATAAATCTCATCCGGGTGCTCCAATTAGAATAACAACTACATTCTATAAGTCCATACGTTTGGGAATAAATCTCATCCGGGTGCTCCTCCTCACCAATGAGGTAGACTTATCTTGTGATGCATTATCACAAGGTAAACTTCTTCCACTCAATCCATTCTTCCTAACCACAGATGAAGATTTATTAGGAGAAGGAACAGCGTTATCTTTCAAAGCCATTTGATGCACAACTTTGTCAGGAATTTTATAAATCCTAGTTACATTCCACCAATTCTTACCCTCAACTCTCACAGCATACCGCGAAACCAGATCAACACACATTGGTTTACTAAATTTAGATAAACCCTTGGGTACATTATGTGGAATCTTTATCTTGACCCAATCTCCCACCTTGATTTGGTGAGACCACTCTTCTTTATGATACCTCTGTCTTGAAAGACTAGTAGAGCTATCGTTAGCATTGATTCTGTTGAGTACATGAGAATGCGCCTTTTCCTCAACTTTCTCTACAGAAGAAGAGGAAACTGATCTTGACAATAGTCCCCACTCCTTCATCCAAGCTGGACACATGTTAAACGTTGCAACTCTCCCTCACAGTAACTCAAAAGGACTTTTCCCAAACTCAATACCGGGTGTGGTGCGATGAGCCCACAACATACTCTGCACAGCTCCTCTAATGTCTATGTTACCAGATTCAGCCCATTGCACACAATCAACCAAAATACGATTCATGCGCTCAATAAAACCATTTCCTTGTGGGTGATAAAGAGCTACACGCCGATGAAAAATGCCAGATTGATTCGAAAAAGTAGACATTTCTTTGGATACAAACTGTACCCCATTGTCTGACACTAATTCCTTAGGAAAACCTTCCCTTGCAAACAAACTCTCCAAAAATTTGATAACTTCATTTGTATTAGGTTCCGTCAAAAAACAAACCTCCCACCATTTGCTGTAATAATCAGCAATTACCAAAGCAAATCTATATTTATTTGGTAAAGCATTGAATGGACCAATGAAATCTAAAGCTAGTTTCATCCAAGGACCTGAAGGTAGGTCAACTTTCACCTTGGGAGGAGTGGCAGTCTTGATTACTTTGTCACTGGAACAGCACGTAAAACAATTTTCAACCACATTCTCTATATGACGATCCATTGAAGGCCACCAATAAATTGAACGAATTCTGCGCTTGGTACATGTTTGCCCCAAGTGACCTTCATGTCCTGCTATAATTATACGATCTCTCAAACTAGCTGGGGGAACAAATTTATCACCCCGTAAAATCATCTCACCCTCTTCTAGAGAGAGTTCATCAGCCACTTTTGAAAAAGGTTGCAGTTCGCTATCCAGATGTTTTTCCTTTGGCCAACCCTGAATAATACATCTTTTTACTTCCTTGAGGACAGAATCAGACTTCAACGCATCAAACCATTCTTCCTCCTTGAAACACCCCTCTTTACATACATCAATGCTCGCAATTAAGCATTCCTCATCTTCATCTGGGAAACACTCACTCTGCACCACAGGCAATGGCAACCTGGAGAGTAAATCAGGTCTGATGTTTTTTCCTCCAGGAATATGTTCAACTGCAAAATTGTATTGAAGAAGTTTAGAACTCAATCTCACGATCCTAGGAGTATGATCTTTCACTAAAACCCCATTGAGAATGGGAATTAGAGGTTTGTGATCAGTCAACAACTTAAAAGATCTTCCCCAGAGAAAACTCTTAAACCTCTCAACAGCCCAACAACAAGCCAGGAGTTCCCTTTCGATAACAGAATCATTTTTCTCACAGGGACGTAATGATCTAGAGATAAATCCAACAGTGTGTTCCTTTCCAGGTTTCATTTGGGTCAACATGCCTCCTAGACCATCAAGACTAGCGTCGACAGATACAACTGATTCTAGAGAAGGATCATAAGGAGTCAAAATGTTACACTGACCAAGATCATCCTTAATTTGATCAAAATCTGTTTGACATCTTTGATCTCAAAGAAAAATAGTACCTCTCTTCAACAGTTCACGTAAATGAACAGTCTTAGCCGAAAAATTAGAAATAAATTTAGAATAAAATTCACACATACCAAGAAACGAAGACACCTGCTCCTTGGTTTTGGGAGAAGGAACAGGTAAAGGTAAATGTGACAGAACACACAGAAAGCAATTACATCACAGCTATAGATATTACAGTTTCCCAAGGGGAGATTTTTGATTTCACAAGAGAGACTTTATGGATATTGACTTGTAGCCTTGCTTATATAGTTTAAATGGTCTGGTAGCCCTTTGCTTTACAGCTTTGGGAAGGGGAGTTGAGTATGACTGGTTTATGTTTGTGGTTCTGTGTTACACATGCCTTTCTGTTCTCTTTTGTCTCCCTCTAACCTAATGCATCACATTAGAATGATGGATCATATACATGGCAGCACAACATTCCTACATAGCCTTATCCACACTCACTGGCTGACCCCGCCACTACCCCCGCCTGACACAGGATACCTTGCCAGTCCCGCACTCAACCTGCACAGTGGCAAAATTATTGGATACGCATTGAAACAGTCAATATAATATCCTGATTTGGAATGTATGCTGCATAGCCACCCCTTCGAAGAGGCACAAATTCTACACCTACTCACACCGCTAGCATGTGTACATAGCCTACATGCAACAGACACACATTGATGCCACAGAGCTAGCCTAGTTGCTCAGGCGATGGAGGGAGCAGGTGGTAGGCACTACCTTCTCCACTAATGCCAGGCGGTGGCGGCTACAGCTATAAAGATATGGTGAGGCGTTACGGTGCCAAACTCACCATATACTGTTCACCCGGGTGCACACCTCTCTCCCCGATCTGCATCCACAGGCAGGAAAGGGAAGGACTTCCTTCCTGCTCAGTAGACACCAATACTACCAATCCTGAAGCTGCTCTCATGATGAGAGCAGCTCCAGGATTACTGGAAGCAGGCTAACCCAGCGCTCATTTTGAGACTGAGAGCCTGTGCCAGAAATCCCCCAGCTGTTTCACAGCCAGGGGAACGCTTGGTTTGCAGTGCGCATGTCGGGCTGGCAGCAGCAAAAGAGCTGGCCAACCAGACATGCCCCCTACCCTTGCACTACGGTGTTTAAGTACATTTACATTGACATGCTGCTTTACTTATTTGTGTGTGCCTGCTACACACGCAACAGGTGGGGTGACGCTCCTTCGCTCGAACGGAAGAGTCGCCCCTGATGCCATGGGGTTTTAATTTGGTAATCGCCTAACATCCCTTTAGTGATTCGAAAGATGCAAGTTGACCTGGAAGTCAGGTGATTGTGGAGGTACAGCTGGACGTGGAACCATTAACCCTGGTGGTGGTACACACCCCTAACAGAAATCAACTGGCCTTCCTGGACTTCCTTACACCCGACCTGCTTCACAACCCCGATGCACTGTGCCTATGGGAGGGTGATTTTAGCTGTGTCTTTGACACAGAAAAGATAGATCCTCGCCTCCACTTCCAGAATCCCAGGGACCCAGAGTGACAACACATTTCCAAAGTTGGGAGGCAGCCAGGAGGGTCTGTGATGCCAGTCGGAATGGGCATCCACTGAGCAAAGAGTTTCCCTACTACTCACCCATGCATCAATTGCACACGCGCTTGCACTATTTCTTTCATACCCCTTTCCTCGAAGGCAAAATACTAAGGGGCACATGCAGCAAGGTAATCATTTGCTATTACTAAATAGCAAATTTCAAGGATTCGCTATTTGGTAATCGCAAATGCCTGTGCATGAATAATTTGCAAATATTTTTGCGAATCCTTAACATTCCCTAATAGTGAATCCCATAGGAATGAATGGGAATGAATTTGCAATTTGTGATTACCCAATAGGTCCTAGGGGCCCTAAAACCCCCCTGATCTACACCCAAAAAAGGTAAATGTGCACATGTGGTGCATACACATGCCCTAAGGGCAGCGGTGTGCGCCACATGGCACTTTGAAAAATGCAGTTTTGTGCATTTTTCAAAGGATTGGCAAATTACCATCAACTTGAAGTTGATGGTAATTTGCGATTCCTAAATACAAAGTCGCATTTTGGAAATGCTACATGCATCGCATTTAGGGAATCGCAAATTGCGATTCCCTAAATCCATTCGCAAATTAGTAATCTCAAAAATTGTGATTACCTATTTTGAAAATGCAATCCCTTTGATGCATCGGAAAAGGCATTTTACTACTCACAAACCGGTCGATTCTGTGAATCGGCCCGTTTGCAACCGGTAAAATGCTTGATGCATGTGCCCCCATATGCCGAATTTTTGTGGCGAGACATGGTCAGACCACAACCCACTAAAATTAGTTTTGAGATGGGGTAGGATGAGACCACCAATCCCCACCTGGAAACTGGACACTCTCCTTAGACATAGACAAGGCCTATGCCACACTGGGGTGGCCGTCCTTAATGACAGTGATGAAGGAATTGGGAGTGGGCCAGAGATACTGCCAATGGATCTGATTAATATACGCCGGGTAATCTCAGAGGTCTTCATCTTTAACAGAGGCATGACTCAGTGCTTTACCCTCTCTCCTCTCATTTTCGTGTTAGCCATGGAACCCCTGGCCTGTCTCCTGCGAATAATGGCCCAGACTGGGGCATACGAATGGGAGACTGTTGGCAGATCATTTTGCTCTGTGTGGATGACGTAATGATCTATCTCCAAGATGGCACCACAGCGCTCCCGGAGTTGATGAACATTCTTGATGGCTGTGAATCAAAGGCACAAAATCCTGTTTTTACCTGCTCTGGTCTATCACGGAGAGGGAGCAACTGCAGCTTCCACACACGGTGATGGAATTCAAACCATGTACGTGCCAATACTTGGGCATGAATGATGCAGAGTTAATCGATGGGAATCTAGGTAAGTTCCTCACAGCCACACATCAGTGACTGACATTTTTGGGTGGGTCTTTTGCTATCCCCAATGGGGAGAATAGCCATTTTCAAAATGCTGGTCCTCCCCCCGATTGCTGTATGTCTTTTTGGAGCTCCCCATTAAACTCCCCAAAAAGAAGTTCCATGATTTCCACGAGCTTCTTCTCATCATATTAGTTTGGGGAACTGACAGAAATCGAGAGGGACTCCGTAAATTGAAATAACCTATAGCAGAGGGTGGCCGTGGTGCCCCGAATTAAAAATTGTATTATGCTGCAGCACAATTGCAGTGGCTAATTCATAAGCTGGCCCCAGACCGGAAGAGGTCGGAGGTCTTTGTTGGAACCACAATCTCTGAGCTTTTGCACTGGCTGTTGCTGCCATCAACCAGGGCCTCCCACACACATAAACTGGCAGATAAGACTAGATACTGTTGGACTAGATAAGCAGCTCCTATGCTTCGGAGCTCCCTGGATTAGCAACTCCACCTTTCCAATCCCTTCTCACCACGCATGGCATTAGAACATGAACAAGGGCAGATGTTGCCAAACTACATGATTTATACACACACAGAATATTCAGGACATACCAAGAACTACAAGATTAGTGCGCAATGGTGCTGGACAGTTTCTCATGTACAATGTGATTGCAGAGGTGCCGCGGCATATGTGGGCGCAGCAGTACTTGGAACCCCCACATCACCGGTCCTCAAGCTGTTATGCACTGATGGAGAAGGAGATCAGTGATATACTGTATGACGCACTACTGACACTTCATGCAACCCCCATGATGATATATAAAACTGGCAGGAGCAAAACATAGCAGAGGCCATACCGGAGGATCAGTGGTCCAAAATATTGGGTTTCACACAGGGGGTGTCTAGAAACCCCCAACTTAAAAACAACCAATTTCGTTAATGACACCAAACTAATCTAACACCGGCACATATTGCCTGTATATACAAGGGTGTTTTTTTTAAATGAAATGAGAGTTTATTGTTATTAGTTAATAAAAACCATCACAATGTACATATAAAAGAAATGCTTTTTAAAATAATCACTTCCATCTTAAAAACATGAATTAATATTGCTACAACTCAGGAAAATCTCGTAGTCTCATTTAAAACATAACATTGTAAAATTAATTCAGTCATTAATGTGGATACTCTTCACCATTGCTATAAAGTGACGTATACATCAGTATAAAATTCCACAGCTCCAAATGTCAACATCCTACTACCGTTTTAACAGCATATAAATGTATTGTACTCATAATGCAAGGCAAATTCCTCATGCTATAGGATGCAGCTTACATTTCTGTTTGACTGCTTTATCGTAAAATTGTAAAAACTTCAAAAGTTTGCAGTTTAGCTGAGGATCTGAAGGGGCCAGACCTCTCATGATGGCTGTTCTGCATGTACGAATCCCTCTCTCATTAAATAAGCATTTTAAAATTGTATGGCATGCATTATTCAATTTGGGACATATGGTGACCAAATGCACAAAATCCTCGTTTGGAGCATCACATGTCTGCATGTTTTTGGTCCTTTATATCGCCATGCTGGTTTGTCTGACAAAGTCGGCAGATCACCTAAGCGCATAGCCAATAGTTTTTGCTTGAAATACACCGGATAGGTTAGGTGTGGATAAGTTGCCGGTTGCAATGTGACGTAGGTTTGAATTGTCATCCTGGCATGGGATCGCCATTAAAATATGCTTTTGTCCTCAACTAGCGAATGAATTTTTGCAGTTTTGTTCATGGCTTGGCAGAAAGTAGGATGCGATAAATTCAAGCCCCATAAGTCACCCGCATTGGTTAGTTGTATAGATGATGACAAGTATTTGTTGTAACTTGAATTCACGTCATTATTCACCGATTCCCAGAGAGCACTGATTAAAGGGCTGGACTGATTGTTTCGTATTTTATGCATGGATTTGATGAAGTGATATCTTATTGCTATGTTTTGTTGTGTAAATCCAAATTCCAAGAAAATTTGAGCGGGAGAAGCATTACAGGGCAGTCAAAAGACCCGTTTGTATGTTTTAATTTGTAATTTATCCAACATTTTGGAGTCCTTTCCATGCATCACCGTACTTGCAAAAGTTAGAGATGGAAGCAGTTTTGCTTTGATAACCGAGAGCAAAGGTTGATAAGAGGGGCCATCTAGTTTTTTGCAAGTAAACTGAATGACTATGTTAGAGCATTATTTTTCCTAACCATATACTGTTGGTGTGCATGAAAGTTAAAATTCTTCTCAAAATTAAAACCTCAATATTTATAAACACTGACTTCTTCTATGGTTACATTATCCAGCTACAAGGGTGTGGATTCTCGTTGCCCTCAATATTGCTTGCCACAAGCTGCTTTTTAATACATGGTATGACAATGTTCAGTGAAAAGTGACTACTGGGCAGAAGTGCTCAAGACTATGGGTAAATTAGTTGATCAGGAGCTACCACTTAATTTCACGCTCTACCTTTTGGGACTAATGCCCAGAACTAAGACATACAAGTGTCACTCGTGATTTATGCACTTGGCACTGGTTATAGCAAAAAAACATATAGCTATGGCCTGGAAGGTCCGTGAGGTGCCTCCACTGAAAGGATGGCTGAATGACCTACTGAAGTGGGCAAAGAGTCCGCAGCATTGGCCACTCTAAGAGCGATCTTTGGAGATCAGCAGGGGAAACTGCAATGGGATAGGCCACTGCAGGCAAATGGAGGAAACTCAAATTTATTCCCCGTGATCACTAATGCCAACTGGGTTCTTCAGAACTGTGATACGCTGCATGCACCACATGCTTTACATGCACAGGTGAACAGCTGACACATCGAGCACATGTAATTCTTAATTGATTTATCGAGGGAGGGAGGTTGCACAAGAACACAATCGGCACAATAAGTACACAAGTAGCAATGGCCGTGATACTGTGGGATCTTTGGTTATTATTTCCTCTTACCAATAGCAGTGGGGGAATAAACAGCAGTTCACATGGGCAATTGCATGCACACAAAGATCATAACATGGTCAGGAAAGGTCCTCCTCCCTTCCCTCTCATCTCCACCCTACTGATCTCAAATATTACCCCCTAATGTAAACACCTATGCCACCATATTCTCCTCCAGCTCGGAAGTTATGACGGTGGCATATCTTTAAATGATCATAGCAGAGGTAACACCCCCATCACCTGAGATGTTGCCATATGTAACCACACAAACATGTATGTTAAATTGTGTGCCCAACTGCACCCTAGTTTTTTGTTTTGCATTTTGAAAACAAACAAAACACAAGGAAAAATGGATAGCTACCCTTTGCTTCTTATAGAAGATATCTTGGAGTCTGTCGGAGGAGCCTGCATTTTTACCAAATACAATTTATGGCATACTTGTCATCTGTCTCCACAAAAATGGGAGAGGTAACCTGTTAGTTGAAAAGGGACCAGGTCTCAAAGTGGATTCACTAATAGAAAAACTCCCTTTTCTTGACACTGATTTACTGACTCCCTTTAATATAGCTTCTACTATGAAGGTTATACCTCATAGACTTCAACTAAACTTCAGTTATCGTTTTATTTGGATGTGATTAGCTATTGAGTAATTCCTATGGTTGTTTTTAATTATCAGTGAATGCAAAGTATTGTTGCTCAGAATAATCAGAAGAAATGGTTTATATCGAAATGTAATTAATGTATTCTGATATTTAGATATTTACTAGCGATTTAAATACGTAAAATAAAAATGTATTGTGAAAATTACATTGTAATTCTAAATATAATAGATGTGTAATAAATTAGACTTTCTTACGTAATATAGTGTTTGGTGTTTAATGATAATATATGTATGGCAATTGCCAAGAATTGTCTAACCTTCATATTAGAAGCTATATTGAATGGATGGTATGAGTCAGTAAATGAGTGTCAAGAAAAGGGAGGTTTCCTATTAGTAAAAATTACTTTAGGCACACTATTTGGACATTTTGAACCTCATGTAATGCCATTGGGCTGTACAATATTCCTGTAACTTTTCTGCATTTTATGAATTCAATGTTCATTGATGTCTTGAATCAGTTTGTATTGTTAAATATGGATGGTATTCTGGTGTTTTCAAAGACTCTTCAAGAACAGGAGAGTTTGGTGCTAACAAGACTTCAGCAGCATCATTTTCCTTGCAAACCCAACATGTGTTAATTTGAAAAAGAAGTTGAAAATGTTGGATTTAGATGGTGTGCTTTTGCCCTTGGCTTGGATCCAAAGAAGGTTTCAGCTATTTTGAATTCTCCTTCAGCTACTGATACAGAGACACAGAATTTTGTTGGATTTTCACATTTGTATTGTCAATTTATCAAGCATTTTCCAGATCTAGACAATGACATGCCACGTCTTTTGAAAAAGGAAGCATGAAGATATGCTTTTGTTGGAATTATCAAATGAAAGAGCGTCTAATACACTCAAACAAATGTGCATGCAGTCACCAATATTATGTAAAAAAAACAGTTTGGAAGTTTTGTTACAAGAGCAAGAACTTGATGAATGAGAGCATCTTGTTTTTTTTATATATCTCATGATTTGTCTGATGAGAACTATGCAGTTCTATAAAGAGAACTCTGGGCCAACAAGATTGCTTATATTGAATGGAGACATAATTTGATGAGCACTAGAGAACTATTTTACATCTGAACTGATCTTCAGAATTTGAAGGGTTTATGAAATCTTTAATGCAGAAATGGTCATCAAGCTGGATGAAAAGTTATCCTTCAACAGTATGATTTCTCCAATCACTTATGCAATTTGTTCCACATTAATATCAATTCATAAATATCCTTGGTCAAAGATATTGTGAAAGAAATATTGTGATATCAAAAATATCATGGGATTTAAGATCGAAGGCAAGAATATCTTTAGTTTTGCTTTGTTGAAAATATTGCTGTGAATAACATTGATTTCTTTAATTCAGTTGCATATTCTATTTATTTTCCTTTTGCTGAAAGAATTCCTGTATTATTTGTTTTTCATTTTTATGTTTGCACATTTTTTTGGGCTTATTTTTTAATTGAACATTATGTATTTATTTAAAGTATGTTTTGGTATTATAGCTTTATTTTTTGGCAGTTTTTGGGTTTGTAGCAGAGTAGGGTGGAAAATGTTTTAAAATATATATGTTTTGTAATTTGCTATTGTTTTAATTTTTAATTGTTAAATGTTCAATTTAATTAATGTATATGTTAGTTACATAATTGTTTCATTCAACTTTTTTATCCACATTTATATCTTAAGGAGGATTTTAAAATGTGTATTGTTTATATTGTTATTTTCATTTTATTATATTCATTGTAATAATTAGTAAATTGATTTTCTTATGTCTTGTGGTGGGTTGTTAAGTTTTATATATCTATCTATTTTCAACACTGTGGCATGAATGTAAACACTTCAACTTGGTTTCACTGGTGCCAATGTCGGGCATGCCCCCTAAGTAATCTGCAAGAAAAAAGATATCTCTCAATAGTATGAATTCTTCTAAAAACAGTGAGAGTTTTTGATACGCTCTGTCGTGTTGATCCTGTTACGTCTGAGATGAAATCTGACATTACAACTTCTTGAATATCCAGGGTGGATTTCAATTCCTTGCGTGGGATATCCAGCTTCCTTGCAAAAGTTAGAATGCGACCATCGGCATATTCCTGTTTGTCCCTCAAAAATTTCCAACGTTTTTTTCTGTTTAGTTTAGCTAGTCACTCTCAAGTTGAGTCCAAATTAATTTGAGCATGTTTTTGTAATATCTCCAGCGTTCCCTTTGTTGTGTTTGACATGCATTCTGCCCCTGTCCTGCAGTATCCCCGGAGGGAGATTTTCATGTGTTGGTACAATATGTATACGTGATCCTCATTGAACTCTTCCTACTTCAGTGTAGTTTGTAAGCAAGGTTAGTTTCTGTCACTTGTTGATCTCTTTTTTGAGAGGTTTGCAAATATTTGTAACTTGTGTTCTGATGATTGATTGTACTAGTAATCACAGTCTTTGTATTAGAGACCTGACATTTCTCATCAGTGTACTTGTTTTTTGTTGTCTTCTTTTATCAATTTCATTCATGATTTAGTATCCACTCTCTAAGTAAAAAACTCTAAAAAAAAGCCATGTACTGCACCCACGCTCTTTAATTCCAGGAGGCTGTCGTCATGATCAGAATAGGGTCAAGACTGATTTGCATATGGCTGGGTCTGAAGTGGGGTGGTGAAGTTCGTTAAAGAATGATGACGGATTCAACCCAGATCTGTGACTTGGGATGAGTGTCTGAAAATATTCAGCGCTCCGTCCGTCCTCTCCTTGTGTTTGCTTTGTTCATCCAAAATTGGCAGGGTATGCCCAGACATGGGTCCCTTACTCACTTTGTCACTGGAATCAAGCTAGCCTGGCTGATGAGGGGTGTTACCCTGAAACCGGTCCCAGGATGCTTGTTTCACATCCAGGGAAGACTTAATTTGGTGGTTCCATGAGGAACAGGGTCAAGACTGATTTGCATATGGCTGGGTCTGAACTGGGGTGGCGAAGTGAGCTAGAGAACGAGGATGGATTCAACCCAGTTCTGTGAGTGGGGATGAGTTTAAGAAAAGTTTCAGCTCTCCGTCCATCATCTTCTTGTGTTTGCTTTGATTGCCATAAATTGGCAGGGTATGCCCAAATGTGGGTCCCTTGCTCAGTTTGCCACTGGATTCGAGCTAGCCTGGCTGATGAGGGGTGTTATCCTGAAACCGGTCCCAGGATGCTTGTTTCCAATCCAGAGAAGACCTTCCTTGGCAGTTTGGGCTGGACTGTTCCCATGAGGAACAGGGTCAAGACTAATTTGCATATGACTGGGTCTGAACTGGGGTGACCAAGCAGCTGAGCGCAGGTACCAATGCTGTATCCTAGGAGGTCAATGTAACGTCACGAGCCACTTCATCCGCTGCTGAGGCTTCCCTGGATAATTTTTGGGGTTGGATTTACATACTAAGAAGGTCGGTATTAATTGGGTGAGAACCGCCCTGACCACATACCTGAATTAGGGTAACATTGCAGGGTGTATCGGGTGTTGTCTTCTTCAACTCCTGTACCACTACTTTCCTACTTCTAAAAGCCTCAACGGTCCTGACGAAACGCCATTGGATCCACTAGGGACCACACAAGCGTGAAAGATGTCGACCTGACTAGACCTAACACTTAACCATCTATCACTTTTATTTCATCCATTATTGCAAAAAGGGACAAACCCACCACATTGAAAACTAGGTCAAGTGTACCTTTCATTGCCTGTTTTTAACTATTTCGAACGGAACCAAGAATAAATACCTATGGGGGTACCAGTAAGATATTTTTAACCCACCTGTACCAATCACCACACACCTGCACTCACCACTGCGGCATTCCTCTGAAAAGATCTCTGCCAAAGAGCCTTCTCGTGTGGCCCGTGGAGGACTGCACCACCACCCCCACGAGGAGCAAAATGTCCAATGATGAAGCATGACACTCTTATGGGTGTGTGGGGGCACTTCTCCAATTAGGAGGAATTCCCCCTTTTCTGTATCCAACCTTTGACCATTAAGGAAGATAGGCATCTTTCCACCTATACTTCAAGCTGCCAAATGGGCAAGCAACCTTACTAGGAACAGTGATCCTCCAGTGATTGACACGTCTGATCTTGGGAGCACGGGTACTGGACCTCCCTTTCCGCTAGCTCCCCATCCCCCCTTCTTTGTGTATTTGACCCTGAAACCCATCCCAGGATGCTTGTCTCAAATCCAGGGAAGACCTTGCTTGGCAGTTCGGGCTGTAATGTTCCCATGAGGAACAGGGTCAAGACTGATTTGCATATGGCTGGGTCTGAACTGGGGTGGCGAAGTGAGCTAAAGACCGAGGATAGATTCAACCCAGATCTGTGACTGGGGGTGAGTGTCTGAAAAGTTTCAGCGCTCCATCCATCATCTCCTTGTGTTTGCTTTGTTTGCTATAGGTTGGCAGGGTACACCCAGATGTGTGTCCCTTGCACACTTTGCCACTGGATTCAAACTAACCTGGCTGATGAGGGATGTTACCTTGAAAGCGGTCCCAGGACGCTTGTTTCCAGGCCAGGGAAGACCTGACTTGGCATTTTGGGCTGGACTGTTCCCATGAGGAACAGAATCAAGACTGATTTGCATATGGCTGGGTCTGAGCTGGGGTGGCGAAGTGAGCTAAAGAATGATGATGGATTCAACCTAAATAAGTGACAGGGGGTGAGTGTCTGAAAAGATTCAGCGCTCTGTCCATCATCTGCTTGTGTTTGCTTTGTTTGCTCTAAGTTGGCAGGGTAGGCCAAGACGTTGGTCCCTTGCTCACTTTGCCACTGGATTTAAGCTAGCCTGGCTGATGAGGAGTTTAACCCTGAAACCGGTACCAGGATGCTTGTTTCCGGTCCAGGAAAGACCTGGCTTGGCAGTTTGGACTGCATAGTTCCCGTGAGGAAGAGGGTCAAGACTGATTTGCATATGGCTGGGTCTGAACCAGGGTGGCGAAGTGAGCTAAAGATCGATGATGGATTCAACCCAGATTTGTGACCGGGGTGAATTTCTGAAAAGTTTCAGCACTCCATCAATCATCACCTTGTGTTTGCTGCGTCATGATAAGAACACCATATTGTATGATTCTGGAAGTGGTAATCCTGGACTGGGAGGAAGAGACAAGTGATGGTGATGCTATTCACTTACTATGCTTAAATCGCCATCATATAACAAGTGCAGCTCCCTTATGCTCAATTGCAATTGTTAATAAGCATTTGTGACATTATATAAATCACTATGAACTTATGACGGGTAGACAATTACTTGAGAATCATGGGAATTGAAGTTGATGGCTTCACCCCTAGCCACCTTTGGTATAGTGCCAGCAGAATGTGTAATAGTCATTGAAATGAATAATATTTGATTGGATGTCATATTATGAATTAATCATTATGAATTGAGAAATTGGAACACTTTTTAACAATGTTCTTTTACTTTCTGATTTGTATGTTGGTAACTGTAGTGCAGATGTAGTCTGTCTATCATGTCTATAATAGGTTTGGTATATGATTACTAAAGGTGATCAGCACTTTTTCTTGACAAAGGCTCTATTAGCAGAAACACTTTACACATACCTTCAATGAAAACAGGTATACTAACTACATTGTTATTGAAGAGTATTTCATTGTTTTGTTTTTTATTACAATATTAATTTATTAATATAATGCAAGTAGTTCCTAAATATGTTTATATTTTTTGGGAGTGTATTTAGATTTGTTTGGAAGTAAAATAAACAATATTCATTGTTAATGTTTTTAAATAATGTTTTTCATTATATTGTAGTTTGCTCGGTTAAATAAGAATAATTAAAACATATAAACTAATAATGATAATATTTGTAATAACCATTACACACTGAAGATTTAATTATTTTGGATTACTACAAAATGTTTTAATTATTATATACTTTTCAATTCAGATGAAAAAGTAAATGTTTTATTTTTCATCTATTATATTGTATATAAGTAATATAATTTATGTAATGTATGATGTTATATATTTTAGTTATAAAGTAAGCTATCATTGGTATATTGTTTTTAATGTTTTTTTAATTATTATTTGTTTTGTTTGAAGATACCTGGTTGTTTACCATAAAATTAGTTTTTTCTATATTATGATACTTTTTGCTCTCAAAGTATATCTTATATTATTTTCTTCTCTTTTAAATATTTAGTCTGGTATTTCTATATGTCTAATTTCTTTACCATGATGTTACAGTTGGAGTGGTTAAAGCAAATCTGATTTTTCCAGAGCCCATCACTTTCCCCAATTTTGTTAAATTAGGATTGCTCATGTTTGAGTGGGAATAGCAAATCTGGCCCCTCCAGAATCTTACACTTTCTCTACTATTGCTCAGGTTGGAGTGAGAAAAAAGTAAATATGACCATTTGGGAATCCAACACTTTCCACAGTTTCTTTTAGGAGCAGAGTGAGAACAGTAAATGTAACCCATCCAGGGCCCAACACTTTCCCCATTGTAGCTGAGGTTGCAGTAGAAATAATAAATCTGACCCTTCCACTGTTGCTGAGGTTGGAATGGCAATAAATAAATCTGATCCCATTAGAGATCAACACTTTCCCCAATGAAGCAACAGTTGAAGGGGCAAATAGTAAATCAAACCCCTTCAGAGCTCAACACTTTCCCGAATGTATAAATATTGGAGTGTGAATACTAAAGTTGAACCTTTGAGATTCCAACACTTTCCAAAGTGAAGATAATAGGAGTGGAAATAGTTAATTTGACCCTGCAGAGTCCACTGGTTTACCTAATGCTGCTCGGGGTGAGAAACGTAGATGCGACCGCTCCAGAATCTAACACTTTCTACACCTATGACTGGAGTGAGAATAGCAAATCTGACCCCTTCAGAATCCAACACTTTGCTCAATATAGGTAAGGACTGAATGCAAATAGTAAATTAGAACCGTCATGAGTTGAACAGTTTACCCCAGTTTTGCTAAGGTTAGAGTCTGAATAGTAAATCTGACCCCTTCACTGTCTAACAATTTCCCCTATGTGCTCAGTTAGAGTGGGAACAGTAAATCTAACCCCTACGGAGTTTACATTTTCTCCAGTGTAGCTAAGGTTGGTGTTAGAATACTAATTTCAAACAGTTTTATGTGTAATGCAGAGCAGCAGCTAAAAGTTCTGCACTGCGATGCGTTATGGAGAGAGAGAATCATAAAGCCATAGCTACAATGATATAGCAATGCTGTTTTTTGAGCCTGTCAGCCACACACCTTTGATATGTATATTATTGTCTAACAATAGGTTTTGTATAGAAAGGGTGTGCTTCAAGTACAAAATGCTATGCCTAAACATACTTTAAAATGTTTCCACCTTGGTTGTGTGCTGTACAGTGGGACCACAAGCTATCACACATGTGGTAGTTGCAATATTCACACAGGGACAGACATTCATGTGGTAATGGGGTAATCAGTAGGTATGTGTAAAATATGTGTCATTTGCATAATGATGTGTAATTTCTGCAAAATTATGCATAAATAAGCAAAATGCAAAACTGGTATTTTGGCTGTATTTTAGGGTGAAATGTATCCTAGCATCCCCTTTGGTCATGATGATGCATTTAGGGCTAAATAGTGCAAAAGCAAAACCAGCACGAATAACAGTGACTTGCGCTCTGTCATTGGTGTAGTTACTGTGCACTAACTGTAATTTTTTACCCCAAATGGTGCATTCACTGTAAATTGTTTCCACAAATGGTACATGATTACACAATGTGGTGAAATACCATAATTTCAGGCATTTCATGTTATAAGAGTAACACAAGCATACAGAAATTACTCTACTTATGCCGCCGGAACACATATTTCACCTGGTATTAGTATTCAGAGGGAGAGCGAGGGGGAGCACTACCATAAGGCCCATATTCTGAATTTGGCTCTCTGTGATAGGAGTTAAGAAATGAGTCTTGCAAACATAAGCAGTCACCCGGCCTGCTACATATGTGCATAGCAGTCCATAACTTTGCCTAAGTCATGTGACTAATAATTATATAGGCTAGCCAGATATCACTGTTCTTATGCACACTTGTCTGACCCTCCCAAACATGCAAGCCCCATGTAAAAACACAGGACCTGTGTGTACTGACCTGGTTGCAAGCTTGCAGTGTGCACACCACAGACCTGTGATGAGGCCGTTGTCTAGTGAGGTTAATGCCTGGAACTATACCCTTATTGCTGGCATAAAGGAGTATATGCTGTATAGTTTTCTTTCGAAGCCACCCTCATCAGGAAGCAGGCAGGTCCATTCAAGAGTCATGGGAGATGGACCACCGAGGCAAGGATAGGTGCAAGTACAGAGTTGTTTTATATAGTGAACTGTGGTCCCTGCATTTCTTCCATGAGGCAAAGCCAAATACATACTGATCTTGCATAGTTATAAGGTGAAAAAAGAACTTAGATGTAGCACTTGGGGGGCGTGGCTTGGCGCCCAACGAGCACGGTGGCGTCCGGCTGATGCTCCGCGGTGTGACTTGGCAGTCCCACGCTTTCATGCCGTCTCACACGGAATTCTGAGGCATGGAGGGCGTCTGATGTCCTGGTGAGCGATTTGTGCCCCCTCTGGTCCCGTATGCAATGCGGCATTAAGTGTTTTCTGAAATGCGATCTCCTTTCGATGAGACGCGCTGTTGCGGTAATGGCCGCCATTTCGTTTTTTTAATATTTAGCGGCGCTTCACTTTTAAGCAACGTTTTTTACTTCAAACTAATTTCAGCTTCCTCCAATGCATTAGTTTCATCTGGTGATCCCTCCTGCTGTGCCCCATGATCGAAGGAGGTGCTGCCTGCCCACAACCTCTTGCTGGCTTTTTCTTGAATGGAAAGTTCTTTTTTACAGCGGCCATTTTGTATCTCCTCACAAACTACTCACTGAGACAATATGCATACCCCTCCTCATTGCTGGTGCTTCCACTAATTATTTGAGCAACACATTTTCTCTTTTTTTCTTTTATTTATTATTTTCTGAAGTTTTTGTGTTTTACAATTGACGCTTCACCATTACTAATGCAGCGGGTGGGCGCTTATTTTTTACAGACATTGTCACGTTTTTGTCTGATTTTACCTACGATTTTTTCTTCATATCTCACCCACAGTTCTGGTCTTCTCCACCTTCTGCTGGCCGCTTGAGGCAGGGCTCTGATCTATGGGCAGACTGAAAGGTACTTTGTCTAAATCTCAACACCCAAAGCAAACTTTCATTAAAAACTCTAAAACTTTCTCCACATTTTCAAAGTTGGAGGACTCTTTGTTGTCTCATACCTCCGGGATTGCTATGGATCCCTCTACGGCACCTCCTGGTAAATCCATTACTAAACGGCTGAAGCAAAATCCGTCCTCCCCTCCTAAATCGTCTTCACCTGTCTCGCTGGAGTTATTGCTGGAAGAAATCAGGGCCTCTGACCCTTTATGGAGGAAACGAATACTAAGTTAGAAACCCTCGCAGATAATTGGTCCCAACTTGACATAAGAGTCACGGCAGTTGAGCAGAGTGTGTCTTCTTTCAGAGATACAGATGCAAATGTTTCTCAACTTCAATCACAAGTCTCTGTGCTTCAACGCCAGCTTGAGGACCCTGAAAATCGCAATAGGAGGAATAATCTGCGTATTTTTAATTCGGCGGAAGGAATTGAAAGGTCAGATCCTCTTACGTTTTTTAAATTTTTCCTCCCCAAATTGTTACATTTGGCAGATGACACATCTCTCAACATACAAAGAGCTCATAGGTTGGGCAAGCCTCCTTCCAACACTTCATAGATGCAGCGGTCTAGAGGAGTCATTCTTTATTTTCTGGAGTATACAGATCTGTTAAAGGTTTTATCAGCGGTCAGATCCTCCCAAAGGATTACTTGGTCTGGTTCTACCTTATTCTTTGCTCAGGATTATGCTAAAGCCACCGCCAATAGACGCAAGGCCCTCCTCGATATGAGACCAGCTCTGAGGTCGATGGGGGCTCGCTATGGTCTTTTTCATCCCTGCCTCTTCAAGGTTACTTACAACAACAGAACGACATCATGTGATGATCCAGTGCGACTACAGAGCTTCATCAACTCCTGCGGACCCAGTGCCATGGATTCTGCAGGATCCTCCTCTTCGCATATCACTTGACTCTTCTTATTCGTTGTAGTTGCATATTGTTCTGCTCTTTGGTTGCATGTTCGCTCAAGTTCTCTTTTTCTTTCTATGTACTATGTTTTTATTCTTTAATTGCACCACTTGCATGCCTTCTAGGTTTTACTCTTCTCTTTCTGTGATTTAGAGTGTTTGATAATTTTGTTATTTTTGCTGTTTGCATTTCTGTATTGCAGGGTGAGTTTGCTTGTTGCATACGTTTTCTCGGCTTCATATGTTCACAACGCGCTCCCTTTTGTTGTCTTAATTCTTACTGTCCTTCGTCTTCACAGGTCCTTCACCCTTCTGGCGTGGTTTCCCCCTGGTCCTCCATTGAATGAACCCGGATGTCCCGTTTGCTCCATGTGGCTCCATCCCTCCTTCCGTGTTGTTTCCCTGATTCCTTTTTGTGTAGGTATGCTATCCCTATACCTCCCTTGTTTTTTCTTTGCTCTCATCTTCTTCATCTTCTCTTCCTTTTCCCTCTCTTGGTATTCTTTTGTCATCATTCATGGGTGTTATCATCTTTTTTTCTGCTCCTCTTGCCTCCACAGCCTCTAACTTCATTATTTTAGGGGATTTGAACATTCACTTAGATAACCTGGCATCTACAAGTGTGGCAGAATTTTCTGACGATCTCGCAGCTCTCCAACTCTCACAAAGGGTACCTTATGCCACCCATGTGAAAGGACACCTTCTTGACCCTGTTTTTTCAAATCAGCAGGAGCTACACTGTCGGAATCCTATACCTATCCCATGGTCTGATCATTATTTGATCTCTCTTGACTGGTCTCCCAAAGTGTCTATTCCCAACACTCGGCCGGTAAAAAAACTGCCCGTTGTTGGTGGAATTTACAACTAGAGGATTGGACCCTTTCCTTAGAAAACAGCATTCCCCGAATGAACTCAAACCCTGAGGTGGCCAATGAGCAATTTAATAATTGGATGGAAGACACTTTAGACCTAGCTCTCCCTAAAAAGACCTGCAAAGTGAAGGTGGGTCCGAATAAATCGGCCTGGTACACCCCTTTGCTACGGAAACTAAAACAGACCTGTAAAAAGGCTGAAAGAGTTTGGAGGAAAGACTTCTCTCCGTCCAGGAAAAAAGAATACAAAGACATGCTCAAAACCTATAAGACCGAAATTAAAAAAGCCCAAGCTGGCTATTACAGTGGAAAAATTTCCGGTGCAGCAAACTCTTCCCGTGAAACCTTCCGTATCGTTAAGGAACTCACATCAGGTATTGCTGCCCTTGACTCCCCGGAACTTACCGATGAACGCTGTAATGAGCTTGCGGACTATTTTTATAATAATATTCAAACAATTTAATGTCATTTACTGAACCCGACTTCAATTTCCTCCCTGAAGTAATTACTGTCAGGAGAGAATCTCACTTGTTGGCGGCATTTCCTCTCTTGATTAAAGACACATTCCTTAATATTTCCGCCCTCGTCAGGAGTGGATCACCTCGAGATCCTGTTCCTCCTAAAATTCTTAGGTCAGTTTTGGGTTCGGTAGGTCCATTCCTTATGGGCCTGATTAATTCTTCCTTCTCCTCTGGTGTGGTCCCTTCCTTATGGAAGAAGGCATTGGTCAAGGCACTGTTGAAGAAGCCTGGCTTAGATCCAGATTGTCTTGCCAACTACCGTCCCATTTCGCTTTTACCATGGGTCGGTAAAATTGCGGAGAAGTTCGCGAACACGGTCCTCTCCAAACACTTGGAGGAAGGTAAGTTCCTACATCCAACCTAAACAGGGTTTCGCCCCATGCAAGGGACTGAGACCGCCTTAATGGCCGTTGTAGAGGATTCAAGGAGAATCATGGACACAGGAGGGTCTTTAGCCGTGATCCTGCTGGACCTCAGTGCAGCATTTGATACGGTTAACCATAGTATTTTAATCCACCGACTCAAGGAGTTGTGTGTAATAGGACCAGCGCTCAACTGGCTGTGTTCCTTCCTAGAGGATGGATCCTATCAGGTTTTTGGGGGCGAGGCCATTTCAAGTTCAAGATCTCTGCACTGTGGAGTGCCTCAGGGCTCGTCCCTGAGTCCCACCCTTTTTAACGGCTATATGGCCCCCTTGGCGGAGATTGTCTTGCCCTTTGGGGTGCATATAATCACGTATGCAGATGACACCCAATTAGTGGTGGCATTTAATAATAAAAGTGGCCCTTCATCCAGTTTGGGCCCCTGCCTCGAGGAGGTGATGAGGTGGATGTGTCACTCCCATCTCAAATTGAATGGTGACAAGACTGAGCTTATGTTGCTCGGCAACCCATCTCCCCTCGAGGTTGCTTCCATCTGGCCAACAACTATGGGCCCTCTGCCAGTTCCCAAACCTGAAATAAAGAGTCTGGGTTTCTGGCTTGACTCTGAACTTAATCTCAAAACTCAAGCCACGAAGACGGTTGCCTCCTGTTTTGGCGTTCTTAAACTTCTTCATAAAGTACTGCCTCTGCTTCCTTTTTCAGCAAGGAAGCTTGTAGTCCAGCCGTCGATCTTATCCCGCCTCGATTATGGTAACGCTCTTTATCTTGGTGCCCCCGGTGTGGTTTTTAAAAAACTTCAAACTATGCAAAACTGTGCCGCCCGGTTGCTGGAGGGTGTTCCTTGCCGTCAATCAGTTAAACCCGCTCTTAGATCTCTACATTGGCTTCCTATTCAGGAAAGGGTCTACTTTAAGGCCCTGTGTATTACACATAAGATACGTAGAAGGTAATGGCCCTGACATTATCTCCTCTTTTGTTCTACCCTACAAAGCGCAAAGACAGTTACGCTCCAGTGATCTTCATCTGGCATCTATTCCCAGAATTAAGAGGTCCAGAAGCGGCGGCCGCCTTTTTTCTTATAATGCCTCCAAACTTTGGAACACCTTGCCGCTGTACTTGCGTAAAGAATCTGATCACTCCATTTTTCGTAAAACGCTTAAGACCTGGCTTTTTCCACACTGATTGAGTAAGTCTACTGCGGTTCAACCCTAGCGCTGGGATGCCTCCGGGTAGCCATGTGCTTTATAAATGCTACTTCATTCATTCATTCATCTTTCCCTTTGTTTCCTTCCGTACTTATCATTCCTACTTATCTCTTTTTATCTTATCACAATACAGTTATCTTTTACTTTCACTTTCAGCTTTTGTTTCTTGACTTCAGTACTTATCGTTCCTCTCTCTTTGCTTCCATTATTCTCTCCCTTCTCATTTTTACGTACTTTCTTTACTGTTGTTATAATAACTTGGACTCTTGTTTTTTCTGCAATGCTCATTTTGTGTCTAACTTATGTCACTGAAATTGGTTACCTGGAATGTTAGGGGATTAAATTCTCCCATTAAGAGGCAAAGAGTTCTAGCACATTTGGCTAAATTAGGAGCTGATATTGCATTTTTACAAGAAACACATCTCTCCGATGTTGAATCCCTGAAATTAAAAAAAGGTTGGGTGGGTGAAGTTTTTTATTCTCCAGTTGATGGTAAACGTAATGGTGTCATGGTATTATGCCGTAAATCTCTTTCGTTTACACTTATATCCCAAGAATCAGATGATGATGGTAGATGGTTGAATGTTAAACTGTCATTGAAGGGTGTTCCAGTCTCTCTTTTTAACGTCTATGCCCTACTTGTGGTGAGCCCCTCTTTTGGTCTAACTTAGCTCAACAAATTTCTCGTTGCATGGAAGATAATTTTATTCTAGCTGGGGACTGCAATCAACCTTTTGATCCATTCATCGATAGAAATTCTAAAGTCTCCTTTGTTCCCAACAAACCTCATAAGTCCTTTGTTCATACTATTACTCAGTATAAACTCATAGATGCCTGGCGTCTGTGTAATCCGGCTACTAGAGAGTATACTTTTTATTCCCCCTCTCATCATACCCCATCACGATTTGATTACATTTTTGTTTCTCATTCCATTTCGCAAACTCTCACGCAGGCAGAAATCGGCCCCATTTTGCTGTCCGACCATGCACCTGTCTCCCTTGGTTTGGATATTTTACCTAAGATTACTGGCCCTAGGAGGTGGCGCTTTAATAATGCTCTCCTTTTGGATCCCAATTTTACTGCATCCTTTATCACCTTTTTTAACAAGTTTTTTAGGATAAACCAGACCTCTTCCATGCCTTTTTCAACTGTATAGGATGCTTTTAAAGCTTCTGCAAGAGACTTTATCATTGGTTTTGTTGTTAAGAAGCGAAAAAGCACTCGTAAATTTACTAAAGATCTCCTTCAGGATATTAAGAGACTGTACTTATTAAAATCCAGTGCAAAATTTTATGGGGGGAGAAACAGAGCGGGAAAAATTTTGGCCAATTATTTAAAAGTCAAACATAACAAATGAAACATCGACTCAATTTATGATGCACAATCAAACTTAAAATCCAAAGATGTAGAAATTCTAGACAAATTTTCCTTTTTTTATAAATCACTATATACTTCTGAAACACAACCCACTGACCACTCCTTGTCACAATTTTTCTCTGCCATCCAAAAACATCAACAGACTTTTGGACTTATCCTCTCTAGAGTTAGATTTATCACAGCAAGAATTATTAAAGGCTCTTCAATACCTTAAAAAAGATAAAGCGCCTGGCCCTGATGGCTTCACTGTTGAATTTTACCTCCACTTCTCTAAACACCTTATGCCCAAAGTTAATTCCTTAATCCATTCTTTTAGCTCATTGGGTAACTCCTCCGGACTCTAAACACTGTAAAAATTATAGGCCGATATCCTTGGTTAATATTGACTATAACATTTTCTCCAAAGCTTTAGCTATACGACTAGATTCCCACTTAGCACACCTGTTAGGAAAGGAACAATCTGGATTCGTTAAGGGTCGATTTATAACTGACACTACACGGCTTCTCTTTAATGTCTTGTCTAAATCCTCCCATTTAAAACAACCACTTGCGGCGATAGCGTTGGATGCTGAGAAAGCATTTGATAGGGTTGAGTGGGCCTACCTATTTCATACCCTCAAGTGGTTTGGTTTTGGTCCTAAATTTACTTCCTTGATTTCCCTTCTCTATTCTAACCCTCGGGCAGTGGTATGCACCAATGGCTTAATTTCTCCCTTCTTTGATTTGGGCAGAGGGGTTTGTTAAGGTTGTCCTCTCTCCCCTTTCCTCTTTAATTTGGCCTTGGAACCCTTTCTCTCTAAATTACGCCAAATTCCAAATCTCTTTGGTTTTCAAACATCCAATTCCCACATTAAACTCGCAGCTTATGCGGATGAGATTTTGCTTTTGATGTCGCAACCGACTGACTCAATCCCTGCCTTTTTAGAAGAA
The DNA here is from genome assembly GCF_964204655.1 of Triturus cristatus. NCBI lineage: Eukaryota > Metazoa > Chordata > Amphibia > Caudata > Salamandridae > Triturus > Triturus cristatus. The sequence goes on from NC_140584.1 coordinate 543,245,480, forward strand.
GTGCAAGCTTTTTCCCTTATCTCAGGTTACAAGTTCAATAATAATAAATGTGAGATTCTTCCCTTAACTAAGTTCACTTTTAAGGCAAATTTCAGTGCCCTGCAACATGTTCCATGTTAGAAATCTTGCCACTTGCTAAGCAAAGAAATGTTGAGGAGAAATTTAGGAAATTTCATTTTACAGCGCATGAGAAATGTCTGGCAACCATGGCATTTGATGTCAATGAAGCCTCACAGAGGTACTCTGTACAAGTTCTAGATCTTTTCCGTAAATGGGAATTTTCTCCAGACTTTGTAAAGAACTGCTTAATTTTTGACTGCTTCAATAACTGAGCGCATATGCGCCCAGTTCAACGCATATTTTGCAGAACCTGTCTCAGAGAATCGCAATCTTCAGGTGCACCAGTATTGGCATGGAAAGCTATGTCAGTGGCCCGAGTTAGCAAATTGTGTACTGACTGTTTTGGCGTTGCCTGTCTCAAGTGCTCAAGTGCCAATGTTGAGAGGGCCTTTTCACACATAAATGTTTACATGGGAAGGAAAGAACAAGTGTGCATGACCAAAGACTCACTAAAGAAGTATTGTATGGTGCACTACAATAAGTTTGATTTTTAAAACTTTATTTGATCCTCATACACCCTGTACGCACACTGTCTATACACATGCACCATCAGTGTAGAAAGCAAGCAATAATAAAAGCAAAACGTTCCATAAACAATGAAAAAACACTGTTTCTGTTGTTCTTAACGGCGCGAAATCTTTTAACCACTGATAAACACTGTTTTTTTAAGGTATTGAAAATACTGATAAAACCCCACCAGAATTGACCAAAAATAGAAACTGAAAACAGGAAAGCCTAAGTATGTATTAATACTGCCAACTGGCTTTATGTATGGCACATATCTGTGAAATCTAAAAATTGTTTACGATGATCTACACATGATAACATAAAACTGTGATTAGTAGAAGTATCACACATGAATTTTTCCATGCCATGATCACGTATTTGAGGTTTTAAAGCCTCTATTTTGAGCATGAAAAGGACTCCACGATTATCATAAGAGATTTTGATAACTAAGTGAGAATTGTTACAGCTGCGTTACTGATCTCTATTTACATATGGTTCCTTAGCCTTGAAGAAGTCGCGAAAACTGCGATGAGTCACGAAACACATGTTGGCTAAGTACAGAAGATGTGATGAAGAAGAGCAATGAGGAAGTGTAAGGATTACATACTTGAATTGTTTTTTTGATTGATAGTCAGAAGCGAGTGCTGGGGATTGTCATAATATTGTATTGTGGTCCAGTCCACCTTTAGGCACCGCATAGAATCGGAAATTGTTTTTAAAATATATTGTGAACTTCCCGTTTGGATGCCACTACCCATTAGAGATAAACTTTGCGTGAAGCAGACTTTCTTCCCAGGGACCTGACGTTGGATGCAAGGGGCTGTCTCCCCTTAAATGGCAGAGTATTCCATGCAGGATTCACACTGGGAAGTGAAGCCTGGCCATGTTACTGCATCACACTTGCCCCCTAATCACCAAGTTACACACAGACCTGCAGGGCAGATATATCCTATTAGAGGGCATGCTAGAGGGTCAGCCATGTGCCATGGGACGTGTATACGTAATCACTGTTATACAAAGAGATCAGTCAACCACTCTAATGGTTACCCAACCAGGCAAACTGGTTATAGATGGAGACTGTAGCACAATCAAGAAGAGAGCTCTGGGCAGAAACTCCCACTTCCCGACCCTGAGAACACTGATCATTAGCAGATTGGTGACTCCCCTGGGTTGAACAGAGGTGTGGTGCAAATGGCACCCACATGGCAGGATATTTACACATTGCTCTGCATCACACAAAACCCAGCCCAGGCTTGACTACTTCTTTATGCCAACAGACTCCCAACACCTGGTTTAATCCACTCATATCCTTCCCTGGCGCCTCTTAGACCACGAGCCCATCAAGGTACTGATTGGGACAGAGCGGCCGGCAATAGGGGAATCGGGCAGCGTATCGCCTGTTGGGTTAGGGAGGAATCCCTTGTAAACATTTTACAAACTAATATAAAAGAATACTTAGAGTTTAACCAGCACTCTGAGGACTCTCCACAAAGCCTCTGGAAGGCCTTTAAAGCATGGATTCATGGGAAGACCTTGGCGGCCGTCTGTGGGTGGGAGTGAGAGAAAGACTAAGAAATCCTGGAAGCTCGGATCCTTGCAGAAGAGCAGTCAACTGATACAAGGGTTTTGACAGTGCACATTCAAATACAAACTCTTAGATTCAGCCAGCATTATAGAGCATGGCAACAGGGCCAGTAAAACTGATCTACTGGCTGTGCCAGAACTGCAAATTACCCCACATAGTCAAAGCAATACAGACCGCAGATGGCCGCCTCACTACTGAAGCTGCAGAGATAGCCAAAACCTTTATAGATTATTATGATATGCTTTATAGCTATAGACCCCATGCACAACTTGAGGCGAATTGCCCAATTGTGGAAGACCTCCCTATACCGGGGCTGATTGACAAAACTAATCTGAGATAAAATCCTAAACTTACTACTTTTGGTATTCACAGAAGGCATTTAGTAGTAGTAGAGTCCTAATTTTACTACTACTAAATGCCTTCTGTGAATACCAAAAGTAGTACGTTTAGGATTTTATCCCAGTTTAGTAGTAGTAAAGTTGGGAGTCCTAACTTTACTACTATTAAATGCCTTCTGTGAATACCAAAAGTAGTACGTTTAGGATTTTATCTCAGATTAGTTCTGTCATTCGGCCCCACAGTCACTATCTGAGGCCCTGCGGTCCGAATTGAGCAAGCCAGTCATAGAGGAAGAGCTCCAGGCAGCCATTACAGCTTCTTCCTCTCGGAAATCCCGGGGCCCAATTGACTTACCTGTGGAATTTTACAAAAAGTTCTCATCCTTATTAACACTCCACCTGCTTCTCTTTTTGAGGAAATAGGGCACACTGGCTCTGTGCTATAATCAGCCACTATCACCACCACACTCAAGCTGGGCAGGCCTCTAATGATTTGCTTGTCATATACATTCATGTGCCTCCTAAACACAGAACCCAAACTGCTGCCAAAATGCTGGCCACTAGACTGGCCACAGACATATCACACTTGGTCCACAAAGACTCAAACAACTTCATGCTGGGTAGAATCATCCAGTACTAGCTTGGTAGGATCCAGGTGGCCGTTTCCCAACTTGAAAAAACTCCAAGAGCTGACAGCCCTGTTTTTGATTGACTATGAAAAAGTGCTCAAGACTGTCCACTGGCCAGTCCTCTTCAAAATACTTGAGAGAATGAACTTTGGCCCCTGATTCACGTCTCATTCTCCTTCCCCATACAATGAGGTACTTGAAAGGCATACCCTCTCTCACCCCTCCTATTTGCCCTAGTGATTGAATTATTTGCAGGATGTAACAGGATGGGCACCTTGCTGGAAGGCTTCTGTTAGTCCACCCATCATGAATATAGAATAGCTCTATAAGCAAATGATATGCTTCTATACTTGCAGTTTCCCAGGCAATTGTACTCTGCTTAATCCAGATGCTTGAAATATACGGAGATGCGGCAGGGCTACAAGTCAACTGGGACACATTCCAACATATACACCTAACCAGCCAACCCCATGTCAGATCACAGAACATGTGGCCCATTTAAGCATCTCAGCATTACTAGCTCCTGCTACCCGTAGATAGCTTTGGAGCTTAGCATCGCACCAGTCCTCAAACAAATGCGGACTGACCTAGATTCCTGAGCTATCATGCCACTTAGCTTCCCGAGTCTTGTTGTCCCCTCTATAATGATTATTCCCCCTAGGTTTATCTACGTGCTTCAGAACCACCCATAGATTCTTCCTCTAATTTTTTGGGGTGGGATGCAGTCTGCAATGAAAAAGTTGTAATCAGCGGGAAATACACCCTGAGTATTCTAATCCAATGTATGGCATGGGTGAGGTATACAATTTCCTCAACAGTCCCTGCCTTCAATTGTGACTGCTCCATGTGCTGCCAGTATGACTTTGAGGAAGGACAGGGCTGCCATGAGCACTATGGTTGCCAGGGACCATGCACCAAACTAGTGAAGCAAACTTGCAAGCTTCAGTTTTGTGAGCAACAGTTAGCTCACTCCTCCCCTATTAATACAGCATGTGACAAACTCAATAGTAATGGGTTTGTGAATGTAAAAATGTCTCCGTTAAAAACAATAGGCAGGGGCATGAACACTGTATAACACCCATTGTTAAATACAGTTGGTTGAAAGTGTACAAAGTATAGTTCCCCCTTGATAAATGAAATCCTAAGGGTCTGTAGACTGTGAAAACTCTTTAAAACATTGCCTGTTTTTTTCATTATGTAACTTTGCAATCTTGTGTGTAAAATGTACCTGTATGTGTGTATATTAAAGTGTTTTTCCCAAACATGCTGACTGGACGTAGATGTACTAATTGTCAGTGTTCACTTCTGCTTCTAAATGAATCCACCTTCGTAAGATAAACCTTAGTGAATTCTGCTTCATAACTTTGAGGGTAAAGTGATAAATGGATGTACCGACTGCAAACTTCGCTAAGTGTTGGTCCAATGAGAAGGTGACACAAAGACAGAAGAGGTAAAATTGCCAGTTGTCACACTTGGAACCCTATAGCCCTTGTTGCTTTAGAAAGCCCATAACCAGATGCCACAGCATGTCTGTCTTTTAATGGTCTCTTTTAGTGCTCTACATATGCTAGTAGGGGATAATATAGTAAATAGATATCTCTTGACAACACAAGGAGGGAGCTGGAAACTGCCTGGATGATCCAGATGTCCAAATACATGATGGATGACTACAAATGTTCAGGTGAGTGAGTTGAATATTTAAAGGTTTGTCACTGCCTGAACTTGAGAAACTGTTTAGCAGGAGTGTGAGTCACTTAGACTCTGACAACAAATTTCCAGATAATTAACCACTTAAGTTATTTCACTTGGAGAGGGTCTCCAATACCTGAAAAGAGTCCACAGGTGTCCAATTACTATATACAGGAGCTCTAGGATTCCCCGCGTGACCTCCCAACACCTCCGAAAGATTAGAATTGGCCTAGGTAGTAGATTGTTAACATGAAACAGGAAGAGACTTAAAGAAGAGTTAGCTTTAAGTGGAAGATGTGCATGGGCCCCACATAGGATTAGCAATCCTATGTGGGGTAGTCCCCCTGGAGTAGCACCTGTATTAGGTCCCAGTTGAGTAATAGACCCTTATACATTAGCTTTCAGATAATCCAACAGTAAAATGTCTCAGTTTAGGATAATGGCAAGCTTGGAGGGTGAACTTCCATATAGGAGCGAGAGAAGGAAATCCACAAGGAACTCAATAGAAAGGATATCAAGTAACCTACAAGCAGCTCACATATGAGTGCCCTAGTACTCACAACTGCTCTTAAGACCCTTTTGCTTGCCTAGTTTTTGTTAGTGCTAGGTTACCATCCCTAGGCTCAGTGATGCTGTACTCCTCTGGCTGATAAAAAAGAGGGAGCCTCACATCATCCACACTGCATTACCAGAGCCCTTATATTTTCTGTGGTGGAGTGGCTACAGGTGTACATAAATTTCTTTATGTGTATGCATGAATTTGTATGAGGGAAAGTATTTAGACTTATTATGGTGAGTTAAAGTGGTACAAAGCAACCTGTACTAGAAACCTGCCGTACAGTAAATATTTCCATTGCCTGCTCGTTTTTAAACAAACTACCGGAATACTCTGGAATGTGAGGCAAACATGTTTTTGGTGCAATGAGGCTTCTTCTTCTCAGAGGTGTAAATTGAAAGCATAGAAATAGTTGTGTGTTCTTTTGAAGAGAAATTAAAATTGAGGCTCACATATACATTCTACACATTCTGTTGTTTTTGATGCCAGTGGTCATATGATTAAATAACATAACATCAGCCACAAACATATTGATTCATATAAATATTGTGACAAGAATATTGTAAACACAAATATAATCATTCCATACTTAGACAATAAAAACAAAAATATTGTTGTTAAAAATATTTAAAATACCCTAGTATATATAACAAAAAGAAAGAAAGAAAATGTGTCACAATCACAGTTAAACATATAGAACACTAGCCAAATATCAAAAACATCAATATTGAGTACCAAATATAACAATAATTATATATAAAAAATGTAGGAGTACAATTAAAGTCCATTTAACTAATAATTTAAAACAAAAAAACTGAATTTCCAAGAAATAATAAAGTCATTTAAAAATACCATTTAAAAATAAAAAAAACTTAAAACAATAAATAAAACACCTATGAAAAATTATAACAAATTAAAACTAGGGATCTTGGTCTTATGGTATTTATTATTTTAAAATTCCTGTCTATATTTATCCATATTTTTTTTATTTTTTGTTTTTTTTAATTTTGTTTATTGGCATTTGTAAATGTATACAAACAGAACAAATGGAGAAAAAAAAACAATCATAACAATGCGGTCACTTCACAACAGCATCCTTCATCCAATTTTGTCTGTACATGTCCTAATCAGGAGCCTCTCATACCCACCATCATTTATCTCATGTGCGAGTCATTTATTAAGCCTGCTGCTGCGATTGCAAATATTGGGTTAAATACACCCAGTAGTCTCTGGGTTGCGATCCGGCTGGAAGTTCTTCTTCATAGGTCTTCAGGGTATCCCTACAATATGTTAAGTCCGTGAGCCAGTCAGCGGGTTTCGGGCTGCGCTTGCCATTCCAACATATCGAGACCCTCCTTTTAGCTATTAGTAGCGCAATCATACAGAACCTGCGTTTCAGGGCTCGAAAGTCAGGCAGTATTCCCAACAAACAGGTTTTGGCCTCGCATCGCACTTCCCCTCCCACCATAGCCCCAATCTTCTGCGTCACCTGCACCCAGTATTCCCCGACTGCCTCACATGACCAGGCTAGGTGTATGAAATCTGCCCCGTCTGCACCACAGCGCTCACATCTAGAGTCCTCCCGCAGCCCATAGCGATGCAGCCTGGCCGGTGTGTAGTATGTCTGGTGTAAGTATTTGAAATGCAGAATGCGGAGATTGCCGTTAGGCGTCAGCATGCCCGTCAGAGCACAGGCGGCAGTCCATTCACCCTCCGTTAGCGGAGTGTCAAGACAGCCATTCCACTTCTCCATGGAAGCAGTCGTGGTTGCCGCTATGTCCTCCTGCATCTTCGTGTACAGTGTGGATACCACATGTTTTCTCGCAGGTGTGGTGATCAGCCATTGCAGTGCAGTTAGCCCCGGGGGTTCCAACGGGTACGTTGGGTATAGCTGTTTCATAGCCCTCTGCAGTCTGTGATAGTTGAAGCGAAATAGCGCAGTCATGTTACTAATGAATGTCAAGTTTTCTAGTGTTTTAAAGGTCCCATCTTCGTACAGGTCCCCCATGGTGTCGATGCCCACCTGGCGCAGCAGCTCCAGTCCTACTTTTTCCTGCGTGACCGATATCGCCGGGTGCCACTGAAGCCGGAGTGCCGGGGCATACAGCGGCAATTTATTAGCTTTTTTGCCCACCGCATGCCACGCCTTATTTGTAGCATCAATAGTATTTATATCATTCATGTGCAAAGGGGGCCTGCGATGGGTGATAATCGCCTCCAGGGGAACCGGCATAGCATCCCCCTCTTCAATCGCAGTGTGGGTAAGAAATGGGATCTTGTGGTACCAAAAATGTGCATACTGTGCTTGTGCGCAGAGATAGTAGAGACAGAAGTCAGGCACCCCGTACCCCCCCCTACTGTAAGGCAGTGTCAGTGTCCGCATCTCCACCCTGGCCGTCTTTCCCGCCCAGATAAGGCGAAGGACCAGCGAGTTGATCCTTCGGAACACCTCCGCTGGAGGGTGAATTGGGATGTTAGTGAAGAGGTAGAGCAGCTTTGGCAGCACCACCATTTTAACAATAGCAATTCGGTCAGCCATCGACAGTGGCAGCTGGATCCACCTCCCCACCTTCGCGTCTAGTGCATCTACCACCGTCCCGTAGTTGGTCCGGATCACGACCTCCGGGTCCCTATGGTACCACACACCCAAATATTTTATCGGGTCCATCTTCCATTCCAGAGGATAGTCCATTGGGTGTGGTTGCGTGCTGTCAGTCAGTGGAATGATCATGGACTTGGCCCAATTTATAATGACCCCAGATTGTCGCGCGAATTTGATATATTCCCTCAGTAGCCGATTCAGGTTGGCCTGTGGGTCCCTCACGAAGAGTAGCATATCGTCTGCGTACAGTGATATGTGTAGAGGCCGCTGCGGGAACTGCAGGGCCGAGTAATGGTGCCCTTGTCGGATTTTGCACGCAAGTGGTTCCAGCGCAAGCGCGAACAGGAGGGGGGACAGGGGGCAGCCCTGTCTCGTCCCTCTCCGAATGTCAATTGGGCTTGAGATATATTTATTCACTTTAACCCGTGCCACAGGTGCGTCATATAGTAAATTAATCCATTGGAGGAACATGGGCGGGAAGCCCATCCTCCTTAGCACCTTGCTCATATATGGCCATTCCAGAGAGTCAAAGGCTTTAGCCGCGTCCAAAAAGACCGCCGCCGCCCTCGTCTCAGGTGTTAGATAGTGCGCGAGTGCAAACAGTGTACGCGTGTTGTGTGCCGTGGAGCGTTCCGGTATGAATCCAGCCTGGTCAGGCAGGACCAATCTAGGCATGAGCGGGATGAGCCTGGTCGCAAGTAGTTTTGCCAGTATCTTGTTGTCTACATTGATAAGGGACAGTGGTCTGTAGGAGTCGCAAAGTTCCGGGTCCTTTTGTGGCTTGGGTAGCGCCAACAGCAGCGCCCCGCGCAGGGTTGGCGGTAAATGTTGTTGCTCGTGAGCATTGCCATACATTTCCACCAAATGTGGGGCTAGTTGGTCAGCGAACGCTTTATAAAATTCGCCCGTGAAGCCATCTGGGCCCGGCGTCTTGCCATTCGGCAGCGACTTGATTACCTCGGTGACCTCCTCGACCGTGATAGGCTGGGAGAGGTATTCGCGGTGTGAATCTGACAGCCACGCTATCGCCACGTCTTCGAGGTAGTCCGCGATTTCGGTCTCAGTGGCTGTTGGCCTGGATGCATATAGTTCACCGTAGGCAGCCACAAATTCACCCAATATTGCTTGTGCATCATAGTGGCGCTCCCCCTGATGCCCACGAATCACCTGTATGTTTTGCGGGGCCCGGCCCTCGCAGATGGCAGTCGCTAGGCGCCTGCCCGGTCTGCCGCCCTCTCCATACGCTCTCGCCACTTGTCTTTTAGTTGTGTACTTAATTTCGTCGTCCGCTAGGCTCTGGAATTCGGACAGTGTTTTCCTAATGGCCCCCAGTACCTGCGCATTCTGCGTACTCTCATATTCCCGTTCGAGAAGTCTCAACTTGTCTTCCCTGGCTCGTATCTGCCGTCTGATGTCCTTTAGAATACCTGCGTTAGTACTGATGCAGACCCCCCGTATGGTGGCCTTGCAAGCCTCCCAGAGCACTCCCGAGTCGGTCGTAGGAGTCGCATTGTTGTCGAAAAAGTCCCGTATCGCAGTCCCAATGGTATCTGCATAGATAGGGTCCATCAGGGCTTTGGCATTAAATCTCCAACTAAATGGAGGCGGCGTGTAGTTCGGTAGCTCCAGAGAAAGGAGCACCGGGCTATGATCCGAGAGTGTTCTGGGTAAGTGCCTAACCTCCCGTGTCCACAGTGCTATATCCCCCGACACCAGCCAGTAATCTATGCGGGACCAGCTGCCGTGTGATGTAGCTACGTGTGTGGCCTCCAACTCTCCCGGGTGCCTACTTCTCCAGATGTCAGTAAGTGCTCTATCAACCAGTATGTCATGTAGGACACGTGATGCTCGCCTATGTGGTTCCGTCGTCGTTCCGGATCTATCGACATCGTCCGAGAGCGCCAGGTTAAAGTCACCACCCCAAATCACGTGAGGCGCTTGCAAGTCACGCAGCTTACCCCACAGTAAATGATAGAACTGTGGGTCATCCACGTTAGGTCCATATATATTCACTACAGCTAATCTCTGTCCTCGCAAGGCCCCAGACAGTATGACAAATCTCCCCATGTCGTCCGTCTCCACCTTATCTATCGTATAGTTCAGTCCCTTCCTGATTAGCACTAATACCCCCCGTGCGTAGGAAGAGTAGGAGGAGTAGTGTACTGATTCAGCCCATCTGCGTCCCACAGTTAATCGGCGCGACGGTGCACAGTGCGTCTCTTGTATTAGTGCAATGTCTATGTGTTGCCTGTCTAAGTAAGCTAGTGTTTGCCGTATTTTCTTGGGGTTACCTAGCCCCCGCACATTCCACGTTAGCAGTCGAAGATTCCCGTCACCTATCCTGTTCTCAGCCATCAAGGCGTATCAGTATGTGTGTACCAGTCGCCCCCAGTGGCAATGAGTGCTCCCAGCAGCTGTCGTGGTGGGCAAGTGCCCCATGATTCCCCCGCAATTTTACTTGGAGTTCAGCGATGCGTCTCAAGCGCAGTGACCAACAGTTCAACATCTCAACCACAACCCATGTCCCCCCACCCACTTTAGCACCCCAACCATGCCAAAGACACACCCCAAATCGAACATCAAACATCAAATTAACTTAGTTCGGGGATCACCCTATACGGGGGGACCGCCTAGAGCGCACCATTCCATCCAACTTAATGGATGGGGACGGGATTATATGATAGTCCGGAGCTCAGCAGCTCCCACGTTAATGCAGGCATCTCAACGTCCCTTTCCTTTACCCAGTGCAACAGCCCTTGTGGATCATCACCCCCACTGTGCATCAGCATTGTCCTGCCACCCAGTGGGCAGTGCACGGTCTGTCTCCTGTTACCCCTCCCCTGGCTGACCCTCAGATCCCCGTCCCAGCCCAGACCGACAGGGGCCATTGCTCTTGTTGCCCAGGTATCTGAGCCCCTCCCAGGCCAGCTACCCATATGGCAATACATCACACAGTGATCAAATTCGTCAGTATTTGGGCTCTAGCACTGTATGGCATCGGCACACCGGAGTCCCATCGATAGGGGCCAGCGCCCACCCCCGCAGAACTGTCGGAGCAGCAAAGTCGACAAGCACCATTTTGGCACAAAGCCAGTTATCTTCGCTCACAGTGGGCGCACTCACCGTCCCCAACAGTCCCCGTGTCGCAGCGTTGCTCTTGTCAGACCCCGCATACCTCGACAGGATCGTAGTTTCACCACGTTGTGTGGAGTGTCCTCACCAGTCCTCCTGCGGGTCAGCTTGCAGCACTTCAGTCCGTGTCTGCACCCTTATCGACCCTGTGTTTCTCCTTGCGCTTGGTTCCAAGTTGTTTGAGGAGATCATTCGCCTCGCGAGGCGAGTGGCACAACGTCACTCGTCCTCCGTGTGTTATGCGCAGCCGGGCTGGGTAGAGCATGGCATAGTCAATCCCCAGGTCACGCAACTTCTTTTTGACCGGATTAAATTCCTTCCTCGCCTGTTGGACTGCGACCGTGAAGTCCGGGTAGAAGGCCAGCGTATTACCTTGGTGCGTGACCTGTTGTTTCTGTCTCACTATGCGGAGGATTGTGTCCCGGTCCCTGTAATTGAGGACTCTGGCGACTATAGGGCGCGGGGGAGCCCCTATATTTATCCATATTTCGTTTTGGCTATCTTATTTGCATTTATCCATATTTATTTTGAGTTTTGAGAATAAATGCAGTCTAAAAATGGTATATTTCCATATTTATTTTGCTGACAAGCATGCACTCATACTTTGATGCCTGTCTTGTTTTAGCAAGTTAAGTAGCCAAATATAACAAAACACTACAGCCACAGATAAATATTAGCATCTTATACAAATATATGTTAACATTTGTTTGTATTTGAGGAAATCCCAACAGTTTATAACTCCTCTTGCTTGTATTTTCTTATCTGTTGGCCTGGAATGTTTGTAGACAGGACAGCGATTTACTCGCAAGAATCACAATTTCTGTATTTTACCACTTTTAAAAATAGATACAGACAGAAAACACATTGCTTTCTGTCTGTATTTGAATGTAAAAATCAGTGAAAACTGAAAACTGGGACCCTTAATTAAAATATAAGATCAGCTTAAATAAATTTCAATAATTATAAGTTCAAATTTTTAAATCTATATAATAATAACATATAAACACTTATTAGTATCCAATAAATAAAACTAAACTGACAAACAAATTCAACCCTCAAACAAAAAAGCTAATAAAATGAAAGTTACAACTAGTTAACCACTTTTCCAATCAAACTACTATTACAAGAAAAAGCACACAAATGTGTTCAATAATTTGCAACAAAAACACCAAGACTTGCGGCGGGTCTCCTGCCCCGCTCTGAGGACCGCGCTGTGGGAGGCTGCTGACCCCCTTCTTCTATTGCCTAGCCGGCGGCAAAGAGAACCCGCGGGAAGAGAAGCGACTGTCGGCCTTTCCTGTTGCGGCGCAGACCTGAGGGGAATTGACTCCTTGCCACGACCCCCCCCCCTGGCCATTACACCGTACAGCGGTAAAACATGGCGTTGATTGCCTGCTCGCGGCTGGGGGGTGATGCTCCGGTCTCGCCCGCTGCCCATTTCGCCCTCCCTCTTCCGGACACCAGCTCCACAGTGCCGTCCCGGATTGCTGCCGATGTGGGGGCCCAGCTTCCGCTGACATGCGGCTCCGTTCTGGCTGTCCTGCGGGACTTTCGACTACAAATGTGTGCTGGCCTGCAGGCGCTGAGTGAGCGGTTTGACTCCATACTGTCGGCTGCGGGTCGTGAGCGCTCTGTTTGTCATCAACAAGGCGTGGGTCTACCAGTGCTTTTGTCCTCTTGCGGGGACGCAACGGCGGTGTATGATTGTGCTACACTGGTGCCTGCATCCGGCGTTCCCGGCACCCAGGATCAACCGCTCTCCAGCTCAACTGCGGATACTTTGTTCCCCTGGTCATGGCTGCCTGCTTCATTGTTGCCTGCCTCACCGCGTCCGCAAGAGTATCCTGCTGAGCGATACCTAACAGCCTCGAGGAATCGTCCGCGGTGGCCTACTGCTTCTTTTCTGTGGAACTCCTGTACTCTACTTGCCAGGTCTGGATCTTATGTGGTGCAAAGAGGGACCTCAATAGATGGTCGGCGGCCATTTCGTGATCCTACTTCACCATCTTCTCACAAGCGGCCATCTTGTCTTTGTCTGCTCGGGATGCGGGGCCTTCATGTAGGGGCTGGTTTAATCCCAAGCCCGCGATCGGGCCAGGGCTAGAATGACTTATATCGCCATGGTTCATGGACGGGCTGGACTGGGACTGGAACTGTATGTATGTGTTGTGCGCACTCGCCGCGATTTGTCTTCCTTCGCTTAAATTGTTGTGATACGTTATTTTCGCACGCAGTTTTTGGCGTAGTGGGTTCTCAGTGTGTGGAGGCCATAGCTGGCTGATGGTTTGGGGCGCTCTGGTGTTCCGTGGGCTCCTCCCCACCTTCTTTTCTGTTTTCTTATTTTCTTTACTCTATTCCTACTTTCTCTTTTGTCTATATTTCGGGTTCATTGGGCGACAGGCACTATGCTGGGGGGGGGGGCAGGCCGTAGCCTCCGCATTGGTGTAGGGTGGGGGGGTAATACTCTGTTCTTAATTAGTTCTATGGGCCTTTTTCTTTTATGTCTCTGCGCTATACTTGCTTCGATTCGGGGTCCGGGTGTGGGGTGGATTGAGTGGGGGCGGCTCTGGAGGGGTGCGTAATTGCTCATGTGACTATCCTGTTATATCACTGCACCGCCTCACTGCTTGAGATTTTACTTCCATTGTTGTTTTAATGATGCTGCTGCTCTCCCGTGTGGTGAAGCTATCTGGCGGACTCGAATCTCTTTTGTTCTTATCCTTCACTGACTTTTTTTTCCCCGATAAAATTACCGTAAAACTTAAAATTAACCTTCACTTCTCCTTCCCCTGGTGTCAAGGATCTCTCCAGTATATAACTCATAACTCGTTGTTAATCTTGACCGTTGAAGCACAGGGGATGTAATGTTGGTATCAGTGCTTAACTGTATCGTGGCCGGCCTGACGGTTGTAGGCCCGTATTTGTTCTATTAAGATGCACGAATAAAGGTTTTAAAAAAAAAAAAAAAAAACACCAAGACTTGCAGAAAGCAACACTCTGTCGGACTCTACACACAGAAAAATAAGAACACAGCTACCAAAAAGAAAGCCAAATCTACAAAGTAAGTAAGTAACTAAGTAACACCTAAACATGAAAGTTAAACTCAAAAATGAAAATCATGCTATCTCTTCATATTTCCCTAATATAGATAACATCAGCGCGACAAATCCAAAAACACAATCGCACTAGCACAGCAAATCCCAAAACACAAATTACCTTTCTAAACTACTTACTGCAAAAACACAATATCACAAGTAAACAAATAGAACGTTTCAATAAAAACCCTAACTCAAGTATAATTTAAAAATAAACCTAGCATCAAATAAACCCTAGAAATAAAACTATTTTCAAAACATATAATTCTAACAAGCCTTTTTTCAAGAGGCAAAAAGCAAGCACCTGTCCCATAACTTGCATAAATAAATGAACCTAAACTAACATCTCTTGAAAATAAAACATCAAATCTGTACAGTGCTGGAAAGTAGGGAGATTATGTCAGATCCCAGTTCCAGAAGCTATTTCTGGGCTATTCGTAGAGACATATACTGAATTTGTCTTTTTTTTAATTAGGAGCATACACGGCAAAGCATAAGATGTATCACAGTACAAAAGAAAAATCATTTTAGAGGGTCAGTCATTCATTTAATTAAATAATCTCTAATTTCCCCCTCAGATTAATTGAAACTTTGCAATTGAGTGCCGCATTTCAGCTATCGGAAGCTAGTGTGCATATGCCTGTGTAGTTTCCCTCCATCATTCTTCATATCTGGGTGCGAACTCCGATTTCCATTTCTTTTTGGCCTCATTTTCTGGCGATAGTTAGTATGTAGAACACTCAGGACCTCATTCACAAAGCTAAACCTACACTTTAATGTAAGTTTCCGATAGTAAGCTATTCACAGAGGGATTTATGAGTAGTATATTTAGAAGTGCAGAGTCTCTCCACATAAAAAGACCTATATTTTCATGTGTGGAGACTCCATACTCGTAAAGATACTATTTGTAAATCCCTTGGTGAATAGCAAACAATCGGAAACTTAAACAAAAGTGCAAGTTTACCTTTGTGAATCAGGCCCTACATCTTCTGTTTTAATCCCTAATGAAATCATTTTAGGAGTAAGTGTGACCATTGAGAGTTGTATATGTATACATTTCTGAAATATAGCGGTGTAGCATCCATTAAGTCTAGGACATTAGAGGAGGAAGCGTCCTCGCTTTTGCCAGACATTTCTTTGCCCTCACTTACTGACGAGGAGCGCTCCGTTCTTGACCTAGATATCACAGTCACAGAGGTTGGAAAAGCCTTCCACGACTTACGCGGTGGGAAGGCATCGGACCCTAATGGCTTGCCCATGTAGTTGTTTAAGCTTACTGCGGGCATGATAGCGCCCTACCTCACAGCAATGTTTCGGGATAGTAAGAAGGGGGGGATGCTGCCTGAGGATCAGCGACTTGCTAATATTGTAGTTATTCACGAAGCGGGTAAGCCGAGTAATAAATGTTCCTCTTACAGACCCATCTCGCTGCTCAACTGCGAAGCGAAAATCCTTGTGAAGGTCCTTGCCTCCCGGCTGCTTGGGGTCATCGCCCGGCTGGTCCACCCAGACCAGTCAGGATTTATGCCCAATAGAAACACTTCCCTTAACCTGTGCAGGCTCCACAGAGTGCTGTGCCGTGCTGACACAATTAGAGAGGACGCAGTCGGGGTCTCTCTTGATGCTGCTTCCGCATTTGATACCATCGCGTGGCCTTATATGTTTGCTGTCCTTCATAAGTTGGGCTTTGGGCCTGAATTTACGAGCTGGGTTTGGCTCCTCTACCAACAGTCACTCACTCAAATAGTGGATAATAACAGCAAATCTCCTGTTTTCACTCTTTTAGGGGCACCAGACAGGGATGTCCCTTGTCCCCGCTTCTGTTTGCCTTGGCCCTCGAGCCTCTGGCAACGTGGGTCCGTAATGACCCCGCCATAAGGGGCCTTAAATGGACGTCCGGCATATCGCTGTATGCGGATGACATCTTGCTCTATCCGGCGTCCCCGGCTGCATCCCTCATCTTGGTCCTGTACATATTCCAGGTGTTTGGTAGATATGCTGGCTGTTCTATAAACTGGTCCAAGTCGGTGTTATATGCCCTCTATGGAAAGAAGCCTGCACTCCCCCGGGGCTGTCAGCTGGCAGATGCTGTTGACGGCTTCAAATACTTTGGGATCTGGGTCTCTAAGGATCCGTCCAGATTTTATGATCGCAATCTCCTGCCGCCTCTCACGAGTCTCAAGGCTGACGTCTTACATTGGAAATAGCTACCGCTCTCCCTTTTGTGGCGTGCTGCCCTGTTCAAAATTATGTCCCTTCCCAGGTTTGTATATGCTTTCAACAATACCCGCACTCCGTTGCACCCTCGTACTTCAAGGAAATCGACTGTATCATATGGGACCTGTTGTGGGAGGGTAAGCCGCCTCGTATCACGACGCACAAGCTGATGCTGCATTGGTTCGATGGTGGCATCGGACTCCCAGACATACGAAATGTACTACTGGGCATTACACCTTGCGGCGATCAATCAATGTACGTATAGACCACAGGGTGACCCAGCCTTCCAGATCGACAGGTGGCTCCTCCCGGGAGGCAGCTTTGAAGGGGCTCACTATGTACGGTCATTGAAACCCATCCTGACTAGCCCAACCAGGTATGCGGTGCAGGTGTGGAAGGCGGCTACTAGAGGTTTGGAATGGGAGGGGAAAATTACGCAGGCTACACCACTCTGGTATAGCGCGCAATTGGGTAGGTTGATTCGCTCGAAGGGCTTTGATCGGTGGAATCTTATCGGCATATCCAAGGTGGGCAATTTGTGGAAGTCAGGTGAGGTGGTCCCTTTCTCTTGGCTACAGCAGGAATATGAGTTAGCGCAATCAGAATATTTTCGCTATCTCCAAATTAGGCATGCCGTACTGGCGGTGCTCCCTAAAGGTAGGGAACTCCCTGATTCCTCCCCGCTTGAGGATAGAGTGCTAGATAGCAATCTACTGGAGAAGGCCATATCACTCATCCACAAAAAACTGGTCAACAATATGGCAGATCCCCTGACTCATCTGAGGGTTAAATGGGACCACGATGTAGCACGGTTAGATGACGACGAATGGTTGGTGGCGGTGGCATCCCCCCGGGAGGTGGCTATATCTTCCAGGCTGCACCTTGTGCAGCTGATAATTCTCCATAGAACCTATCTGTCTAGGTCGGTGTTGGTTCGGATGGGATATGGCACTGACGGCTTCTGTGTAAGACAGTGTCGGCAGGAGGGAACCTTTGTTCACACAATTTGGGAGTGCACAACCATCCAGGGATATTGGGAGGCGGTAGCGAACCTTATGGAGGAAGTGTTGGGGCAACAGATAGATTGTAACATTAAACTGGCCCTCCTAAACATTTGGAGCCCTACGAACCTAAACTCCAGGGAGCGTACTAGGGTCACCTTGGGGATGATGGTGGCAAAACGCAATATTGCAAGATCATGGAGAGCTCACAGCCCACCGTGCATCAAAGATTGGGGTAAAGATATGGACTGGTGCATGGTCACGGAAAAGTCTGTATATGAAGCCAGGAGGTGCCCAAATAAATGGATGCAGATCTGGGGGCAATGGAACACCCACATCCAAGATCAAGAGAAGATGTTATAAATGGGACCTGATTTTATCTTACTGGGGATTGAAAGTGTTGTCTGTGACCACTATGTCTTCAGTACCAATTGTGGTATAATAATATTGCCATTGTATATGTACCGTGATATTATCATTGATCATGCCTTGTTTTCAATAAAAAAAGTTTTACAAAAATAGAAGTCTAGGACATTAGGCAAACAGGTATATTGTTTCAGTTAGGCAGTGTGGGCATTAATAGTGTTATATTTCATATCGGTAACCTAACATAGGTCCTGGGAACATCGTCCACTTTCCCTATATTGGCTCCCGTTATTTCATATGAACAACCCTTATAAGGACATAACTCCAAATAAGGACATCACGCCTTAAAAGGATTGCAGCCTTTTATGGACTAAACCTTTCACCTAGTTCCATTCCAAGGGTGCGTTTTTTCCCCATCAATATGGCTAAGACATCATCCTGAGCGCATATGAATAATTGATGAGAACAGGCATACTTCTCCTCTCTCATCAACGCACAAGGTTTAATCCCCAACATCATGCCTCATACTGAACAATGGGTAACACACGTACATAGACTGTATAAATACAGCACCTCTTGCTATCAGAGAGCAGGAGGGACCCGAGACTTCATGCCGACACACTGAGCAGAGACGCTGCAGCTCCGGCATGACCTCGCTCCAGCTGACAGTGGTCTAACTATCCCTTGCGGGGTGTCCAGCTCAAGTCCAGGATGAAGTCCCACATTCTCACTATTCAGGTATAGGGTTCGACTCAATCCTAGCGGGATTCTTGGCTCTTAGATTCTAGACTATCAGGCTTTTAGGCTCAGAAGCTCGTTCACACCTACTTAAATGCTAGGTACTCTCAGGTACATCTAGTCAGGCATCTTAGGAGTAGGCACTTTATTTTTATAAATGCATTTTATATTAATGTATATGTTCTTGACTATTGCAAAATGGTAGAACAATACTATTTCTTTTTATTCACTGTACTGCTGGTACTATATCTCTGCTACTGTGTTACAGTTGTAACAGCGCACGTATTCTACATGAGGACTACGGTACAATAAATTCTTATTGTAAAAACGCTCAACTGTTTCTTCTCTGTATCTCTCTGAGAGCAAAACAAGCATGCACAAGTGACTGGGTTAAAAGTAGCATATTAATTCCACGAGTCTAAGATTATTGTGTTCTGAGGTTGCAAATACTAATCTCTCTGATAACAGGAGATTTTAGTAGCACTACGAGCTAGCTAATGCGAAAACAGGCTAACATATTCGGTGGGGGTGTACAGAGTCAGTCTGCCACCAGGCCCACAGTTTATGTTATCCCCAAATGCGTAGGTCCTGCTTAAAGGGTACTATTGGAATTACACCACATGGCGCCCAATGTGGTATATTTAAGGCGCACTTACTCGACAATAGAATCTGAGTAGCCCAGTCGTGCTTATTCTCAGAGACCCTACTTACAAAAACCTAGAGACGTCTGGAGTAAGTGGACGAAAACCTCCACCACAGCTGAGTAGACGAGACATCCTATGTATTGGCTGTTGGTTAATCAAGCTTGAAAGGACAATATTCCCAAAATTGTGCATAAAACCTTTTCTTAGTTTCATTGGACAGTTAGTCTGTGTTCTATTCACAATGACTACTCCGATACTAAACCCACTAGAGCAACCACTTCCAGAATCAGAGGAAGATGCAGATGCAATACAAATTGCACCCAAAGTAAGACAAACTTTAATAAAAAATATAATAAACAAGCTTATAAAGCGCATGGCTACACTAGCTAGTGTGTCCCCGAGCTGCGATAAGAACCAGTTCCAGGCAGAAATGTAAAGCAGAAAAGGGTCAAACAGGAGGATTTCCAGATGGAATAAGCCATGTCTTGAGCTTTCTCTGGAAAATAATCTCCGAGGATTCCAGCCAGAGCCCTATCGGGAGTTTATTCCAGTGTGCGGCCGCTAAAAAGCGAAAGGAACGCCCGCCCATCCTAGCTCTCTTGATGGTCAGAATGCTGACCTGACCCATCCCACTAGATCTCAAACAGCGGATGGGAACGGCAAAACTCCTCAAACATGGGTTACAACCCAGAGGAGGTGTAGTAATATTTGTGATAGAGGCGCACGAAGATTTCAAAACAGAGGTATTCTACTCATGGGTTATATTCCCAGCAGCCGATGCTGTAACAAAAACTTTTCATTATTGCATACATGATGACATTCCAGCGGTCTACACTCCCTTTGAGTAGGGGTGGGCAGAATTGGCGAAATTCACTTTCGCAAACTATCGCAAAAATGTTGAAAATCTCCGCAAACACGCCGGAAATATCGCGAAGACGCGGATGTTTTTTTCCTGCCTGTTTGTGGTATTTTTTGCGTGATCGCGGCTCGCAAACTTACCCATGCGGTTGCTCACGGGCACGGCCATCTTGTTTTCACTTGTCCCGCCCGCCCGCAATGCTCACTTCCTGTTCCGGGTCGTGCAATGCATGCTCGCGCCCGTTAGCGGTACGTATTTCCTGTTCGGGAACGCTTTTACTTGTTTGCGTTGCTTTTTGCGTGCTCGGGGAGAAAATATCGTGCAAACTTGCACACGTGGTCACAATGGGCGCGGACATCTTGTTTTTCACTCTATTGCATGGTTCTGGGGCCTGATTTTGAATCCTTCCTGCATCTTTCTAATCCTTTGTTTGAAGATACTTTTTTTTTGATCTTTTTTATTTATTATTTCTCTATTTTCCTGCTTCTATATTTTTGGTTTTTGTCTACTTTTTTTTGTTTTTAGCTACTTTTTCACTCTTTCTATTTCCTGTTATTTATTTCCTTTACTTACTTTTTAAATGTTATTACCTTTTCTTTCCCGCCCCGTCTTTCATCCCCAAAACCTTGTGGAAGGCGGCGCCCACAAGGGGTGCAGGCACGGGCATTATTTGGGGAGGTGGAGTTGGCTGCACTCATTTTCTTTGTGCAGCGCCACCTCCCCTCAACCCTGGTAGCAGGTGGCAGGCCTGGGTCCGGGTACGGGCTCCGGGAGCGTTGACAGCGGTGGGGGAAGGTGCGCCGGGCAGTGTTGCGCTGCTCTGGGGTCCGGCGCACCCAGGTGCAGTTGACGCACTGGTGGTCCGGCATCCTGGACCTTGAGCAGGACCTGCTGGACCTGCTAGGAGTGGAGGTCCCGGGTCTTGGTGAGTAACTATTTAATTATTACTACTTTGTGTCTGTTCTTCTGCTCTGTGTTATGTATTGTGAATATCTTTTTTTTCTTCCAACCAGCTAGAATGTTGCTGCTTACATTCCAGGTTAATTACATTTAAAAGTCTTCTGTGATTGTTATGACACAGGTGCTCCTCTGCGCTACTACTAATCTTACTTATTTGCAACTTTGCGTTTGCGCTCGCTTAGCGTGATTCTGTAAGAGTTTATTTTAGAGAAATTAAGTTACGTAATGCTATAGTGACTCTAGTCCTTACTTTGTCCTGTCACTAAGAGATAGGGGCGGATTGATACTTAGGTTTAGGTACTGTGTATGAGTTTGTAATTTTTTGTGGTATGCGTGATTCCCCCTCAGTTACGTCACGTGCTGCTAGTAGGCCAGTCTTTATTAGAACCTTTTCTAGTTTGTTCAATGAGTGGTGGTAATTGGTTTAGCACTAGCAGAACATCAGCATCAATCAATCAACCCAAAATTTGGTGCATACAAAAAATGTATTCATGTGTCCTCCATTTGACCATATGCATTTTTGAGGACTAAAAGAATTGGAAATGCATACTTAATGTACAATTGGCACGCCTGGAATAGGTGGACTAGGTCGGGTGGTACGTCGTACTTAGGCTTAGTTGTAACTTAGTATTCTGGAATCAGAATGGAAGACTGGATTACTGTTGATAAATAGTAAGTAGTCGATCCGCGAATCCCCCAATACTACTTGTTGACTAGATGAGATCGGTCAATTTAGTTATTGCAATTGTTGTTTACATAAGTGATTTTTGACCGTTCTTTAAAAATAGTTTATTTGTTTGACACCATCTATCAATGTTTGTCTCTTTCTTATATCTTTCCTGTTCAGCACCCAGGGGCAGGCAGACAGGGAGTGGGCAGTCGGCTGGAGAACAACACCACCAGGAGGACACCAACGAAGGCTCCTCTGCTGGCCTTAGTAAGTCTTCTTGTTTTTAATAATAATTCTTATTCCATAACTTTTACTGCACCATATTTTTCATGAACTATTGTTTTAGTTTCCCAATGCTATTTTTTACCAACAATTATCCTTCGATCTGCACGGTTTCAAAAATCTTGTTATCCCTGCCTCTGCTATGATGACTCTCTGTACTACTACTACTACTATCAGTCTGTATGTACTGTAGTAGCTAAGCTTGCCCAGTTGGCCACTCTTTATTTGAAAGGTTGTAAATAAAACTCAGATTCACCAGTAGCTCTAGCCATTGAGTCCAGTCCTTTGGGTCATCCTCTTGTACTACTTCTAGTCTTATTGATCTTGAGTCTTTGTTAATCTTGAGGCTTTAACAATTCACACCAACAAATGCCCAACCAGATTTATTACTATTTTGATATGATAGGACATACTACTACTGTTGTAGGGATTTTGCACATACAGACATTTGCACAAGAAAATAGGATGTTGGTGATGGTATGTTGGACCTTCCTCACACACCTCAATCAGAAATTCAGAACCCACCACAATCCCCTGCCTGACTATAGTAGTGTCTTGTCATAAATATTAGGTCTCCGAACCCTCCCCCAAGATACCCAACAAGTAGACAACCCAGAACATAACACACCCAACCTCTCAGTCATGGAAGCAATGCACATGCACACCCTTCCTTTAATTTGCTCACTTGTGTAAGTCCCCACCAATTACCACCAAATCTATGTAAGTTCAAAATGTTTAAATATCCTGAGAGAAAAGAGAATATTTTATAAAAATACTATTTTATTAGCAAAAAGATCATGGGACGAACAAGTCTGGGCAGATCTACTCCAAGCTTGTAAATTAAAAGACCAAACGCTGTTCTGGAACCTCATAGCAAAGGGCACCAAAGAAGGTGTGCAATCCAGAGATAGGTTTCTAGAAGAAAAAGTCTGGGTCAAACACTTCTCCACATTGTACTCATGTGAAGGGGAGGAGGAAGGAAAAACGAACGAATACCTAGGGCAAAGCACTTGTGACACTACGTTAACATTTAGCCTGGCAGATACCATACTAGCCATTAATTCAGTTAAACAAGGTAAAGCCCCAGGTCCAGACAAAATCCCTGGGGACCTCTGGAAACACGAGAATAATTTGTGGGCCCCCTATATTAATTTACTTAGCAATGATATTGCAAGAGGTGCCCCAATCCCAGAAACCTGGCAGGGTGCGGAAATTGTGACCATTTTTAAGAAGGGGAACAGATCCAACCCATCAAACTATAGACCTATCAGTTTGATAGATGTCTTGCAAAAAATTTATGCGCGCCAACTTCTTAATAAATTGAATATGTGGATCGAGGATCATTCTATTTTTACCAAATACCAGGCAGGTTTTAGAGCCAGAATTAGTACAATAGACCAGGTTTTTAGATTTTTATGTTTAACATGGAAATATATTAATATAAGGAAATCCCATCTATACGTAGCCATCGTGGACCTTAAAGCGGCCTTCGATTTGGTTCCCAGGGGGCAGTTATGGAAAAGGCTGAGGGATATGGGCGCCCCTGGGGACATTTGCCAACAATTGATTAGGCTACACGAGGGTAACTATGCAAGAGTGAGGTGGGGTCCTAATGGAGAGTTATCGGAGAGAATAAATATAAAGAGAGGTGTCCGACAAGGTTGCGTTTTGGCACCAACCCTTTTCTCTCTTTATGTAAACGACATCCCTGACACCCTCTTGGGCTGCGAGCATGACTCTCCCAAGTTGTGTGGTCAAGCCGTTCCGGCATTATTATTTGCGGATGATACGATTTTAATCTCCCAGACGCCTAAAGGACTACAAAATCTCCTGAACAAATTTCGGGCCTACTGCCTGGATAAAAATCTTGAAATTAATGCTTCCAAAACGAAAGTTATGACGATTAACCCCCATAGAGGGTTTAATAAAGTCTTCGATGTAATTAAGGAAAAGATCGAACAAGTGAATAATTTTAAATATCTGGGGATTACCCTCGATACTAGGATGAATTGGAAACCGAAAAATAGAAAATTCAAGGTTAACATTAATACAAAATCAAGCCCCTATAATCAGGAAGTTTAAAAGTAGCCCTACTAAAGCAATATCACCTGCTATTGAACTTTTTAATTAAAAAGTCCAATCAGCTACCCTATACGGGGCAGAATTATGGGGCTATGTCTTACGAGATTCTTTTTCAGCCCAAGAAAACAGTTTTTTTAGGCAAATTCTAGCGATCCCGGGCTGCACCCCTCTTGTCCCGTTATTTTGGGATCTGAATATACGTCGTTTGGACGATCAAGCCCATTTACGCCCATTACTGTACTGGGTGCGCCTGTGGTCGACCGATGAGCTTGCAGACTACAGAGATGCATTGAAGGAAATAATTCAAATAAAGAATGCTACTCGGTTGGTTTGGTTAGCGTATATTGAAAACTGGTTCACAAAGTTGGGCTTACGCAACTTTTGGACAGATCCTGATTCTCTTACCAATTCTTCCAAAAAATTGTTGAAGGACACATATTGGGACTATATTCATAACTCTGTATTACGTAACCCTAAACTTGGATCATTGACCCTTAAATTTTTAAATTTTAAATGTGGAAGCAAATTCGAATATTTTATGGATGAAATTGAACCCCCTTTGGCTAAGTCACTGTATTTAAAGTATCGCTATGGCATTTTGCAACTTAATTTTAGAACATCGAAGTGGGCGCCCAACAATAACAATAATAAATCTGACCTGTGCAAATTGTGCGACATGGACGCCAAGGAGGATGAGACACATGTCCTATTTATATGCCCTGCATATATGCGGGCAAGGACAAAATGGATCAAACCTATCTGCTTAAATTTGGGTCTTCGCCGGGTCATGGATGGGGAAAGAATATTTAAGGGCGACACATCACAGAGTATAGTATTTAGCCTGAGTCGATTCTTATTTAATGTTGCGATAATTAGGAAAAGGAATGGTCAAAAAATGTAATGGTCTTATCATTATCCCTGGTTTTTAAATTTTTATTCTTATTTTAAATGGTTGACAAACCAACACTGTGTACAAATTAATATTTAAATTTTTTTATATTGTATATTGTATTTATGTATGGATTATTGCACCCTTTAGAAATGCTGTATTTTGTTACAATGATTGTTTTTTATTGTACGGTACTCTTTTATGGTTATTATAACCGAAATAAAGAATTGAATGAATGAATGAATGAATGAATGAAAATGTTTATTTTGAATTGAGAAGCTCTGTACATTGTTCTATTATATAATGCAGCACCAACAGGAAAATCAATAACATTAAAACAATAAACATTGTTACACTTACTTACAGTTGGGAATTAAATCATGATAACTGAACAGTGGTGGAAGCACCACCATCCCCTAGGAATTTAGTTTATATAAATTTATAAATGAAGATCTCTGAGTGAAGGGACCCCTCACCTTAGAAGAACCTAGTACTGGTAGTTGTTGCATCATAAGCTCTGCAAAGCTCTGGTTCGTAGAAAGGAATCTTCCATCTGTAATGCGAAAAATGAAATAGTGCACGTTAGTATATTGCAACTTGCAAGCATTTCTCAGCCGTGCCAAAAAGTGTAGCATTTATGGATAAGCAATATGGACTAACAGTACACCAGTACTTCATTAAAAAGTGGCTTGTTAATGTTTTTGTTGACCGCTTGTATGCAGTGCGTAGACAGTAGCAGTGTGAGGTCATGTGGGCTCAAAGGTGTCTTATGCAACAAGCTGCAAGGTAACGTCACATGTGCAAAAATAAAAGACACAAAGGTAAAATGGTTGCATGGCTCGGGCTAACTAAGCAAAGGCTAGAATGACCCTAGGGGCGACCATATATAACTATTAGTGTCTACTCTACTACTACCTGATTTGTACTAGTGATGTATGTTATATACTATTAACTCATTTTTCAATCTTGCTACTGATCAATAGGGGGAGGTGTATATGACGCCTAAAAAATGTGTAATGTTTTCTAGGCACACTACCGACCACGACCACCAATGCCGGGGCCAGCGAAGGCGACACGGAGGGAGAGGATGCGGCAGTTGCCGATACCAACGATGGAGCGGTAGGGGGAGTGCCAGCACCAGTGGTGGGCGGTGGTAAGTTAGATTCATAATCCTTAAATATTGTTGACACTACACTCACTGCAAGGGTGTACTGGCCTTGTCTGTTGGCAGACAAGGCCAGACAAGCTTGCAGGCCTAGGCTTCAAAATGGCCACCTGCCACATGGCCAGGCCCAACAACATCAGAAAGCCCACCCCAAAAAACATACTTCCCAACTCAATCCAATGCCATCCATGCCCTAAATGATGTCTAAATTCAACAGACCACACAGAAACACTTGATTAATACAGCTGTGGCTACCTGCTCTGATCCTACTGGATGAAAGCAGGCCTGTTGGCAGACAAGGCGAGACAAGCTTGCAGGCCTAGGCTTCAAAATGGCCACCAGCCACATGGCCAAGCCCAACAACAACAGAAAGCCGACCCCAAAAAAACACACTTCCCCAACTCAATCCAATGCCATCCATGCCCTAAATGATGTCTAAATTCAACAGACCACACAGAAACACTTGATTAACAGCTGTGGCTACCTACTCTGAGCCTACTGGATGAAAGCAGGCCTGTTGGCAGACAACAAGGCCAGACAAGAGACAACAAGCTTGCAGGCCTAGGCTTCAAAATGGCCACCAGCCACATGGCCAGGCCAAACAACATCAGAAAGCCCACCCCAAAAAAACACTCTTCCCAACTCAATCCAATGCCATCCATGCCCTAAATGATGTGTAAATTCAACAGACCACACAGAAACACTTGATTAATACAGCTGTGGCTACCTGCTCAGCCTCTGAGCCTACTGGATGAAAGCAGGCCTGTTGTTGGCAGACAAGGCCAGACAAGCTTGCAGGCCTAGGCTTCAAAATGGCCAGCAGCCACATGGCCAGGCCCAACAACAACAGAAAGCCGACCCCAAAAAAACACACTTCCCCAACTCAATCCAATGCCATCCATGCCCTAAATGATGTCTAAATTCGACAGACCACACAGAAACACTTGGTTAATAAAGCTGTGGCTACATGCTCTGAGCCTACTGGATGAAATTAGGCTTGTTGGCAGACAAGCTTGCAGGCCTAGGCTTCAAAATGGCCACCGGCCACACGGCCAGGCCCAACACATCAGAAAGCCCACCCCAAAAAAACACACTTCCCAACTCAATCCAATGCCATCCATGCCCTAAACGATGTCTAAATTCAACAGACCACACAGAAACACTTGATACAGCTGTGGCTACCTGCTCTGAGCCTACTGGATGAAAGCAGGCCTGTTGTTGGCGGACAAGGCCAGACAAGCTTGCAGGCCTAGGCTTCAAAATGGCCACCAGCCACTTGGCCAGGCCCAACAACATCAGAAAGCCCACCCCAAAAAAACACACTTCCCAACTCAATCCAATGCTATCCATGCCCTAAATGATGTCTAAATTCAACAGACCACACAGAAACACTTGATTAATAAAGCTGCGGCTACCTGCTCTGATCCTACCGGATGAAAGCAGGCCTGTTGGCAGACAAGGCCAGACAAGCTTGCAGGCCTTGGCTTATAAATGGCCACCAGCCACAGGGCCAGGCCCAACATCAGAAAGCCCACCCCAAAAAAACACACTTCCCAACTCAATCCAATGCCATCCATGCCCTAAATGATGTGTAAATTCAACAGACCACACAGAAACACTTGATTAATACAGATGTGGGTACCTGCTCAGCCTCTGAGCCTACTGGATGAAAGCAGGCCTGTTGTTGGCAGACAAGGCCAGACAAGCTTGCAGGCCTAGGCTTCAAAATGGCCACCAGCCACATGGCCAGGCCCAACAACAACAGAAAGCCCACCCCAAAAAAACACACTTCCCCAACTCAATCCAATGCCATCCATGCCCTAAATGATGTCTAAATTCAACAGACCACACAGAAACACTTGGTTACTAAAGCTGTGGCTACCTGCTCTGAGCCTACTGGATGAAAGTAGGCCTGTTGGCAGACAGGCTTGCAGGCCTAGGCTTCAAAATGGCCACCGGCCACACGGCCAGGCCCAACACATCAGAAAGCCCACCCCAAAAAAACACACTTCCCAACTCAATCCAATGCCATCCATGCCCTAAATGATGTCTAAATTCAACAGACCACACAGAAACACTTGATTAATACATCTGTGGCTACCTGCTCAGCCTCTGAGCCTACTGGATGAAAGCAGGCCTGTTGTTGGCAGACAAGGCCAGACAAGCTTGCAGGCCTAGGCTTCAAAATGGCCACCAGCCACATGGCCAGGCCCAACAACAACAGAAAGCCCACCCCAAAAAAACACACTTCCCCAACTCAATCCAATGCCGTCCATGCCCTAAATGATGTCTAAATTCAACAGACCACACAGAAACACTTGGTTAATAAAGCTGTGGCTACCTTCTCTGAGCCTACTGGATGAAAGTAGGCCTGTTGGCAGACAAGCTTGCAGGCCTAGGCTTCAAAATGGCCACCGGCCACACGGCCAGGCCCAACACATCAGAAAGCCCACCCCAAAAAAACACACTTCCCAACTCAATCCAATGCTATCCATGCCCTAAATGATGTCTAAATTCAACAGACCACACAGAAACACTTGATTAATAAAGCTGTGGCTACCTGCTCTGATCCTACCGGATGAAAGCAGGCCTGTTGGCAGACAAGGCCAGACAAGCTTGCAGGCCCAGGCTTCTAAATGGCCACCAGTCACAGGGCCAGGCCCAACAACAGAAAGCCCACCCCAAAAAAACACATTTCCCAACTCAATCCAATGCCATCCAGGCCCTAAATGATGCTTGAAAATGAAATACATTAAAAAAACATCAAAGGAACAGTTGCTTCATCATGCACACACCCATGAGGCCATGACTAGCTCGGGCCTACTACTGACTACTACTACCCACAACATTTTTAAAAAAAGGAATGATTGTTACCAAAAATAAATTGTAGTTACAACAACTGCAATGCTCCCAATAAAACAGACACAACAACCACTTACTTGTAAAATATCCAATTAAAAAATCCTCAAATCCAATTGCAATGATGCAGCAGACAAAAAGAGTGATCTTTCCAGCTCAAAATCCAAAGGCAGAATGAGAGGGAGATGGACAAAGCACTGGGAGGAGCCTGCTGGACAGGAACAGGAAGTTGGAGATTCTGTGGCACTTCCTCCCTCTCCCCACCTTTTTAAAAAAGAACTCCTTGCACAAAAAAGGACAGCCAAATGTCAATCTGAGGAGTTGTTTTCATCCAAATCATTATTTGCAGAAGGTTTCATGCTGCTAGAGCTGATATTCTTCTCCAAATTGAAAATTGTACATGTTCGAGATCTCGAGCTTCACATTTCTTCCGCCGGATGTCGACGCCGTGTCCAAAATGACTTGATCGCGTTCTCTCGCTCCCTGTCGCAATGGATATGACGTGTTCGGGGTCTCTTTCTCCTTTACGCGTTCGATATGACGTGCCCTCGTCCTCACGCTCTCGCTCGTGGTGGAGAATGACGTGTTCTAGATCTCAATCTTCTCATACTCTCGCGGTGCAGGAACGCGAGAAGAAAGACGTGATCGCACGACAAATGACGTGATCGCGCGACAAATGACGTTAATGTGGGCACGAACTGTCACGAGACAGCGCAAATGGCTACCAACAATCCAACATCTCGTGGAGAACGCGACCGGATCAAGAAAACTTGTCGGCGAACGCGGGGATTCAGGTAAGGTGATTGCGCGCACGCGAGAATGTATTTTTTTACAGCGCAAGCAAGAAAACAATTACCGGTAAGATGCGGATTGCGGAAATTTTGACATTTTCGCACTTTCCGCGGAACGTGAAAATGTCAAATTATCGCAATTTCCGTGAGCAGAACGGAATTTTAGCCCAGCCCTACTTTTGAGGAGACTGAGATTCCGCTTACTTTCCAGGAGCATATATTCTGGTCTAATGGCGCCCTACCCCACATAAAAACAAGAGCAAGGCTTGGTCCTTTAGAGATTCCAGGAGCAACATGGCCGATATTAGCGACCTATGCACCACATCCAGACATTGACACAATGCCACAGGATGAACTACTTGTTCAACACAAAGAGTTGATAAAACTCTACAGAAACATGACACACTTTGTCTTAAGGACACTAGCCATCCAACCAATAGTAATTACACCAAATCCAGCTCCTACACAGAGCTCGTGGACTAAAATGAATCCACAAACATTACACGCGGTAATGGGCAAAGTGCCCACAAAATGTAAACAAATTCCTTTCTGGGTAGCTCAGAAGATAACCCAGTTAGAAGCAGTATTCCCAAATACAACACCATTTGAGAAACACAGAATGTTAGTAATCTGTTTGCCCATGGGGATTACACAACAGTTAGAGGATTCCACCTCTTGGGGTACAGTCTCTGCTGCCATATATACCAGAACTCATGGTATTCCTTCATTAGCAGTAGTACCAGATGTATTAAGACAAATACAAAACGACTATGGAGCAGAACCTGCCCTAAACTTAGGGATGAAGTTGTTAAACAACTATGACCAGGTATCAACCATAATACTAGCTAACATTAAAGGGGAAGCATCATCAGTGACAATCCGCCAACGCCTAAGAGAGTTCTCTCCATTAGAACAGGAGAATGAACTACCCAAAATAATTGACACTGCGTATGCAGAATTAGTAAGGGATAGTTTGGGGAGAAAAGCTTTAAAACCTCAACTACATGGCAGTCCTGAAAAGGACACTTTTAAACAGACACCTACTTCTTCTAAAAAGAAGTGGGATAAAAAAGAAAACTCTAAAGACAAGAGATCTCAGTCCTGAGGTAGGTCTCCTCAACAGGAGCACTCTGAAAAGAGGTACAACCTTAGGAATAGGGATAACATTAGGAAACATGACAAGTATCAGGATACTGATACATGTTCCTCTTGTTCTTTCAGGGCTCGAAGAAAGGCTCTGAAAGAGAAGGACGGTCAGAACACAGAGAGGAGCGCACACAGTCCAGAGACAAGCAGCACACTCAAGACTTTACTTCTAAAGAAGAAGATAAGCAAAATCCAAAACCTCAATTTAAGAAAAAGAAAGTTGCTGGTCTGCAAATCAGACATGCCCAGAATTCTGGGGACACAACTTCTGAACGGGGAATGAGCTCTGACGAAGCTAGACATTGCGGCAGAAGTAACAATAGCTCACCAGAACCTGAAGGAATTTCTGGTGACAGCAGAGTTGAATGATTACATCACAGTGGAAACACAAGACACCAGGGTGAGCGTCTCACATAAGTTATTTGAAATAACACTCCGGATGGAGAGGAACAGGCCCAGGAAAGTAAAAGTCCTTTTTTGGAAGAACTTATCATCTGGTTATGACATCCTGTTAGCAGAACAAGATTGGCCGCCTGCATTTGTAATTGAGTGCCTAGGGGAGAAAGTATAATTTTTCCTGCATTTTCCAACCACGTTCCCATTCACCTTAAATATACATATACACAGGAGTGGGCAGTAGCCCAAGCCCCTGCATTGTACAAAAATCACGCAGGGTGGGATGAGAACTCAACCTACCATGTGATTCCATTAAAAGTTTCACCTTATGCCCAGGGGCAATACCCAATAAAGCAAGAAGCTAAAAAACAAGTCAGGGAGATCTTAGATCAACTTGAATTCCAGGGGGTCATTGAAAAATGTACCTGTCCAAAGAACAATCCTTTGTTTCCAGTTGCTGAACCTGACAATACATATTGCCTAGTATTAGATTACAGATATTTAAACTCATGTACAAAGACATTTGCTGTCCAAAATACACACAGTACGTCATTAATAAATAACATTGTGCGCAAAAAAAATAAAACCACACTTGATATCTCGAGTGGATTTTTCTGCCAAAATATAGCGCCTAAAAGCAAGTATTTAACAGTCTTCAGTGCGTTAGCGTCCCAACGACAATTTTGTCAACTCGCCCAAGGGTACATAAATAGCCCCGGGGTATTTTCTGCAAGAGTAACAGAGTTACTTCAAAATTTTGATGAAGAAGCGCTGTCCTATGTGGATGATATTTATCTGAAAGACGACGACTTAGAAAGACACTTGACCAGGGTAAGCACCATTATTATGGGATTTGCCGCAGAGGGCTACAAATTCAACTTAAAAAAATTGAAAATAGCCCATCCCATTTTTGGGATATGAGTTGTCAATTGAAGGCAAAAGTCTGGCAGCTAACTTTTTAGAAAAATGTGCTCTGCTCCAGCCTCCAAAATCACTGAAAAATGTACAATCAATACTAGGATTCCTAAACTTCGGCAGAACGTATATTTTAGATAACGCACAAAGGGTAAGGCCGTTCTATGAATTAATGAAACCTGACTTTTTAGCCAAAGATTGGACACAAGAACATACTAATATTCTTAGTTTACTCCAGGAAGACATGATTGCTTCCAAACGCTTCTAAACATGTGTAAACATACGCCACTTGGTGATCCTAATAATTGTGGGTCAAAGTAGGTACACTTATTTGACCTTTAATGAGGGAGAAACTGTACCAATCGCATACAAATCACACCTGTACACAAATGCAGAAATGCATTTCACTTCAACAGAAAAAAATCCTGACAGCAGTTCAGACTGCTGTAGCGAAAGAAAGAGCACTGGCTCAGGGAAAACGCATCATTGTCGTTACTCCTGTACCGGCTTTAGAAGCTGTTACAAAAGCCAGCATCCCGAATGCGTTACATCCAAGATGGATACAATGGGATAATTCTCTTACTGCAACAGATGTTGAATACAGATTTGATCCAAGTTTAAAAACTCAAGCATTCCTGCAATATGAACAAGAATATCCTCTACCAAATGAAATCTTGCCTCTTGATCAGTATGAATATAATATTTACACTGACGGATCTGCTCAACTGGCGATAGGAAGTAAGCAGCAATATTTTTCAGCTTGTGCTATCGTTAACGGTCACATGCGTGATGGCAAGTTTCATCCTAGCTGCACAAAGACGCAATCTCTAAGAGACTGCACGGCTCAGTTTGCAGAATTAAAAGCACTGATACTGGCATTTGTAAATACGGATCACGAATTCCCCACACTAATCGTGTGTGATTCTTTTTACTGTGTACAGTCGTACAATAGGTACTTAGCATTGGAAACAAAACAAGTTTAAGGATGAAAAAGGTGGCACAATTAAGCCTAAAATGGTATGGGAATGGGTAGCGGAATTGACATCCGAGCTACCGAGGACTCACGTGATCCATACACGTGATGGTGTTCACGTTGAAGGAAATTCATTGGCTGATGAAGCCGCATAGCGGGCTGTTTGCACTGCTTCCGTATCTGCGCTGTTCGAAAACAAGAATAGGCGGAGATATAATGGTAGGTATCATCGCTTCACGCAAAGGCAGCATAGCAGTACCTAAAAAATGTCCACTCAAATACTCCTTCAAGTTAGATGCACAAAACATTCCATATGCTGGGATTCCTGGAGTGGGGGATAGAGTAATACCAAATATGGATTGTATGCAAGGTTTAATACTAGCTGCATACTAGGGTTTGGGCTCTGTGCACACAGGCGTTACAGCGACTATTTCATTACTGAAACAGTGCTATTGGTGGCCAGGGTTATCCAAGCAAACTAAAGACAATGTCTTGAAATACGACATGTGCCTTACAAACGGACGGGGCTTAAAGGTATATCATGGTTGCAGTGGATTCATGCTCAAGATTCCTATGGGTTTGGCCTCAGCATTCTTCTGACGCTCGAACTGTTATAATAGATTTGCGAGTCTTTATCGGTACATACGCAGTTAGCACGTTACACTCTGACCGCGGCCCTGCGTTTAGCGCTCAGGCTTACAAAGAGGCCATGGAAGGAATGGGTGTAGCATTTCGGTTCTCATCTCTGTATCATCCGGAGGGAAATTCTGTTGTGGAGAGGAAAAAAACGAGAATTAAAGCAATATTTAACAGCTAGGGTATTAGGCAAGGGCAGTAGTTGGGTCACACACCTGGGGTATTAAATAACCAGCCAAGAAGCTCTCTAGGGGGTGTCACTCCATATGAGGTCCTCTTTGGGACACAAATTTGGGTACCTGATCTTGATTGTGAAGGCGCAGTGGCGGAGGAAAAACCATTTGACATCCATGATCGCTTGGCTGTTTTACAGGATCTAAAAGAATCCAGGACAAGACAAAGCAATGAAAGGAGCATTATCGAACGCATCGGACCCAACGCGGCCATTCTGAAGCTGGCATGCAATAATGTCAGAATATGCAAATATCCAGACACATATGGAGCCTAGGTTTGAATTATTTCATGCTGTTATGATCTAAGGACCTCAGTGCCATATTTGACTGTCTCGATACATGAATTATATGGTTCCATGTACATCTCCATCCTCAGTTTTGAGTGGTGTGGAGAGGATTCTTCGTGTTGCTTGAGTGGCCTCTAGGATGTTCAGAGCCACCAGTTGGGAATGGATACTCGTCTTTGTCAGATACCCCTGCTCCTTCTTTTAATATAATATCTGTACAAACCTAAAAATTGGTCCTGAAGAAGGTGGTGAAAAGTATGTTCCACCAAAATGTACGTCAACCATTGACCTTTGGGAATCCGTTCAGTGACTTACATAGGACAAGACATTGAAGAGTTGTCCCTATATCATAATGAAATGATACAGTGATTTCTAGACACTGTCAAATGTGTTGGTATGTTTTTTAAATTTCACACAAAATGTAATTTATGGATTCTAGACACTGTCGGATACCATTTGTGTCACAATTTGTACTTTTAATTTTCATTTGGTATGATAGTATGAATGATTGGTAAGAGATAGAGTGTGTTTGCTGCTTTTGTATGAGTAGGTTGGGGTAGGTAGTTAAATAGAATTTAATTATTCAAAAAAATTATTTTGTACATATTTATCTTGAATTTTGCTATTATATTGGTATTATGGAATTTTGTGATTTGTGAACTCACCATCTTTATGAATGAATTATCACTTTTTGAAAAGTAAAATCTAAAAATAAAAATTATATATTTTTTCAAATAAAGATTGTCATTTTGAAATGTTTTCTTGTAAATGGTTAAAAAAATCTATGTATGTCGGGGACGTTTATAAGCTTTAAGCTATATCCGAAAGAAATATAGGTCTGCTAGATGTTTTTTCAGTTTTCTGGCTGCTCATATCCCCCTCCTCTAGGATCTAAAAATATATTAGGGGATACATTTTGTTATTATTGTATTATCAAGACAATGTAATATCCATCTAAAGCAGACCGCCACTGAAGAAGTCAAAGTAGTCACAGCAAGACCTGTCTGGATCCCAAAAGTCGGGAATCTGGTCAGAGAGAAAATTGCGGACAAAAAGGAATTTGGACCCTCTTACAGAAAACCTTTACCAATCCTCGCAGTACACGGAACAAGAACTATGCTGCTCCCGCCTCTTGCCAGAAAAATCGGCTTAATCAAACCACACTGTGTGGCCGATACTAAACCGTAGGCCTAGTGGACGTCCCCCTGTAGCTACAATCCAAGAAGTTGAAACAGAAAGACTCATCACGTTTGAAGAGCCACCTGTAAGGAATGAAGGACTAAGCAACAATGCTATGGAACTTGTTCCACTTGAACCAGACATTCAAATTCTAAAACAAAATATGAATAATTCACAAATTGCAATTAGACCTAATATAGATGTCTACATCAACATGCATCGTTGAGAGGAAAAGGACATTTCAACTAATCCCGATGCAATTCCAACAATTGATCGAACTGCTTCTGGCTATTTCATTAACTTTGATATGTTTTTACTGGATCCAAGTGAATCAGTAACGACGCCAGCCAAAACACCATTCAAGCAAGAATTAAAGAACTTTCTTCTCTTTCTTCAAAAGACATACCTTGGATTGAACTCATGGTAATTTCTGGGATAATGTTTTTTCTTTTATGGCTAGGTTTAGTTTTGACTTTTAGTATGCTTATTAATGGACATTATCTTCAACAAGATTCCACAGCCGAAAGGTCAACATCTTCCTAAAACCACACACATCATCACATCATGACCGAAGAGACTTGTCATCAGTAAACATTACAGCAGTTCCTATACCCGATGGTATAGTATGGGACCAGGTTGATTTCAACATTTTCGGCTCAACCGAACTTTTAAAAATGAATCATGTATTTAAAATATATTTGAGTGATATCATTACCTCGAGTACATTTTCTGACGATTGGGTCACTGAAACAGTTAATAACTTGTTGTCTGATTTAGAGAAAACTGCTGCATTTTCTAATAATGAAATGTTAGAGGGTTCTTCAGACTATGACAAATTGTACTGTTATCAACAGTTTGGTCATCATTTCCTGCACAAATCCATTTCACCCAGGAATGTATTTGAGTACCATCAGTGGGAACATTGCCCAACACCACAAAAAACTAGTTCACAAGTGTCTGCACATAAATTTGCATACTTTTCAGGATTTAACACAACAGATCCAGCCTCATTTTATTATAAGGTTGTACCAACATCAGCACTGAAAAGTATGTTGACAAACACTAAACAGATTTACTCTGCTTCCTTTTTGGCCCAATTGTCTGAACAGGGTTTCGACCTATGACAAGACGAAATTGACACAAAATCAATTTGGGGTTCAAGGAACTGGCACGTCCAGGGTACAGAAGCACTATTTAGAGCATGCCCCATTCCACAGCAGATGATCTTTTTAAATGAAACTGTGCAATAGACATCCTGTCTTGGAATAGCCAAAATAAAGGACCTGAACACTCCAAGGTTACCTACACCAACACAGGGGTGGCAGAATTCTTCTACAAAGGAAGGGGCAACAGTTGATGACATACTATAGTACAATAGAACAGACCCCAATTGAAAGGAGTGGGCAGTTTGGCCCTTAGACACAAAAACATGTCATAAACGGTTCCTGAACATCACCAAGGGACTCAGTATGCATAGGCCAGATACACAATATGTACAGATAGAACATCCAGGGGTAGTGACATCCTATAGTGGTGGGAAGTTGTGCCTAGATTGGCTAGAAACCTCAACACCTACAGATGTGAAACAACTCTTATCTTTACTCTCATAAGACATGGATCTTAGGGACTTTTTACTAGGACCTAGGAAACAACGTCAAAACGTTTCATATATGCAGGCCTTTATGCTGCCTATAATGAAATCTGGAAGATTTCCCAACAGGAAGCCGCAAAGAGAATACGGGAAATAGACCGTATAAACTTAGAAAAAGCTTTTGCTGTGGTGGATAATGGGTTAACAACTTTGACCTCCAGAGTATATTCATTAGGCAACATTGTATCTTCTGCTATTGACATACTGGAACAGGATTTAGCCATATTACAACACGGCCAATCACAGTTACGTTCTATTATGTTATTGAGCTGTACGCTACAATCTTTGCGTGCATGCCTTGTGCCTTGGCGTTTAATGAACAGTACGTCTCTGTTTTCAGAATAGAATCTAACTGATACACAGATTGAAATGGCACAAAGAGGAGCTTAATATACAATGCTGTAAATTGAAAAAACTGGACAGACTACCATTTACAGTAGCTGAATTACCATCAATTGAGTGGCTAATCCATGGCCAAATCGCAAGGAGTGGGAGGTTTGCCCCTTAGACACAAACACATGTCATAAACAGTTCCTGAACATCACCAAGGAACTCAGTATGCATAGGCCAGATCCACGATATGTACAGAGAGAACATCCAGGGGTAGTGACATCCTATAGTGTTGGGAAGTTGTGCCTAGATTGGCTAGAAACCTCAACACTTACAGAATTGAAACAACACTTATCTTTACTCTCACAAGACATGGATCTTAGGGACTTTTTACCAGGATCTAGGAAACAATGTCAAAAACGTGTCATATATGCAGGCCTTTATGCTGCCTGTTGGAAACCGGGCAACCGGGTTAGCAGTCACCAGGTTCCCAGCACAGTGGTAGCTTGGCTCGAGCGGATGGGGTCAGGCACCGTGTTAAGCGTACGTCACCCCCTCACAATAACCATGCGTTCATCCGTTCCAAAAACGACACTACACCGTAAAAATTATGCAAGTCAAGTTAAAAATATATATGTCTTTATCTTATTTTCTCTTAGTTGCAGGTTTCATTACATAAATACAAGACAATAAGATTTTCCTTAAAAGAGCAGGTCAAATAAATAATACTACATTGGAATTTCAATAAATAGGTTCAGGTCATAAATAAGCAAGGAATAAATAGGGTGCAATAAATACAGATCGCAAATAAATACAGTCAGACAATAAATATAGTGCAGGAATAAATTAGTGGATGACAATAAATAAAGCACTTCCAATAAATAAGGTAAAACAATCAATGACAGTGACAATTCAAATCATTTACATGAGGTCACTTGGTCTTACTTTGCCCATACACAACTTAAGGACACTTGGTTGGCATGGGGGTGTCCCACCTAGATTGATCAAGGCTGGGGCCTACGCTGAGGCAGAACAAGAGTAACCTAAAGATCTGGCCCCTCCAAACCACACAACCCTTTATGGAGGTCACTGTACCAGTCTCAGTTCACCCCTGGCACTCTCAGGCTGGTTCTAGCACCCCTTTAGCCCCTAGAATGGTCTTTTAGGGCTCCACAGGGCCTCAGATACCCCCTCTACCACTTACTGCCCTTTTCACGATGATCGGCTCCGCTCGGCGCCGTGTTGACGCCGTGAGGCGGCTTCGGATCGATGTCGTTGGGCGGCCTCGACTCGATGTCGCTGGGCGGTCTCGACTCGGTGTCGCTGGACGGTCTCGACTCGATGTCGCTGGGCGGTCTCGACTCGATGTCGCTGGGCGGTCTCGACTCGATGTCGCTGGGCGGTCTCGACTCGATGTCGCCTTCCGGCGTCACAGGGACTCGGACTCCCCACTTCCTGGTGTCTCCGGAGTGCGATCTCCACTCCCGACCTCCGGCGCGCTTCACCTCGGTTTCCGGCGACTCCGGTGGGCGGACTTCACTCCCCCGTCGACGCCTCACCTCGACCTCAGGTGACTCCCGACTCGACCTCCGGCGCCTCTCCACGACCTCCGTCGGCGCCCTCACTCGACCTCGGGTTACTCTTTACTCGACCTCCGGTGACTCTCCACGACCTCCGTCGGCGCCCTCACTCGACCTCTGGCGGCTCCGGGTACGACGTCTGTTTTCTGTCAGCGCCGCTTCTCCACCTCAGGCCCCAGGTCTCCAGGCTTCTCGACGTCAGGACTCCAGGAGGATACTGCTGAACAGGTCAGGAACTTGCTGTTCTTCTTCTTTAAGGCCTGTTTCAAATGTTCAGTCCTTTAAGATGGTTCTTCTGGTCTTGGTCCCACACAGGGCTCTAGGCTGGGCTTGGTCAGTAGAGACTAGCATCAAGGGTGGGTTTCTGGACCCCACTCCAAGCACTGGTTTCAACCTCTGCTGCCTTACTCCGACCTCCTTCTATCTCTGTCCTCTCTCTTCTCCAGTCAGTTGCCAACTGCCACTCTGAGATGGCCTCCCAACATTCTAAACTGCCTCCCACTGTCACAGGGTTCTAGAATGTTACGGAAGGTTCTAGAAATCTCCAGTGGGTTCTGATGATGTCACAGGTGACAATGGGTGGCCACCATTGTGTGTCTCAGGCCCTCAGACAGAAGTTCCAGGGGTAGGGAAAATGGCTCCCTGATCCTGCATCAACACTAAAAGTCTGGTGGTTCCCAAAAAGGAAAAATTATAACAGGGTTTGAGGCAAAAGTGGGACAAA
Organism: Triturus cristatus; assembly: GCF_964204655.1. NCBI lineage: Eukaryota > Metazoa > Chordata > Amphibia > Caudata > Salamandridae > Triturus > Triturus cristatus. Next base: position 543,285,306 of record NC_140584.1, read on the forward strand.
ATAAATAATGATGAGGAGGGACCACCCAAAGGGCTGACAGGTCTAACACGCGTCCCCCCCAGCTGAAAGTGGGGAGAGCTACCCAACCCCTTGGGAGTTCTCATCACTAAGGCGGAAATACCTTGAGAGACCGTCTGCATTGGCGTGGTCCACTCCAGGCCGATGTTCCACCTGAAAGTCCATTCCCTGTAGGGAGATAGACCACCTTAGCAACTTGGGATTCTCCCCCTTCATCTGCATCAGCCACCGAAGGGGTCTGTGGTCGGTCTGAACTAGGAAGTGCGAGCCAAACAGGTATGGCCGCAACTTCTTCAGAGCCCATACCACTGCAAAGTCTTCACGCTCTATTGCACTCCACTTCTGTTCCCTGGGAAGTAGTCTCCGGGATAGGAAGACCACGGGTTGATCCAGACCCTCTTCATTTAGTTGCGATAATACTGCCCCAATGCCATGTTCCGATGCGTCTGTCTGGACAATGAACTCCTTGGAAAAGTCTGGGGCCCTTAAGACCGGGGCCTCGCACATGGCTTGCTTCAGTTTCACAAAGGCCTGCTGACAAGGCTCCGTCCAGACTACCCGTCGAGGTTGCTTCTTGGACGTAAGCTCCGTGAGGGGGGCCACAATGGTCCCATACCCCTTCACGAAGCGGCGGTAATATCCTGTGAGGCCCAGAAAAGTTCGGACCTCAGTCTGAGTCTTTGGGGGTTCCCAGGCCATGATAGCCTCGATTTTCGCCTGGAGGGATTGCACCGCTCCCCTACCCACCAAGTGTCCAAGGTACACCACCGACCCCTGCCCGATCTGGCATTTACTGGACTTGATCGTTAAACCAGCTTGCTTCAGGGCCTGGAGAACAGTTTGCAGGTGACGCAAGTGATCCTCCCAGCTGTTACTGAAGACGGCAATGTCATCCAGATAAGCAGCAGAGAAACTCTCCATTCCGGCGAGGATCTGGTTCACCAGACGCTGAAACGTGGCAGGTGCGTTTTTGAGCCCAAAGGGCATCACGCAGAACTGGTAGTGGCCCTTGGGCGTGGAGAAGGCTGACCTTTCCTTAGCTCCATCAGTCAGAGAGATCTGCCAGTACCCGGAAGTAAGGTCAAAGGTACTCAAATATTGGGCAGCTCCCAGCCGGTCAATCAATTCATCCGCCCTTGGGATCGGATGAGCATCAGTCTTGGTTACTGAGTTCAGTCCCCGGTAGTCTACACAGAACCTCAGTTCCGGTTGGGCCCCCGGTGGTGCAGCTTTTGATACTAATACCACCGGACTGGACCAGGGGCTGCTGGAAGGTTCAATCACTCCTAGCTCCAGCATCTTGGTGACTTCACTGTGAATGCTGGCCTTCACCTTGTCTGTCATCCGGTAGATATTTGACTTCACAGGTGGGCTGTCTCCTGTGTCCACATCATGGACGCACAGGTGAGTCCTACCCGGAACAAGGGAGAACAACGAAGAGTACTGCCCCAGGACCTGGCGGCAGTCCTCCTGCTGTTCAGGAGTTAGGGACGGGGAGAGAATCACTCCCTCCACCAACCCATCCTTCTCTCGAGACGCAAATAAGTCGGGGAGAGGCTCGCTTTCCACGTCCTCTGCTCTGTCAGTCACCATTAACAATATGACTTCGGGCCTCTCATGGTGGGGTTTGAGGCGGTTGGCATGCAGCACCCGTAGGGGCTGACGAGGGGTCTTCAGATCCACCAAGTAGGTAGCCTTACCCTTCTTCTCCAACACCTCAAAGGGTCCTGACCAGCGATCCTGGAGGGCGCTAAGCTCTCCTGGTTCGATCACCCACACCTTCTGGCCAGGCTCCAACTCCACCGGGTGAGCATTGTGGTCATACCACGCCTTCATCACTGCTTGGCTGGCTTCCAAGTTGTCAGAAGCTTGCTTCCACAACTTAGCCATTTGGCTCCGGAAGGCCAGCATGTAGCTCACCACGTCCTGGGGAAGCTTTCTGGGAGTTCTTTCCCATCCGTCTCTCACCAGGCTGAGAGGTCCACGCACAGGGTGCCCATACAAAAGCTCGAAGGGGCTGAAGCCCACTCCCTTCTGTGGCACTTCCCTGTAGGAAAACAATAGACAGGGTAGGAGGACGTCCCATTTCCTCCGCAGGCTTTCAGGCAGACTTCTGATCATGCCTTTCAAGGTCTTATTGAACCTCTCCACCAGACCATTGGTCTGGGGGTGGTAAGGAGTGGTGAAACGGTAGGTCACTCCACACTCCTTCCACATGGCCCGCATGTATGCTGACATGAAGTTGGTCCCCCTGTCAGACACAACTTCCTTGGGGAAACCCACTCGGGTAAAGATTCCCATCAGGGCCCTAGCCACAACAGGTGCCGTAATGGTCCTCATAGGTATAGCCTCTGGGTACCGTGTGGCATGATCCACCAGAACCAGGATAAACCTGTGACCAGCTGTAGTAGGCGGATCTAACTGACCCACAATGTCGATGCCCACCCTTTCAAAGGGGGTGCTAACGACAGGAAGTGGTTCCAGGGGAGCTTTCAGCTTCACCCCTGTTTTCCCACTGGCTTGACAAGACACACACGTCCGGCAGTAGGTGTCGGACGACACTTTCATCTGAGGCCAATAAAAGTGTGGGACAAGCCGGGCAAAGGTCTTGTCTTGCCCCAGGTGTCCTGCCAAGGGGATCTCATGAGCCAATTCCAGAAGGAAGGCTCGGTAACGTTGAGGGACAACCAAGGCCCGTGACGATCCGTGCATGGGTGCCTTGGGTTCACTGTAGAGGAGGCCATCCTCCCAGTAAATATTGTAGTTCTCCTCAACGTTCCCTGCTGCCTGGGCTTCGGCCTGTCGCCTCAGTCCCTCAAGGGTAGGACACTCCTTCTGGCCCTTGCAGAATTCCTCCCTGGTCGGCCCTCCCTCCACGTGCCACTCGGCCGGGATGGGTAGGTTCTCCAGTTCGGTAACATCCCCCTCCGCGGACTCCTGGTCCACCACCTCCGGTGGCCTATCCGTCACACGGGGCGCGGATGCCGAGGCAGGCTCCTCCTGCCTTCGGTTCTTCCCTTGGTTGGCAGCCGGCGGTGCCTTTGTTCCAGGCTACCGCCTAAACGAACTCCCCCTCCGGGTAGTCGCAGACCTTGTGCTGACACAGGCCCAGTCAGGTGTACCCAGCATCTCAGCATGAGTCCGGTATTCCACCTCCTTTCAAGCATTATGCTCCATGTCATTCCCCAGCAGACAATCGACTGGCACGGCAGGGCTTACGGCAACTCGAAGTGACCCTGCAACCCCTTCCCATTCAAATGGAACCTCGGCCACCGGATAGTGGCCCATTCTGCCGTCAGCCATCGCGGCAGGGTGGAGTACATGGGGAATCACCTGCTCTGGAGACACCAGTTGGCTACGTACCATAGTCATACTGGCTCCTGTGTCTCTCAGAGCCTCCCCTCTTTGGCCATTGATGGTGACCCACTGCCCATACTTTGTGGTATTTGCGGGCACCTGGATCTTAGGAACCATCTCCCGTTCTCCCAGGGACACTAAAGTGACACCCGCCCACTCCCTTCCCTTATCTAAGGGCATCTCCTCCCCGAGCACTACACTAGCTACTCCGGGGGCATTTTCCTCCGATGGGAGGGGGTGGTCTTTTCGGGCACTTCACATCTCCCTTATAGTGTCCGACACCACCGCACTCGAAGCAATGGACAACCCTTGGCTGCTGACTCTGGCCAGGATTAGGGTTTCTGGGTGGGTTAGCCCTAGGGGTGAATCCTGTTCCCTTCCCTTGGAAACTATTTTGGGGGCCTTTAGAGAACTCCGTTTTCTTTTCCCCTCCCTCTTTCTTCTGGGGGGCGCCCTGTCCGGTCTTTTGAGAGTCCCCTCCAGTCCCCCTTGTGGACACCCGGGTACTAGCCCAAATGTCCGCCTCCTCAGCAGCTTGCTATCCACCAGGTGTTGACGCAGGTCAGGGAAACATTTTTCGAGCAGGTGTTCCTTCAACATCAAATCAAACAACCCCTCGTAGTCCCTCACCTCACTGCCTTGTATCCAACCCTCTAATGCCTTCTTTGCATAGTCCAGGAAATCCACCCAATTCTGTGTGCCCAGTTTGTGGCTACCCCGAAACTTCTGTCTATACTTCTCGGGTGTTAGTCCAAACTTCCTCACGAGCGCCACTTTCATGGTGGGGTAGTGGGTCTGCTCATCCTGCTCTAGGGCCAATAATGTATCCCTGCCAGCTGGAGGCATGTATTTATACAATCCCCCTCCCCAATACTTCTCTGGAACCCCATGGGCTCTTAACGAGACCTCATAGGCCGCTAGCCACTTGGCGATATTATCTCCCGCACTATAGCTGGCTACTATGTCTTTCGGCAAATAGGGTTTGGGTTCCCTGGTGATTTCTCTTTCTTCGCTGCCACCATTAGGAACAGTGTGTGCCCCGACCCGTAGGATCTGGAGATCTATCTCCCTGAGCCTCAACTCGTGAGCCATCCTCTGTTCCTCTTTTTCTTTCTCCAGCTTCGCCAAATCCCATGTGAGCTGTCTTTTCTCCCGCCGGTCAATTAATACTGCCTCTGATAAGCCGCCACTAGAGACACTGCTGCCCTTCCTTGAAAGTGTTCTGGGCCCCTCTACTAGGTTCCCTACCTCAGGTTGGTACAAACCAGCCCCCTCGCTGTCAGGCTCTCCATCCCTATCCTCGTTCTCAACCTTACTTTCTCGTCGTGCCTCCCACCAAGCCCTTAAGCTGGTCTGGAGCTCACCCTTCTTTGCACCTTGGGGACAAAACACCCCCTCTCGCTGACAAAACTCTCTGAGTTGGGTCACCGTGTAAGTTTCCAGATCCTCCAACACAAACTCCATTTTGCCCACTCAGGATAGAAGACAGTTGCTTACAGAAGCTATGCAGGGGGGTACCTTTTGTAATACCTCCTCCCACCACCAGAAGTAACTTTGGAAAAAACAAAACTCAAATTCAGGAAGTCCGCTTGGAGAAAACTCCCGGTGTAGGCCTATGGACTACCCAAAGTTATTGTCAAGTGGACGCAAGCACAGCTCTATCCCACCGCTGAACACCAATTTTATGTTGGAAACCGGGCAACCGGGTTAGCAGTCACCAGGTTCCCAGCACAGTGGTAGCTTGGCTCGAGCGGATGGGGTCAGGCACCGTGTTAAGCGTACGTCACCCCCTCACAATAACCATGCGTTCATCCGTTCCAAAAACGACACTACACCGTAAAAATTATGCAAGTCAAGTTGAAAATATATATGTCTTTATCTTATTTTCTCTTAGTTGCAGGTTTCATTACATAAATACAAGACAATAAGATTTTCCTTAAAAGAGCAGGTCAAATAAATAATACTACATTGGAATTTCAATAAATAGGTTCAGGTCATAAATAAGCAAGGAATAAATAGGGTGCAATAAATACAGATGGCAAATAAATACAGTCAGACAATAAATATAGTGCAGGAATAAATTAGTGGATGACAATAAATAAAGCACTTCCAATAAATAAGGTAAAACAATCAATGACAGTGACAATTCAAATCATTTACATGAGGTCACTTGGTCTTACTTTGCCCATACACAACTTAAGGACACTTGGTTGGCATGGGGGTGTCCCACCTAGATTGATCAAGGCTGGGGCCTAAGCTGAGGCAGAACAAGAGTAACCTAAAGATCTGGCCCTCCAAACCACACAACCCTTTATGGAGGTCACTGTACCAGTCTCAGTTCACCCCTGGCACTCTCAGGCTGGTTCTAGCACCCCTTTAGCCCCTAGAATGGTATTTTAGGGCTCCACAGGGCCTCAGATACCCCCTCTACCACTTACTGCCCTTTTCACGATGATCGGCTCCGCTCGGCGCCGTGTCGATGCCGTGAGGCGGCTTCGGATCGATGTCGTTGGGCGGCCTCGACTCGATGTCGCTGGGCGGTCTCGACTCGGTGTCGCTGGACGGTCTCAACTCGATGTCGCTGGGCGGTCTCGACTCGATGTCGCTGGGCGGTCTCGACTCGATGTTGCTGGGCGGTCTCGACTCGATGTCGCTGGGCGGTCTCGACTCGATGTCGCTGGGCGGTCTCGACTCGATGTCGCCTTCCGGCGTCACAGGGACTCGGACTCCCCACTTCCTGGTGTCTCCGGAGTGCGATCTCCACTCCCGACCTCCGGTGCGCTTCACCTCGGTTTCCGGCGACTCCGGTGGGCGGACTTCACTCCCCCGTCGACGCCTCACCTCGACCTCAGGTGAATCCCGACTCGACCTCCGGCGCCTCTCCACGACCTCCGTCGGCGCCCTCACTCGACCTCGGGTTACTCTTTACTCGACCTCCGGTGACTCTCCACGACCTCCGTCGGCGCCCTCACTCGACCTCTGGTGGCTCCGTGTACGACGTCTGTTTTCTGTCAGCGCCGCTTCTCCACCTCAGGCCCCAGGTCTCCAGGCTTCTCGACGTCAGGACTCCAGGAGGACACTGCTGAACAGGTCAGGAACTTGCTGTTCTTCTTCTTTAAGGCCTGTTTCAAATGTTCAGTCCTTTAAGATGGTTCTTCTGGTCTTGGTCCCACACAGGGCTCTAGGCTGGGCTTGGTCAGTAGAGACTAGCATCAAGGGTGGGTTTCTGGACCCCACTCCAAGCAGTGGTTTCCACCTCTGCTGCCTTACTCCGACCTCCTTCTATCTCTGTCCTCTCTCTTCTCCAGTCAGTTGCCAACTGCCACTCTGAGATGGCCTCCCAACATTCTAAACTGCCTCCCACTGTCACAGGGTTCTAGAATGTTACGGAAGGTTCTAGAAATCTCCAGTGGGTTCTGATGATGTCACAGGTGACAATGGGTGGCCACCATTTTGTGTCTCAGGCCCTCAGACAGAAGTTCCAGGGGTAGGGAAAATGGCTCCCTGATCCTGCATCAACACTAAAAAGTCTGGTGGTTCCCAAAAAGGAAAAATTATAACAGGGTTTGAGGCAAAAGTGGGACAAAATAAATAATGATGAGGAGGGACCACCCAAAGGGCTGACAGGTCTAACACTGCCTATAATGAAATCTGGAAGATTCCTCAACAAGAAGCCGCAGAGAGAATACGGGAAATAGACCGTAAAAACTTAGAAAAAGCTTTTGCTGTGGTGGATAATGGGTTAACAACTTTGACCTCCAGAGTATATTCATTAGGCAACATTGTATCTTCTGCTATTGACATACTGGAACAGGATTTAGCCATATTACAACACGGCCAATCACAGTTACGTTCTATTATGTTATTGAGCTGTACGCTACAATCTTTGCGTGCATGCCTTGTGCCTTGGCGTTTTATAAACAGTACGTCTCTGTTTTCAGAATACAATCTAACTGATACACAGATTGAAATGGCACAAAGGGGAGCTAAATAAACTATGCTGCAAATTGAAAAACTGGACAGACTACCATTTACAGAGCAGAAAAATTACCATCAACTGAGTGGCTAATCCATGGCCAAATCATTCTCTCGGTCACTACATTTCAGGTTCACTATTGCCTTGAGCAAAGGCAGGCAGGCAGATATGAAAAATTGGTTAAAGAATACATTAAGAAATCATGGGATTTACCATATAGATTTCGATGCCGGAGTGGGGATCGAGAAGTGTTTCTTAGTGGTACTAACTGCAAAAACGCTTTAAACATTTCTCTCATGTGCCAAGATATCGTTTTGCACGGAGCCTGTAATGATTCCGTTTCAAATCTGTCTTGCCACATGAAAGGAACACCAGCTGCTGTAATATTGCCAGTGTTTGAGTTACTTTCGAATGGGAGTTACTTGATGCTGAACGATCAAGGTTGTTGTGGCATGCTTCCAGGCTTTGCATATCTGGGCACCGTGAACACCAGGGTTACTTGCTGTATGCGAGTATTGTTTCCTCCGACAAATACAGTGAAGGATGGCCTTCACTGAATGTTTTGTTGATACAATTTGATGCTTTGAGCAGAATGAAAGCCATGCTTTTACAAAAAACTGTGCCACTGACCTCCGCTCGAGAAACCTTTGAACTTCAAGTTGCAAGGACCTCGACCGAGATACAGGCGCTAATTCGAACAAACTGCCCCCTACATTTCGTAGAAATGGTCAGACGTATCTTTAACATGTCTGATATGAGTGGCATTATACACCTATTTAAGACCATAGGGTCCGGATTCCTTAGCACTTTCCAGACTATCCTCGAAGTTATTCCTAACTTCATACACTCCGTGTTTGGAAGTATTTTCGGGGGTCTACCTCTGATACTGCTAGCTGTAGCTGGAATCCTGATTATCGTCTACCTGCTGCACAATGGACGGACCATCCGCCAGCGAGATTGCAAAGGCTCTCATTGAAAGACATTACCGTGAGCACATGGTACAGCATCTTGGTGCTCCTCGCCTACGAGAACTAAGTGTTTCTTGGTTCTTATCCTTCAGACCAGTCTTTGAGGACTGCATCGTACCTGTCTTCCGATGCCTGTTCTGCGGCGGCGAATGCGAGTTGGATATCAGTCTGACACCTCTAACGGAGACGCCAGCGGACGTAGACTCCAGGATGGAACCCTTGTGGTCCCATGCACGACTCTGTCCCCAGCGTATTCCCATCTTGACGCATGCCTTCCTTGAGGAACTGCAGGTGCCTTTCACGACTGAATTAAATTTCAGCTCCAGCATTGACACCGAGGTATCGAATTCAGCACCGGAAGCCTACACATCAGCTGTTGGCAATGAGGAATTACATCTATGCACACTTGACGTACTATGCAAGGTATTGCAATGTTTGCCCACTGCTGTAGCAGACAGCGATAATATTATGTCTCTCAGCCAGGACATTTAATCTGAATCTGGCTCACCATGTGCTGGGAACCAATATGGAACTTTTCCTTCCCTTTCATTTTTACAAGACTTTTCTTTTAAATTGACACTTTCTATCTCAAAGCATGGCCTTCTAAGTACGCTTGCAGTAAATCAACTTGTGTGATCGAACTCGTTTAGAACTGTGATTTGCGGAACTTTACGACAATGTCAAACCTTACCAAAGAATATTTTTCCTCATTTTTTAAACTACTTTTAAATGCTTTAAAAAAATTTTTAGAAACATTTTAAATGACTGCTCGATAATTTTAGAAACTGATACTGTTATGAAAATGTGTATCTCAGAATGTGTATTATTATTATTAAGTATAAGGTGGAGTGGGTGTTATATTTCATATCGGTAACCTAACATAGGTCCTGGGAACATCGTCCACTTTCTCTACATTAGCTTCCGTTATTTCATATGAACGGGCCTTTTAAGGACATAACTCCAAATAAGGACATCACGTCTTATAAGGATTGCAGCCTTTCATGGACTAAACCTTTCAGGGGAGAAGGCTCAAATGGTCAAAGGTAATTCTGGAATTTTTCTTTGCTAATCTATGTATGAAGGCTAAAAATGATGGGGCAGATTTATGAGCCCCTTGCACCACTTTTGCGTCACTTTTCCCATGTTAAAAGTGACGCAAAAGTGGCGCAAGGGGCTCATAAATCTGCCCCGATATCGCAAAATGCACAGATTATACCTTACCAAAAGCAGAGGTTATCAGAGCCTTTGAAGGTATTTGCGGACAGGTAGTAATGGACCTGACTGTCTCAATGAAACTAAGACCTAACTCAGGTGAAAGGTGGTTTGATGCAAACTGCTCCAGGGCCCATCGAAATTTAGTACAGGCCCTGAAAAAAAAACGACAGCGAGCAGATAGCTAGTCTTAGGAAGCACTATAAGTCAACGGTATATAACCCGCAAAAGTGAGATCAAATCAGAGGCCTGGAATGCATTAATGTCCGTAGAAGTCTTAAAGGATAGTACAGATTTGGGGCTATTGTTACACCCTTTTTTGTGGGCCTAGAGAATGACAGCCTGGAAACGAATATCTCAGAAGAGCAGTGGTTAGTGCACTTTGAGACTATTTATGGATCAAGTGAGGCTCAGGATCCCTTTCCAGTTTTAGATACACATGGTGATCTTCCTTTGCTGGTTTTTAAAGAGGCGGACATTGAAAAGGCAATGTTAGAGACATCTACCAATAAGGCACCGGGCCCTGACTGTGTCCCTGCAGACCTGTATAAAGGTGAACCCAAATTTTGGGCCAAAATCCTAGCAAATGTATTTAATGCTTCAGTTGTGCAGGGGTTTCCCGCATCCTGGTCACGGTCTACTATGATACCAGTTTTTTTTAAAAGGGTCAGAGAGAGGATCCATGGTACTACAGGCCCATATCATTGATTGACTCTGCCGTCAAAATTTTATGTAAAGTGATTTTGGTTAAAGTTACTGATTGGGTTAATGATAATGGGGTTTTATCCAATCTTCAATATGGTTTTAGACAAGGCAGACGTACCATTGACCAGTGCCTTAATCTATATTTATTGGCAGGCAAATACACTGTAGCCAAAAAAGGCTCCCTGCAAATGGCTTTTATGGACCTCACCTCGGCATTTGATCTGGTAAACAGATCGAAGCTGTGGTCTATTTTACTTGATATGGGTATTGATCCGTGCCTGGTTTACTTTTTAGCAGATTTACATCGGGATCTTTTAGCATCTGTCAGAGTTACTCAGGATGGTAAATGCACTAGACACTTTAAGTCGGGCAGAGGAGTCTGCCAGGGGTGCATTTTGGCGCCTTTACTTTTTACCCTTTATATCAATGCCCTAGATAAAACCCTGGACAAGGCCAGCCTAGATATTCCTCGTGTAGGGAACAAGACTATTCCGGTCCTTTAATACGCAGACGATGCTGTGTTGTTATCTCGAACTTCTATAGGTCTTCAGAGACTTCTGGATGCCTTTGGGGCCCACATTAAATCCTTGGACCTTGTGGTGAATATGTCTAAATCACATGTTATGATAATGGGCCAAAGACATAGAACTTTCTTATGCAATGGAGCTGAGGTGTCCAAAGTGACCTCTTTTACTTATTTGGGGGTCTTATTTGATGATAGATGCTCTTGGGTCCCCCAATATAAAGCAAAGAAAAATGCAGTAGTCATAACGACATCAGCTCTATTGGTGTTTTCAAAGCGGTTGGGAGCTAGGCCTTTTGAAGCAATTCTTGCCATTTATCGATCTAAATGCCTGGCTATTGCTACATATGGTTCTGCCATTTGGGGCTACAAACAATTGACAGGGGTGCAGTTGGCTGAAAATAATTTTTTACGCACCCTCTTGTCTGTGCCCCAATCAACCCCAACTTTTTCTATTCACCAGGAATTGGGGCTGGGTTATGTGACTGACTCGCAGAGATTCGCTCCCTTAGTTTGTTGGATCAAAACCTGGCTCAACCCTGAGTTAACTCTGAACCACCAGATTTTACGGGACTGTGTTACCCTGGATAAAGCCAGTTGTATCCCGTGGCTGTCTTATGTCAAGTGTATGTTTTATAAGCTAGGGCGTCCCGATATCTATAACGCCCCAGAAGGGATTAAAAAAGAAGACATAAAATGGGTGAAAACACATCTCTTAAATATATTGATGCTGGAACGGGAGGAATTGGAGTTACAAAAACCCTTCGTCAAGGCTCATTATCTAATAATTTCCTCCCCACTAATTAAGCCGTACCTGAGAATTGTGACCAAACCTTACCATCGTTGGCTCCTGACTAGGTTCCATTTTAACTTAATTCATTTTTTGCTGGGTGGTGTAAATTAGAGGATATAGACCCGTGTCAGTGTGACAACTTCTCACCACAGGATACAATGCATTTTATTATGTCCTGTGATTTTTATAATGACATACGGAGGAGGTTTTTAGTCCCTCTTCTGAGGGAAAAGGGCTTTTTACAGGTTAGACCAGCCCTAATGTACCTCCAAATGTTAGATGATGTATGGAACATTTATAATATTACCAGTTTCCTTGTTGCTGCTGCCCGCCTCAGGAAAAAAAGATTGCCTATGATTATTGCTGTATAAATTTAATGGAACTGTTTTTTCTGATAATTTTTAAATCTTGATGTATAATAGATTTTTTTGTTGTTGATACTTTATACCCTTTTTATTGCCCATTTGTATTTAGGATAATAATTCTTGATTCGCGTTTTAAGCATTGTACTTTTATGATTTTAATTAATCGAATAAAGTGGTTTTGTCTGTCTGTCTGTCTGTCTGACTAAACCTTTCACCTGGTTCTGGGTTTTTCCCAATCGATATGGCTAAGACATCATCCTTAGCGCATATGAATAATTGATGAGAACACTCTCCAGGAGGCATACTTCACCTCTCCCATCGACGCACAAGGTTTATACCCCAACGTCATACCTCATACTGAACAATGGGTAACACATGTACATAGACTGTATAAATACAGCACCTCCTGCTATCAGAAAGCAGGAGGGACCCGAGACTTCAAGGCCGACAAACTGACCAGAGACGCTGCAGCTCCGGCATGACCTCGCTCCAGCTGACAATGGTCTAACTATCACTTGTGGGGTGTCCAGCTCAAGTCCAGGACGAAGTCCCACATTCTCACTATTCAGGTATGGAGGTTCGACTCAATCCTAGCGGGATTCTTGGCTCTTAGATTCTAGACTATTAGGCTTATAGGCTCAGTAGCTCTTTCAAACCTACTTACATGCTAGGTACACTCAGGTACATCTAGTCAGGCATCTTACGAGTACGCACTTTATTTTTATAAATGCATTTCATATTAATGTATATGTTGCAAAATGGTAGAACAATACTATTCATTTTTATTCACTGTACTGCTGGTACTATATCTCTGCTACTGTGTTACAGTTGTAACAGCGCACTTATTGTACATAAGAAGAACTACGGTACAATAAATTCTTATTGTAAAAATGCTCAACTGTTTCTTCTCTGTATCTCTCTGAGAGCAAAAGAAGCATGCACGAGTGACTGGGTGAAAATTAGTATATTGTTTTCCACGAGTCTGAGATTATTGGGTTCAGATGTTGCAAAAACTAATCTCTCTGATAACAGGAGATTTTAGTAGCACTACGAGCAAGCTAATGTGAAAACAGACTAACATATTCGGTGGGGGTGTACAGAGTCAGTCTGCCACCAGGCTCACAGTTTATGTTATCCGCAAATGCGTAGGTCCTGCATAAAGGGTACTATTGGAACTACACTACAATAGGATCTTTCATACCATCAACTGAGTTTAAGGGGAGTAACATTAAAAACAAACAAAGTTTGACATACTTAGTCACATAGTCTAGTTGCCTTAATGATTTTACAGAAGAAAGCAAGACTATTGGCAAGCTCTTGTTCATTAGTAACCTTCCCTAAGGCTGTCAACCATTTGCTCACCCATATTTCTAAATTATTCTAATGAATTTGCAAGAGTGTCTATCGGAAAAAATAGATGGGTTAGGACAGAAAATCATCTAGGTCAAATCATATTGAGTCAATCATGTTGTTATAAAATTATTACCAATTAAAATAGCTCCAATGTGAAGGTTGACAGAGAACTCCATCTGTGTAATTGAAAAAGATTTTAATCAGTAACTGAGAAACAAGTCATAGATTTACAGTATGGTATAGCCTTTGCAGCACTTAGATATGCAGATAGAAATTGTGGCTTCAGATTTACTACGGGGTTTTCCTGTATGGTTAGAATATAAGGCCTCAGCCACCAATCTGCTGAAAGTACTTTGGCTTTTTTTCCTCCCTTCTTAATGCCATGTATATTTCATGACAAGATTTTAAACATTTTCCCTTCTGTTGGATATTACATTAACTTTTACTGCTCCTGTTGCCTTATTTTGAACCCAGCATGTCTCCCTTCCTCCCCCTTCCAATCTCCATGCACCCTCACTCCTTTCTTCACCCATTTATAGCTTCCCCTGGTCTCCTACAGTCAATCCTGAAATCTAGGCAATATTTGTGAGTGGGTCACATCCTCCTTCTCTCCATATAAAATTTCCCCAGCAAAATCTTCATTGACTATATATCATCTATTTTTAGCTATTTATTTATCATCTTCATAGCTTCTCAGGCTACTTCTCTTAGTTCCAGAGTTCCCAAATCCTTTAGCGTTGCTAATCTTCCAGAATTGTCAAGCTCTCTCAGGGTCTGAGAAGATATTGAATGAGCCTTGCTGGTTACTCTGGAGAGATACTCCGCCTAGGAGGGATGCTGCAATACATAAAGCTTTGAATCTGGGTATGAGAATCCTAATTTCTCGAAGCTTGGAGATAGTTTCCCAGGCTAAATCTTGAAAAGAGAAAAAAGTATCTTTCTTGTGTTTACTAGTGATCGCTACGACCTTTACCTTCATACTGAAGTCCTGAAAATAGGCAATTATAGTGTATTGGGCTTGGCAGGACCCTACGTGTTCAAGTAATAGAACGAGATTAAGTAGCCTCTTGGCTGTTTCCATTTGATTACCAAGCATGCATGTAGAGATAGCGTAGCAATCCAGTCAATCATTTTTACGTTCATACCCTCAGTGCTGTAAGTGCCTTCTGTGAATACCAAAATGAGTGAGCGCACTTACTCATTTTGGTATTCACAGAAGGCCCTTACTCATTGATGAGTAAGAGCCTTCTGTGAGTACCAAAATGAGTAAGTGCCTTCTGTGAGTACCAAAATGAGTAAGTGCCTTCTGTGAGTACCAAAATAAGTAAGTGCCTTCTGTGAATACCAAAATGAGTAAGTACCTTCTGTGAATACCAAAATGGTAGTAAGTTTAGTATTTTGTCTGAAGTTAGTTCTGTGAATCGGGTCCTCAGTGATCCAGTGGTTAGATCTGTGGGACTGATTTTCCAAGTTCTTACACTTATGCGTGAGATTTTTATTTGGATACCCAAGATGTCTTATTTTTCTCAATACTCTCAAGAGATACTCTCCAAACCTGAGATCTTGACTTTCGTAGTCTTGCTAGTTTCCTCAAAACCAGAGAGTTATTCCTCAATTGAGAGCACCTTCTGTGTCAGATTTTCAATTGTGGCCAACTGGATTATTTGATTGGCCTTAATTTGGCGAACCTCTTTCAGGATAGTTTTGAACATTATCTTAGTACAAGCAGAGGTAGAGGAGCTAGTAGAATTTTCTACTGACTCCTCAGAATTGGAGATATAAGAAGCCTCTAAGAGCATGTCTTGTTGGACCAACAGGTCCTTAGTTGCACCAGCTTCGCCTTGTTTATTTGAGAGATCCAACATTTAATATCTGTTGTCTGTTGTCAGAAAATGTTGAGTGCAGACCCTAGGTGGCATAATTAATTGCAGAGTCAGACTCAGAAAAATCCAAACATTTATTCCATGCTAGTGCACTTATTTCCTGTGCTTTACCCTTAGCAAGGATCTCTGGGCTCTTTGTGTTCTCAGATTTCTTAGCTGCACCTCCTCATGAATAAGTTCAGTGTATTTGCTCACATTGTTAGAAAACTGCATCTAGTCAGCAACTGAGGTTGGGCATTTTTACCGAGTCTCATAGCTTTTGGAGTGAATTAAGTTATTTGAAAAGAAGAAGATAGTAGCTCTTGCTTCTTCCTAACAATTCAAGTGCAGGTAGCTTAATCCAGTGGTCCCTCCTAGGAATTTTATGGACAAGCTGTTTAACTTAATGAAGGTCTTATGGGAGGTGTTAGAGTGTCCCCTATAGCTACGGCAACTGGATTTATGAGATAGTGCGCCTACGGTGTTTTTAGCATAATTATAGATACACCACATTTGACACACAATCCATCATCTGCTGCATAATCTGCAGATTGTTACAGAAAACATGTTGTTTCTAGTTCACACAGTTCAAATATTACTAAAAATACCACAACATGTATTGCCACACAGTGGAAGTCCCCTAACAAAGCTTGACTGGTCACCTTTCAGTTGACTATTGCTATATTTGAGTGTTGAACTAGTACAAATGAGGTACAACCAATGCCCTGACTGTGTTACCAAGTGTGAAAATTACCAAATAAGGAAGCGATGCTATCACAAAACGTACTCAAATCTGGAATATAATGCGGCTCTCCACTGCTGCATACTCCAAGTGGCCCTGCCTATAGCCACTGTCTTTTCTGTTATACCGGTAGCTTCACGGCTCACTGGCAATTGAGTATCAGAGTTGCATTGTTTGGCTGTTCATCTATTAAAGGATCCCTCTGGGGGCAAATGTCTTGAGGGCTATTGCGCAGCGGGGTGTTGAGTTAGTCGCTGTTGCCATCAAAGCTGTTGAAACCATCTTAGCTATTTCAGCCATCTTAATAAAGTTTAAAATGTTTTTATTAGTTTCATTAAATAGACCTTAGTGCAATGGTGACTGGCATTTAATACAGATCACAAATGATGTGCATTGCATATACAGTAATTTGCTATAAAAAGTTACACTGGTAATAATAATAAATAGATTAAAATATAGATTAAATTGGAACAATACCCAGATAACTATAATTTACAGATTAAAAGAGATAATAAATATATCTTATGTGACATGTATCCACAAGCCTTCAAGCATATTTCAACTACTGTAAATGTTATACATATCTTAGGTCTACATCAATGCCCCAACCCACAGTTACCTCATATCAGGTAAAGCAGTCATTAATAAAGTGACAAAATATTTGACATGGAAAAGTATATCAGAGTAGTACCTATTATCACCAAATATATAAGTATTAAACTAGATTTACTTTCTTTCACCCACAAGGACTCAGGGAGCTCTTCAATAAATCTGTGCCTGCCTCCAGGGCCAACAAACTATCAACCAGGTGTTCCCATGCTGTCTTCCTTTCAATTTTCCCTAGTCCTCTTTTTATCTCACGAAACAGCACATCAGTCTCAAAACTTGTCCATTTAACCATTTCTTTATGCTATCTAGCAACTTGTGGACTGTACGCCAATTTCCAGTGCATAGTCAATTCTTCTTTTTGGCAAAACCTAACCTAAGTCATGATATAGTAGTAGATTTCTTATTTTTAGGGCGAGGATATCTCCCTAGGAGGCAGACCAAGGGTGTATTAGGGATATCCTACAAGGTTATTCCATTAATATATTCGATTACTTTTTTCCAGAAATCCACTCATAAAGGGCAGGATCATACCATGTGGAACATTTCTGACCCCAACTCCACACATGGAGGGCAGTTTGCAGCAGCAGTCAGATAGAACTTGTTAATCCTGCCAGGTTAAAGATAAGCTCTATGCAGGGTATCAAAGTTAACTAATTTGAACCCTACATTTCTAGAAACAGCTGGTATAAGCACAACAGTCCAATCCCAGTCCAAAGTATGATTTTTGGAGCTTAAAAACTACTTGCAGTTTTATTTTCAACTCTGCAAGAGGAGAAAGAATCTTTGCACGAATCGCACAATATAGATACGAAACCGCTCTTACACAACTTGTTGTTGTACAGAGCTGTTGACACACTTGATGTGTGGCAGGTTCAGCCTTTCCATTTCTCCAATAATTCCTTGTTCTTGCAACCAATGCCATGTGCACTAAAAAATGTCCTCTAGGCATATTAAATTCTTTAGTCAAGTCTTCAAACCTAAGCAATAATCTATTTGGATATAATCCTTAACCCTAAAGTTATTCCATCTTTCAGTCCCTGCTAACTCTCCTACCTGGGCCATGAATTTCATCCACTTTACAGCATATCAGATGAACAGGGCACCTGGACCTGGGTTTGCTGCTGGCAATGTTGCCAGCACTGCTGTATCAGTTGCAGCTCTTGAGAAATTGAAGGCAGTCTCTGCTGAGGAAGCAAGAGGCCTGCAAATCAGGCGATGCAAATATAACACCATACCCAGGGTTCATTTGACAGTAAACCCACTTGTTTAACCATTGCAGTTGAGCTGCCAGATAATAAGATTCAAGATCAGGAGCAGCCAACCCTCACTACAGAGTGATGTCATTTTGTTAGTACTACTCTATGCCTCCATGCTCTCCAACACAATTCCAGAAGTAGAAATTCTGATACCCTAAATAATTGGCAAGGAACAACCAATGGAAACATGTTAAAGAAATAAAGCAATCTTGGTAGCGCGATCATCTGCGCTATTCTGACAGCCACAGAAAATGGAAAGCGTCTCCAAAAATGTATACTAGTTCTAAGTGTTCTAAAAGCTTCACCAGTATTCCAATCTAATAAATCTTGCTGGCTATGAAATGTTTTACACCTAAATATTTAATGCAAGTAGGACTTCAATTGAGCCCGTGTAAGTTTAGGGTCTGGCGGCATCCCAGCAAAATTGAAACAAGTGAGATTTTTGCCAATTAATATGTAGCCCAGATACTATACTAAAGTGGTTTAACATGTCTATACAACCAGGCAAATCCATCCCAACATCTCGGAGAAAGAGCAGTATATAATCAGCATATAATACTGCAAAATGGGTTTGCCCACAGACCTCCACCCCATGATAAAAATTCTCCGTGTGGACACAACCGCCAGAGGCTCCATTGCGATAGCAAATAATATGGGGGCCATTGGACACCCCGTCTAGTCCTGCATCCCACATCATAGGGTTCAGATACCACCCTGCCAGTACGCACCCGCTACTTAGGTCTTGTATTGAGAAGTTTGATCCAGCGAATAAATCTTGCACCCAAACCCATTTGAGCCATTGCAGAATATAAAAAATTGTGAAAGGCCTTCTAAATGTCTGTTGCCATGACAGCTGCCCTCTCCTTATCCACAAAGTCATTATTAAATAGAGAGATGAGCCTCCGAATATTATATGCTGTAATAACCCCAGGATTAAAGCCTGTTTGATCAGTATGAATTAAGCGCCAAGATACTCCTCGCGGAGTGATAGTTGCGCTTTATAAATAAAGTTTCAAATTCAAATTCAAAAAGGGTGTATGTGGTAAGAGTCTTCTCACCAGATCACGACTTAGAATTTTATAATCTACATTGGGCATAGACAATGGCCTAAAGGATCCAACATCCATTAAAGGGCAATTACGCTTCAAAAGAGGAATGATCAGTGCCTCACATGTAGACATCGGCAGGTGCCCTGTCTTCCAAGATATAGAATACATTTCCACCAATCTAGGAGCTAATGCATTATTGTATGCAGCAAAGAACTCCAGTGGTAAGCCCTCTGCTCCAGGAACCTTAACACAGGCCATATTTTCTATGGCAGCTCTAATTTCTTATATAGTTATATCCTCCCAAATCATCTGCACCCTCACGTGAGAGGACCCACATTTGGCTTATTGAGAAAAAATTCTCAAAATCCTACGTGGGGTGTTCTAGGCACTGGAGCATAGAGATAAGTGTAATATTAACAAAAGCAATCATTCATAGCAGCTTGATTATATAATACTTCACCTGCTTCAGAGTCAAGCTCTAGAATCATAGATTACCATTTTTTTGGATGTGAATGATCAAGTACCAGATCTGCAACACAATTAAAAACCACACCTAATAAAATGGGCTGAGTCAAATAAGGTGCCAAGGCCCTAGACAGATCCGCAAGAAACCCACTCTGGTTAGTATTAGATGCATAAATTCAGGCAATAGTAAGGTCACGTCCTGCTATCCTCCCAGAGACAATCACAAATCTACCCTCAGGATCCATTTGTTCATTAGTTTTTTGAAAGGGTACTGCAGGTCTCACTCAAATCAATACTCCTCTTGCAAATGCAGACTAAGTGGTGGCACATACGCAGGCCCGCCATTTCTTGTGGAGAGTCAATTCTTCAGGTTTATTAAAATAGGTTTCCTGCAGGAGGTCAAAGTGAATTTCCCATCTCTTAAGATAAATATACACTTTGTACCTTTTAGACATACTATTTAGACCCTGGACATTCCAGGATACAAAATGATATTTTACCCAGGTCGCCATGTAGAATAGCCAGAGATGGTGATAACTGTAGACCACATGACAGTGACACTTAGTTGTTCTAATGCTACCCTAAAGCAGCAGACAGCTGTAACGGTACCTAAAACCTGAAACCTAACAAAACAAGCCCAAATCCCGAGACCCAGGACCAGAAGCAGACAACTCCTCATCCAAAGCAGTCACACATTATCCAACTCAAGTGCAGCACAGCAACAACAAAAAAGGGGGAGTTGAGCGCAGTCTTCACAGCAAACAATCTGAAAATTACAAGCAAAATATTCACCTCATGCTAAAGCCCTACTCCCAAACCCCACATTACAGTATTCGCTAGCATTCAGTATTATCTCATCTGATGTATCTGGAATGATTTTAGGCAACAACATTGCAGAATCCTGAGATGAGACAAATGTTTAGTCAGAGTCTGGGTCACTCTGATCACTCTATTGACAGCCAGTAGAGCAGCCTCCCCTCCACTCAAGACAGCTATCGCCTCGGTCATAGTGCACCTGTGAATGCGATGGAGCAGCTCCTTGAACACCCCTGGTGCTCGTTTTAGGTGCTCTCTTGCTACGTTGGCTTTTCTTCAGTTTGAATTCATCTTTTTGGTGAGGAAGACCATCAATCCATTCCCAAAAAGATTGTGGAATAGTGAAAAATTGCACTTCCTCACCAAAGGTCACCCCCAGTTTGACAGAGGGTAACATAGCCTACGATATGCCTAGTAGGTGAAGACATTTTTTGGCATCTGTGAACAATGCCTTCTGTTTTGGGCCTCACACAAGAAGTCTGGGAATAACATAACATTATGATTTTCAACCAGAATATCTCCACAGAGTCTAGCTTGAGACAAAATGTTATCACGGTCTCTATAATGTAATAGCTTTGCCAATATTAGATGTGGAGCTGCATCAGGTAATGGGAACCTTGAGGGAACACAATGATCATGCTCTAAGGAATGGTATGGGAGAGTCCCTCTGGGGCCACCTTTTCTTTAATCCATGCCTCTAAAAAGTCAATCAAATTTACAGCAGTGCCCTCAATACATTCTGGCATACCAATAATTCTTCTATTATTTCAACAAGGTCTATTTGCTGGATCCTCTACCCTTATCTCTAAAATATTTTAATTGTTTTCCATGCCAGATAGCTTAGATTTCACTGATGCCATCTCAGGCATGAATACCTCAATAGCACGCTCGGCAGTTGAAACACTCTCATCAGCCGCCACTGATCGTCTCGAAACAGGCCCCTGTCTGTCTCCAAGGAGTCAATCTAAATCTCGATCACCTCTCTTGAGGCAGCAATAGCCTGCAGAACTGTATGCAGAGTCTGGGCAGTGTGTTCCTCATTTACGCTTCCCTCACCAGGGGATATTTTGTCCAGTAGTTGAGAGCCAAACATCAAAGAAGAGTCAGTCATCAATGTTTCCTTTTTTCTGCTGACCTTGCCCATAGTAATGAGCTCTCAGTCCAAAGGGAGACCTCAAGTAAGTGCCTCATCCAAGCGTCTCACCACTCTTCAATATAATTCTGTCCTTCAGACAGATCAAGACAGGAGCACACTCCTTCCAAACCCCCAAGTAATACAGTTACTGCCTTCTTTTCACACCACTCTACCAACAATCGAAAATAGGCCTCAGTCTTCAGGCACATCAGGACACACTTTGAGGGGAAAACAAAATAAGCTGGATCTAGACAGCACAAAAGGTGGTTCCACACAATAATAACAGTCACTTGTTGAGCAGGGTGCAATTACTTATTTTGTGATTGTCCAATGCAGAATTGGCTAAAAACTTATTTAAAAAAAAAACAATAGCGCTCAGAATTCTCGGTGCTATACCCTTAATCCCTATGTTTTGGCTCTTCCCAGTCACAGGCCCTTGCCCCACCCACACAAGTGAGGAATCATTTTACTCGGGAGACTGAGAGGAAAGCTGTGGGGTAGGACATTTGTGCCGGCACGGTGATTCCACGCGAAAATATGTAGAAAGTTTGGTATTTTCCAGCTAAATTCAAGGTTTGCAGGGGATTCTGGGGAGGAAAACCTTGCGGGATCCATGCAAGCCATACCTCGCTGGACTCCCCCGGGTGTCTAGTTTTCAGAAATGTGTGGGATTGGTAGTTTACCAAGATGGTCCGCCAAGCCCTGGGCCAAAAACACAGGTGACCCCCTTGCAAAACCAGGTTGAATTTTGATGTCTCCTCAATATGTTTTGGGCCCTTGCCTGTCGCGGGTACTTGTCCCACCCACGCGAGTGAGGTACCATTTTTATTGGGAGACGTGCAGGAATGCTGGGTGGTCGGAAATGTGTGGATCCATGCAGATTCCAGAACTGTCCCACACAGAAATTTGAGAAAACTTTGTTTTGTTCAGCTAAATTTGAGGTTTGCAGGAGATTCTGGGTAGAAAAACATTGGCGGGTCCATGCAAGCCATATCTCACTGGACTCCCCCGGGTGTCTAGTTTACAGAAATGTGTGAGTTTGGTAGGTTTCCCAGGATGGCAGTCGAGCCCGGGCCAAAAACCCAGGTGACCTCCCTTGCAAAACCAGGTTGTTTTGCGACAGGTAATTTAGATGTCTCCGCAATACGTTTTGGGCCCTTGCCTGTCGAGGGTACTTGACCCACCCACAAAAGTGAGGCACCATAGGTGGTAGGAAATGTGCGGATCGACGCAGATTCCAGAGCTTTCCATCACAGAAATGTGAGGAAATGTGTTTTTTTTACAAAGTTTGAGGTTTGCAAGGGATTCTTGGTAACAGAACCTGGTGAGAGCCAGACAAGTCACCCCATTCTGGATGCCCCTGGGTGTCTAGTTTTCAGAAATGCATAGGTTTTCTTGGTTTCGTGATGTGCTGGCAGAGCTAGGGTTCAAAGTCTAAAGCTAGGCACTTTCCAAAACAGGGTCAGTTTTCACTGTGAAAATGTGGTGTGTCCATGTTGCATTTTGGGCCGTTTCCTGTTGCGGGCACTAGGCCTACCATTTTTATCAGAAGACTTTGGGGAATGCGGGGTGCGTGGAATTTTGTGGATCCACGCAGATTCCAGAACTTTCCATCACAGCAATGTGAAGAAAATGTGTTTTTTGTTTTACAAAGTTTGAGGTTTTCAAGGGATTCTGGGTAAGAGAACCTTGTGGAAGCCACACAAGGCACCCCATCTTGGATTCCCCTTGGTATCTAGTTTTCAAAAATATATAGGTCTGCTAGGTTTCCCTAGGTGCCGGCAGAGGTAGGGTTCAAAATCTACAGCTAGGTACTTTGCCCAGAAAGGGTCAGTTTTCACTGGACAAATGTGGTGTTTCCAGGTTGCGGTTTGGGCCGTTTCCTGTTGCGGCCACTAGGCCTACTCACATAAGTGAGGTATCATTTTTATCGGAAGATTTTGGGGAATGCGGGGTGGGTGGAAGTTTGTGGATCTGCTCAGTTTCCAGAACTTTCCATCACAGAAATGTGTTGAAAATATGTTTTTTATTTTACAAAGTTTGAGGTTTGCAAGGTATTCTGGGTAACAGAACTGAGTGAGAGCCACACTAGTCACCACATCCTGGATTACCCTGGATGTCTAGTCTAAAAAATGTATAGGTTTGCTAGGTTTCCTTGGGTGCCAGCTGTGCTAGGACCCAAAATCCAAAGGTGGGCACAGTCAGAAAAAAAGTCTGTGCATAGTGGGCTTTCTGCCGCCCTGGGGAAGAGGGATATGCCCCCAAGTAAGGCAGAAAGACTGTGGCTATAAATGTGGGTGGGTGGGAACATTGGGATGCCCAATCTGGGCAGCCCCCACCTCTACATATAGAAAAGCCAGCATAATTGCTGGTGCCTAGTGGGCTCTCTACCCCCACCAGGGGGCAGTTCAGGGGCTACTGCCCCCATCTGCCTCCTGGGGGGGCAGAAAGACTGAGGCATCCTTTTGGGGAGGTGGGGGCATTAGCATACCCATGCTGGGCAGCCCCACCCCTGAATGTTGGAAAAAACGTACCCCTGGTGCCTAGTGGGATTCCGACCCCCCAAGGAGACAGAGAAGGCGCTATTGCCCCCATCTACCTCCCGGGCGGCAGAGAGACTGTGGTAATTTTTTGAGGGTGGGGCATTGGCATGCCCATTCTGAGCGGCCCCCACTGTACGTATAAAAAAAACAATAAATCTCTAGTGCCTAGTGGGATTAATGCCCCCCGGGGGGCATATCAGGGGCTAATGCCCCCATCTGCCTCCTGGGAGGGGGGAAGAAAAACTGTGGCTTTTTTTGGGTGGCTGGGGCATTGGCATGCCCATTCTGGGCAGCCCCCACCCCAAACTTTATGGGAATTAAATCCCTGGTGCCTAGGGGGCTTTCTGCCCCCCCGGGGGCAGATAAGGGGCTACTGCCCCATATGCCTCCCTGGGGGGCATAAAGACTGTAGAATGTTTTTGGGGGTGGGTGCATGGCATGCCAATTCTGGGCCGCCCCCACCCCTAAGTATATTTTAAAAAACTTCGGAGAAAAAAAATCCCTGGTGCCTAGTGGGCTTTCTGCCCCCCCGGGGCAGATATGGGGCTATTACCCTATCTGCCTCCCGGGGGGGGGGGGCAGAAAGACTTTCAAAAAACAAATTGGGGTGGGGGCATTGGCATGCCCATTCTGGGCAGCCCCCACCCCTACGTATATATTTTTAAAAAATCCCTGGGGCCTAGTGGAATTTCTTTCCCCCTCGGGGCATATCAGGGGCTATTGCCCCATCAGCTACCTGGGGGGGCAGAAAGTCTTATGCCTTCTTTGAGGGGGTAGGGTGGGCGCATTAGCATGCCCATTCTGGGCAGCCCCCACCCATGGCCTATAAAAAAAATCTTGCCATCTAGGGTGTTTTCTGCCCCCGTGGGGGGGGGGGCAGATTGAGGGCTACTTCCCCCATCTGGGCTGTCTGGCAAAATTGTATGGGGAGAAAAGACCCTTGCCCAAGAGGCCGCTCCCCCCTCCCTGGTGGCTAGTGGGTGTATCCCTGCTTGTGGATCGCCCTCCTGGGATGATCCCCAAGCAGGAACACACTAGGGAAGGGTACTATTGAGAAGGGGCAATTCTCTTCTTTCCAACGATACCCATCCCATGTTTTTCGGTGCTCGGGGGGCTGAGATAGCCCCACAAGCACCAAAACTGTAAAACTGAAACTAAGTTTCAGTTTTCTTTTCATTGTAATGATGACAGCACGCCATGAGCGTGATCGTCATTGCATGAAAAACCCTAAACATACTTTCGGAGGTTGGGAAAGCTCTTCCCCACCTCCCAAAGCAAAAAAAGGGAAATCCCTCTGCTGTTTACAGCAGGGGGATTTTTTGAAAGTGTGCTCTTGACGGAATGGTTCCATCATGAGCACATTTGAACTTGTGCTCATGATGGAACCATTCCGTCATTACCATGGAAGGGGTTAATTTCAGAGTTGGTGTGGCTGAACTGTTCCCATGAGGCACAGGGTCAAGACTGATTTGCATACATTCCAGAACACTCCCCCATGGAGGACAGACTTCTTCTTGACCCCATCCTCGGTAGGCCAGCATCCACTATTCACCGCAAACTAATAAACAACATGCCTGACCCCTTGGTGTCCCTGCGGGAGAGATGGGAAGGAGACATCGGTCACCTTGAAGATGACGACTGGCAGGACGCCCTTACAAAGCCCCCGCGAAGTTGCCATTCAGATTAGGTTCCGCCTTGTACAGCTACAAATCCTGCACCGGGTGTACTACCCGCGGACCCATCTTTTTGTGTGGGGCAGGAGGAGGGGACATTCTATCTTATCCTCTGGGACTGTCCGAACATAGTACCCTTTTGGATGCAGGTAGCGCGAGCAATGGTGACAGTGGTGGGCTCCCCGGTTCCAGTGGAGCCCAAATGGCTTCTCCTCATGATCAAAGGTCCCACGGACTGGTCCAGGTACCACGAGATATGGCTAGCATTGGCAGCTGGAGTGGCGAAGTGGAATATTGCCAGTTGTTGGGGAGCGCAGGCACCCCTGTGGTGGGATCAATGGTGCAGGGACCTGGATTGGTGCCAGAGGGCAGAGGAAGTCATTTATAAGTCCTGGGGCTGTGTGCGAAAATGGAAAAGAGTGTGGGGGCCGTGGCGGAGATACCAGGCATCCAGGAATGGAGGGGAGGGGGGCCAAGTATAATATGTTATTGTCCCATCATGCTGATTTGTGTATATCCCATGCAGGGAGATACCCCTTTTACCTTGTGATTTTGGTGATATGTTGTATGAGACCATGAGAAAAGTTAATTAAAAGATATATAAAAAAAAGACTGATTTGCATATAGCTGTGCCTGAACTGGGGTGGCAAAGTGAGCTAAAGAATGATGATGGATTCAACACAGATCTGTGACTGGGGGTGAGAGTTAGAAACGTTTCACCACTCCGTCCATCATCTCCTTGTGTTTGCTTTGTTCGCCCTAAGTTGGCAGGGATTGCCCAGACGTGGGTCCCTTGCTCACTTGCTACTGGATTCAAGCTAGCCTGGCTGCAGAGGGCTGTTCGCCCAAAACCGGTCCCAGGATGCTTGTTTCCTGTCCAGGGAAGACATGGCTTGGCAGTTCGGGCTGGACTGTTCCCATGAGGCACAGGGTCAAGACTGATTTGCATATAGCTGTGTCTGAACTGGGGTGGCAAAATGAGCTAAAGAATGATGATGGATTCAACCCAGATCTGTGTCTGGGGGTGAGTGTTTGAAAACTTTCTGCACTCCGTCCATCATCTCCTTGTATTTGCTTTGTTCACCCTAGGTTGGCAGGCTATGTCCAGATGTGGGTCCCTTGCTTGAAAAAATCAATAAGGATCTAAACCCATGACTTACAGTTTTCATCTAGCTCCTTGATGCAGGTAATTAGACCACTGTGCTATATTAGAAAGATAGCAACCTATGAACTGGAAGTAACAAAATGATCTCAGTATCAAAAGCAGTATCTGCCTATGTGCATAAAATACAAATCAGTGATCTGCATGTTACATGATGTGCTTTGCAGCAGGCATATTATCCTGGTTTGCTGCTTTGTGAGTCAAAACTGTGATTGGGAAAAACACAGAACTCTTTCAAAACTGCATCAGTCACCAGAGTTATCCTTCTACTATTATAATTCCTTCAAAAATGGTGGCCACACAAAGATCTCTGCAGCAGATGTCTTACACTGTACAATATTTTAAAATGTAGCTGCTTTGTGAGCAACTAAGTAAGCTAGAACACATTTACTGCTATATTTGTTCTTTTTACCAATGACTTTGCAGCAGATTTTCAAAAAATAAATGTTGAAGTTGTCAGTCAGACTCTGCTTTACAAACTTCACCCCTCGTGACTTCATCCCCTTTCCTCTACCACACCTTGATCTCCAATTTGTGGGCTTCCAGAGTAAATATTTTCCAATTCCAGCACCAAATTGGTAAGAAAAGCATGTAAAAAGTGTTATGCGCTTTTAAATATTAATGTTAATTAAAAATTTATATCACAAACATTTAATTAGTAAATAACTCTAAAATTCACGGCTACAATGGCAGAAACTGGCACTTCCATCACATCCCAAAAAAGAAACTGGTATTGTCTCACTTTGGAAATGCTAACATTCAATAGAGCACAGGCATAGAAAAGACAGACTGGAAATGCAGAAAGTTATGTTTGAAAGCTTGTTATGGGAGGTCTATGACCAAAAACCAATAAACATTAGAGAACATAAACACCCATCAAATATCACAGAAATAGAAGTTAGAAATGTTTTACAAGACCGTACGGAAGCAAGAACTAGCTCCCATGAACTAATATGAACTGTTTTAAAATATATCATACCAAAACTTCCTGACTACACTCACTACAGGGCAAATCCCAGGCATCAAAAACTATAAAAGACTTACAGCACAAACCTGAAAATCTACATTGAAACATCTGCTGCTTCTGAAAAAATCAAAGACATAAACATCCCTGATAACTTGTTAGGACCCTTCGCTGTGTATGATAATGCTAATATTGACAGAATAATAATAACAATCTATGCAACAGAAAACAGCCTGTTAAGACTGAAACAAATTAGGGAATGGTTGCTAGATGGCAAATTTAAATTGTGCACTTCACTGCTCACACAAATTTTCACCATACACGGTGAGTACCACAACACAAACCTTTAGTGTTTGCACTTCACCATAACAAACAAAGCACTACATACAAAAAACAACTAACTCAAAGAAAAGTCAGAATTACCATTTACTATCCCCATAGCATGATCATTGACTTTGAAGAAGTGATGATCAGTCCCATATTAAAAACTTACACCAGTACAGCTACACAGGGCTATTACTATCATTTCAGTGTTTGGAGACACTTCCAAAACTACATTTAGGCCCTCATTACAATGGCGGGGTTGACCGCCATGACAGATAGTTGGTGACACTCCTCCCGCCATCTTGTGCATCGGTCCGACCGCAGCATTACAATGCAGCTGGTCAGACCGCAGAGGTGGGTGAATGACAGGACAACTGCTGAGAAGATAGACAGCATAAGAAGTTAAAAAACAGGTTACAATTTCCTTAAATACAGGCACAAGTTAACATAAATTTGTAGTATAATGCTAATATTTACCTGTGGGTATAGTGTTATGCTATATTTGGCTGCTGAAATACAACGGACATTAAGGTATGAATGCATGTTTATCAGTCGAAGAAATGTGCAAATATACCATTTTCAACATTTATTCTAAAAACACTAAACAAATATGAATAAATACCAGTAAGATGGCCAAAAAAAAAGATAGGGGTAAATACACATGGGAATATAAAAAAATATAAATAGCATAAAACCGGGAGCTCTAACTATAAATGCATATACATATAATACAAAAAATCCAAAACATTACAACAAACTATTCTTAACATACTAAAACCCACTGCAATCCACTACAAACCTGCATACTACATGCTAACACTTAGGGCCTGATTACGAGTTTGGCGGTGCCAAGACTGGTGTACCAGGGTGGCGGTCCTACCGCCGCCTCCTTGGCAGTCTGCACAGCGTATTACGACATTGTCGGGTTGCTGTTTGAAAGAACGCCAGAGGACTACCCACACCACGAGGCACTTGCAGACTGCTGCTGTGGCGGTCAGGGAAAAGCAGCCGCCATGGGGCAGTACAGAGAAATTTACCGCCGTCCATGTTACGAGTTGGCTGTCCAATGAGCCAACCGTGGTGGTTGTACCACCTGTTTCAAGTCAGCTGAATCAAAGGAGTAGGGTGCACACTCACCAAGTTTCTTCCCTTCAGACTGATGTTGATCCCTTTCTCCAGGTCCACCTTTAACAGCAGCATCTTGCCCCGAAGAAAATGACCTTGTTGGTGCAGATATCCAGGTAATTTGGTTTTGTACCATATACCCATTGACTGGACTGGCCACATATGGTCCAAACTCCAGCAATGGCTAGCAGGTATATTCAACACATGTGCAGTCAAAATATACATACATGCATTGATAAATATGAAAAAACTGTTATCGCTGTGAGGAAGACCGCTGCCAGCCGATTGGAAATCTCCTAATACGGTTGGCAGGAGACCGCTGCCGCGGCTGTTGGGCAGTCTGATTGCAAAACTCATAATTAGTCCCTAAAATCCTAAGCCGGAGCAAAAGACTAACTTACACTAACTTAGCCTAAACACATTCCCCCAACCACTAAATATCCAAATATTAACTTAACACCACTATTACCTTGTACATCACTATTACCTGATACATAGAGAGTAGCACTACTGTACCGCAACCAGCAGGAACCTTGGATAACCCAAAAATGAGGTGAATAGACTAGAAAGCAAAGTAGCGATAAAAGAAAGAGGCCACTAATTGAAAACAGAAAACAGACTGCTTATTCAAAGAAACGAATGGGAACAAAAGATAAAGTGCCAAAATAATTGTTACATGTATAAATAAATGGTAAAAAAAAATTAACAATGTATTTAAAGTTATGCAAATGACATACATGTTTAAAAAAATAAATGTACATAAAATTATTGACTTTTTATTTTTATTTTGCATTGCTTATTTATATATCAAGTTTATCAAAGTTTTTCCAAAAAGTTCAAGTAAAAAATAAAGGCACATTGGGGAAGGTCGTGGAAAGTTTGGATTTTAAAAGGGCATTATTTACGATTCTAGTTACAATTTAAGCAACATTGGGGAAAACGTTGGACACCGAAGGGGTTAACTTTACTATTCCCACTCCACTCTAAGCTACATTGGGGAAAGTGTTGCACAATGAAGGAGTTACATTAATATTCCCACTCCAATCTAAGCAACATTGGAGAAAGTGTTGGACATTGAAGGTGTTAAATTTACTAACCCCACTCCAGTTTAAGCTACATTAGGGAGACTGCTGGACTTTAAAAAGGCAATGTTTACTATTCAAACTCCAATCTAGGCTACTTTTGAAAAACCGTCAGACATTGGAGGTATGGAATTTACTAATCCCACCCCTATATAAACTATATAAGAGTTAGAATTTTAATAGGAAATATAAACTACAACTACTCTAAGAAGCTACAATATAAAAAAAAATATTTTGAATAATTAAATAATATATATGAATAATATATATTTAAGATGGGTAAGTAATAAATCTAATGAATTAAAAAGCATAAATAAATGTATTAATTAGTTTTAAATATTACCATAACTTAATCTGAAATAA
The DNA here is from genome assembly GCF_964204655.1 of Triturus cristatus. Taxonomy (NCBI): domain Eukaryota; kingdom Metazoa; phylum Chordata; class Amphibia; order Caudata; family Salamandridae; genus Triturus; species Triturus cristatus. The sequence continues at coordinate 543,315,746 of NC_140584.1, forward strand.
TTTAAAATAATCTAAAAATGTTAAGGCTACAAAATGTATTATATATATATATATATATATATTCCATATGAAAGATGCTCAGCATTGGAGGGCCACACACGGCGTGTTAAAAATCCTTTATTGTCTGTAGGACCGCATGGCTCACAACATCGTAGTTCCAGCATAATACAGCTCAAATACACCAGACGCGTTTCGGGCGTTCCTTCGCCCTTAATCATTGGCTAAGCTTTGTGGAGTGAAGGCAGCAAACAGTATCACTGCACTCGCGGTGAATTAATAAGTCCCGCCCCAGTGGACGTATGCACTCTGTGCATTGTGGTCTCAGTAGTTCCAATATTTATAATCCCTCAGTGGGTGCCACCATTATCTCCTTCTGTTGACTTGAATCCCTCGGTAGGTTGCTGCCATACCACAAGGTCGGTCCCATGAAGTCTTTATGTCCTTGCAGACAGGCACGCCGTTCCATCAGCGCTATATTAGTGACAGCGCTCGAACCGCTATATCAGCAGCGGGGCCCTCCGCGACCAGAGCAGGCCGCTATACATTCCATATGAAAGATGCTCAGCATTGGAGGGCCACACACGGCGTGTTAAAAATCCTTTTTTGTCTGTAGGACCGCATGGCTCACAACATCGTAGTTCCAGCATAATACAGCTCAAATACACCAGACGCGTTTTGGGCGTTCCTTCGCCCTTAATCATTGGCTAAGCTTTGTGGAGTGAAGGCAGCAAACAGTATCACTGCACTCGCGGTGAATTAATAAGTCCCGCCCCAGTGGACGTATGCACTCTGTGCATTGTGGTCTCAGTAGTTCCAATATTTATAATCCCTCAGTGGGTGCCACCATTATCTCCTTCTGTTGACTTGAATCCCTCGGTAGGTTGCTGCCATACCACAAGGTCGGTCCCATGAAGTCTTTATGTCCTTGCAGACAGGCACGCCGTTCCATCAGCGCTATATTAGTGACAGCGCTCGAACTGCTATATCAGCAGCGGGGCCCTCCGCGACCAGAGCAGGCCACTATACATTCAATATGAAATATGCTCAGCATTGGAGGGCCACACACGGCGTGTTAAAAATCCTTTATTGTCTGTAGGACCGCATGGCTCACAACATCGTAGTTCCAGCATAATACAGCTCAAATACACCAGACGCGTTTCGGGCGTTCCTTCGCCCTTAATCATTGGCTAAGCTTTGTGGAGTGAAGGCAGCAAACAGTATCACTGCACTCGCGGTGAATTAATAAGTCCCGCCCCAGTGGACGTATGCACTCTGTGCATTGTGGTCTCAGTAGTTCCAATATTTATAATCCCTCAGTGGGTGCCACCATTATCTCCTTCTGTTGACTTGAATCCCTCGGTAGGTTGCTGCAATACCACAAGGTCGGTCCCATGAAGTCTTTATGTCCTTGCAGACAGGCACGCCGTTCCATCAGCGCTATATTAGTGACAGCGCTCGAACCGCTATATCAGCAGCGGGGCCCTCCGCGACCAGAGCAGGCCGCTATACATTCCATATGAAAGATGCTCAGCATTGGAGGGCCACAAAAATCCTTTATTGTCTGTAGGACCGCATGGCTCACAACATCGTAGTTCCAGCATAATAAATCTCAAATACACCAGACGCTTTTCGGGCGTTCCTTCGCCCTTAATCATTGGCTAAGCTTTGTGGAGTGAAGGCAGCAAACAGTATCACTGCACTGCCGGTTTCATATTGGCAGGGTTGAAATCGGCCCTTCCAGTCCTCATGCCCACTGGGGTAAGACATTTTTAGTGAACATTCCATATGAGAGAACGATACCCAACCGGGTTTTGTATGGAACTTTGGACTTAGCGACGATGGGCGTCACTACAAAGACCATCATGCCCTGTTTTGCTAACGCCCATATGGGCGGGTCTGTCTACTTAATAAAGGCTGTTTCCACGTAATTTCGTTTCTCTCTACCTATTTGGAATGAGCCAGTGATCAAGAGGAGTACGCCCTCAAAACGCGTTTGGCAATCACGCTGTGAGGTCTGCTGAGCTGGCTGACAATCCTGCTGCCGGTGGCTGTGTGTGTTACCCCTTTATGCGTGACATCCTCTCCTTGGGCAATCTGGTGTCTATATATATATATATATATATATATATATATATGCAAACAAATGGTGACTCACTTCGAGAAGCACTCGGGAAACATGTAAGGTCACCAGCCTTTATTTAAAGATATAGACGAGTTCAGGAGCTGGCTTTCGTTTTAAGTCTAAGGGGGCCGCACGGATGGATTCACCTACCGCAACAGCGGGGAAACTTGGTAGGATGAAGATGTTGAGCAGTGGCTGGGGCTCAATGCGGGCCATTATCGCAAGCAGTAATCGTGCGCAAAACTGATAAAGATTGGAACTCCAAATCCCACAATGCCAAGAGATAACGAAGGCCCCAGACAGGGACGGGACATTTACATAAATGCTGGGGAGAGAAGAGTGAGCACATACCTTTTGGGAGCCTCTGAAGAAGAAATTATTTTCGAAACGCGTCAGGCTAAAACGAAAGGCTGCCTTTAACATATCAGCTCCTGAACTCGTCTATATCTTTAAATAAAGGCTGGTGACCTTACATGTTTCCCGAGTGCTTCTCGAAGTGAGTCACCATTTGTTTGCATATATCTATATATATATATATATATATATATATATATATATATATATATATATATATATATATATATATATATATATTATCTACTGGCGGTCGCCAGTAGATAGTTATAGTTAGGACCGTGTTTCCATAGGAAATCTCTAAATCCTATTTTGAATAACTTTGGCGCCGGTTGACGAATCTTCGCGAAATTTTCAAAACTAATGGGGTGCTCCGCTCAGCTCCCACCCTGAAAGTCTCGGGGGGATTCGTCAAGCGGGGGCTGAGAAAAAATGGGGGTCCCAAAACGCGTTTTCCCCATGCATTTTCTGATAGGACCTTTAGTCGAAGGTACAGCCCGAACGGCTGAACAGAATTACTTGAAATTTGGCAGAGAGGTAGTCCTCAGGTCAGGCATGTGCCTTTTGGATATATGGTGTCAATCTGTTCAGTAGTTCCTGAGAAACTGCAGTTAAAAGCACATACATATCTATAGCCACGCACTGTGCGCGCACCGTGCACGCACCGTGCGCCCACTCTAACGTGCGCAAGCGTAATTCTAATTGGTGGTTACATGTCAGTCAACATTCGAATCGGTCGAAATCAGGAAGTGTCGGCCGCCATTTTGTATGTTTTCAGTGCGAGAGAGAAAAAGGAAGGTGGCAAACGTGAAAAGGGGGCAGGGTAGAGAGTTCCTGACCCCCTAGCCTTTGTCAGGTGATCCCTGAAGGACCCCGAAGGCAGAAAAAAACATTTTAATTTTTTTTTTTTTTAAATCGCGGGGGTGCGCGCACTGTGAAAACCATTAAAAAAAAAAATTTAATACGTAGTTTATTGTAAAATAAATATATATAAAAAAAATACATACATGACTTAGCATTTAAAAAAACGTACAAATTCACTGAAAAAAACATAGGTTTCACACACGTTATAGTTAGGAATTAGCATTTAAAAAACCTTGCAAATTCACTTAAAAAACCATAGGTTTCACACATGTTATAGTTAGGTGGATATTTCACTCGTAAAAAACCAATGAAATTCCCCCGTTATAGTTAGTTCAGATAACTATAACTGCCGCGACCGCCACTCTATCACAAGGATGATGAAATCAGTGATGTCATGAGTGATGCCACTGATCATGTCATGAGTGATGTAATATGTGACGTCATGAGCAGGATTGCGGGCGCGCGAGTTATATTTATCTGAACTAACTATAACGGGGGAATTTCATTGGTTTTTTACGAGTGAAATATCCACCTAACTGTAACATGTGTGAAACCTATGGTTTTTTAAGTGAATATATATATATATATATATATATATATATACATATATATATATATGTATATATATATATATATATCTATCTATATATTACCTACTGGCGGTCGCCAGTAGGTAGTTATAGTTAGTTATAGTTAGGACCGTGTTTCCATAGGAAATCTCAAAATTCTATCTTGAATAACTTTGGCGCCGGTTGACGAATCCACGCTCCGCTCAGCTCCTACCCTGGAAGTTTCGGGGTGATTCGTCAAGTGGGGGCCGAGAAAAAAGGGGGGTCCCAAAACACGTTTTCCCCTTGCATTTTTCCATAGGGACTTTAGTCGCAGCTACAGCCCGAACGGCTGAACAGAATTATGTGAAATTTGGCAGAGAGGTAGCCATAAGGTCCATGAAGTGCCTTTTGCAGGTTTGGTGTAAATCTGTTCAGTATTTCCTGAGAAATTAGCATTTAAATCAATATATATATCTGTACGCGCGCACCGTGCGCGCACTGAGCAAGTCCTGTGCGCGCACCTTGCCGGGCGCGAGCGCACTTCTGATTGGTTGTTAGATGTCAGTAAACATTCGAATCGGTGGAAATCAGGAAGCGGCGGCTGCCATTTTGTCTCTCGCATAAAGAGGGGGTGATAAACAAAGGGGGAGAATGTGAAAAGGGGGCAGAGTGGGGAGATATTGACCAACTAGGCATTGTAAGGGGGTCACAGTAGGACCTTGTAGGGCAAAAAAAAAGATTTATATTTTGAAAAAAAATATCGCCCAGTGCGCACACCCAGCGCGCACCCGAAAAAATTTTAAAAACAAAAAAATAATAAAAATTCGCAATTAAGTAAAAAGATATAAGGTGGCTCTAAAAAGAGCCCTTGTGTTTATTGTGTGTTTTTTGGTACCTACAAGTAAGTACCGATGCAGAGTCTAAAGTTCAAGAGGAAGACTCTGTTGCCTTCATCAGTGAAGTGTACACCATCTCCTCTATAAATGTCTTGCATGTTGTAACGCAAGTTGTTGTGGTATATAGAACCCATACCATAGTCTCTGAGGAAAGCAGAAATAGATTTGTTGACGTGCTTCCTTGCTTTGTCAATCTGCGGACAAAATTGGTTGGACCAGTTTCACTTTTGCCTTTGGCATATGTTAGAATATACAAAGGCAGTTTGTGGAAAAAGCGACATCAATTGCACAAAGGTGTCCTTAATAAGCATTTCCAGACCTACCCCAGTTAAAGTGCCTAGGTCATTACCACCACAGTGCACAATAATAAGGTTAGGCTGTGGGAGATGTAGAAAGGTTTTCACCAAAAGCATTAATTGGTGCCACTTTAACCCTCTCTGACCAATCCATTTAATCACTACATTTGGCAAAGCAAGGTCTCTCCCCATACCTCTTTTTTCTGCAAAGTTTTCACTCCAGAAGACATAGCTGTGACCTACAATCCACACAGTGAACATCTTCCAAGGAGATCTGGATGCACTCAAGAGGTGTCTTTCATTAGAAAGGCAATATGAAATGAAAGACAGTTGAAAAATGGGGGCACACATAGTTTTTTTTATAAAAAGAACTCATTGGCTGTTTCAAACCATTCTACACTAAAAACTAGGCTGTAGGTTTACATTTTAAAAAAGCATGTTTTGTATTGGTTCAGAAAAATGTGTTACCAAAGAACATTACTATGGATTGGCTGTTAGGTTTGAAAAGTCAAGCACTCTTGCTCTTTGGATATGAAACATTGTTTGCTGAACTTCTGACCTCTCTCCTCACAGCAGTGTTCCATGACCTGTTGCTATGGTAGCAGGCAGGAGACAAGTTGGGGGAAGGGTACATTTGGAAAGGGGTTGAAGTTTTCAACCAATAGAAATGTGTGATTTCATTTGAAAAAAAGTGGGAAGCACTGAGATTTGAAATTAACATGTATATGTGTGAAAAAAGAGAGGGAAACATTGCCATTTACTGGTTCTGTAGAGAGGAGAGAGGTGTGGAGCTCTGATATTCTGACTCTGATAGTCAGCTGTTTGAGTGGCACATTTCTTTCTCAACTAACTATTTTAAAAGGAGAGTTATGAGTTTGAGAGGGGATGTATGTGGTGATTTTTGAGATAAATATTAGAATTGTGAATCTTCTTCAAAAGTTATGTTTTACATTTTGAGGTTTGCGAGATATTTAACTGTTTTGAACTTGTAAGATATTATGGAGTATGTTTTCACAATAAGTTAATGTGTACTGGTAAGAATGAGGAATACTGTTTTGTGGCTACCATCAAACCATGAGTCTGTGTGCAGAGAAGAATTGTTGACAGAGATTTAATTTGCGTTGCTGTTGAAAAATAAGACTTGCAGTTGAAAGGAAAGGACAGCTTGTTTTTAATTGTGATGGTTAGGATTTAGCAGAAATCACTTTGAAAGAAAAGAGAGGAAAATGGCAGCACATTTGAAATTAGCATTAGTTCTGTAAGAATTGCAGACCCAGGAAAGGGGCAGCCTGTGTTTTGTGCCTACCAACACAGCATGAGTCTGTGTGCATATAGGAATTGTTGTCTGAGATTTAATTTGTGAAGTTGTTGTTCTGTAAGGATTGCAGACCCAGGAAAGGGGCACCGTGTGTTTTGTGCCTACCAACACAGCATGAGCCTGTGTGCATATAGGAATTGTGGCCAGAGATATATTTTGTGTTGCAGTTGTTCTGTAAAACATGCACTTGCAGGAAAGGGACAGCTTGTTTTCTTCAAATGTGGTGGTTAGCAGTCAACAGAAATCACTTAATCTGAAATGAGAGGCAAAAGCTAAAACATTTGAAACCAATAGGGTAGATTTTCAATTCAAAATAGCAAAGGCACAGGTAGTTGCCATATGTTCAAAAATGAAAAAAAACCCTTAGCACACATGCACTGTTACATACATCCCAGCAGTCTTCATGCAGTTTTGGAAGTCTCTTTACTCATCTGTCTTGTACCAGACAATACGCAGTCTCAAGAAACAAACTCTTGGCACACACGCAGCAGCTTCTCTTACACTCCCATGTGTAGTACTCAGGTCTGTGTGGTGTTTCAGATAGCACTGTGTAACGCAAACACATTCAACGTCATCAAGGCACATTTCGTTTGCTCTAGTGTAGTCACTCACCCAGATTGAACATGCTCATGGTATGATGTAGCTGTTAGGACATGTGGTCTTTTCTGCCTCTGTGATCTAGAAGGAAAATGTGTCAGGCTGTAACAGTAATTATCACTTGTTCTACCACAGTAGTAAATGTGCTTTGAAATTGCAAATCAAATTCTGTTTTCTGCTTAGACGCACACTATGAGGTTGTGTGCGCACAGGAATTGTGGCCAGAGATGTAATTTGTGTTGCAGTTGTTCTGTAAAACATGCACTTGCAGGAAAGGGACAGCTTGTTTTCTTCAAATGTGGTGGTTAGCACTCAGCAGAAATCACTTAATCGCAAATGGGAGGCAAAAGCTAAAACATTTGAAACCAACAGGGTAGATTTCCCTTTCAGAATAGCAAAGGCACAGGTAGTTGCCATATGTTCAAAACTGAAAATAACCCTTAGCACACATGCACTGTTACATACATCCCAGCAGTCTTCATGCAGTTTTGGAAGTCTCTTTGCTCATCTGTCTTGCACCAGACAATACACATTCTCCAGAAACACACTCTTGGCACACACGCAGCAGCTTCTCCAACACTCCCATGTGTAGTACTCAGGTCTGTGTGGTGTTTCAGATAGCACTGTGTAACGCAAACACATTCAACGTCACCAAGGCTCATTTTCTTTGATCTAGTCTAATCACTCACCCTGTAACACATGCTTATGGTATCAAGGAGCTGTTAGGACATGTGCTGTTTTCTGCCTCTGTTAATGATAAGGGAAATGTGTCAGGCTGTAACAGTAATTTGGTACTATTCAGGAACACTGTTTTGTTCCAAAAAACATAGCATGAGTCTGTGTGTATACAGGAATTGTGGGCAGAGATTTAATTTGTGAAGTTGTTGTTCTGAAAGAAATGCAGTCCCAGGAAAGGGGCAGCCTGTGTTATGTGCCTAAAATGATGATATGAGTCTGTGTGCACACAGGAATTGTGGGCAGAGATTTAATTTATGAAGTTGTTGTTCAGTAAGAATTGCAGTCCCAGGAAAGGGGCAGCCTGTGTTATGTGCCTAAAATGATGGCATGAGTCTGTGTGCGCACAGGAATTGTGGGCAGAGATTTAATTTGTGAAGTTGTTATTCAGTAAGAATTGCAGTCCCAGGAAAGGGGCAGCCTGTGTTATGTGCCTAAAATGATGGCATGAGTCTGTGTGCGCACAGGAATTGTGGGCAGAGATTACATTTGTGAAGTTGTTGTTCAGTAAGAATTGCAGTCCCAGGAAAGGGGCAGCCTGTTGTCTTTACACAAATTATCCCTTAGCACACATGCACTGTTACATACATCCCTGCAGTCTTCATGCAGTTCTGGAAGTCTCCTTGCTCATCTCTATTGCAGATGACAATACATAGTCTCCAGAAACACACTCTTGGCACACACGCAGCAGCTTCTCCAACACTCTCATGTGTAGTACTCAGCTCTGTGTGATGTTTCAGATAGCATTGTGTAACGCAAACACATTCAACGTCACCAAGGCCTCATTTTCTTTGATCTAGTCTAATCACTCACCCTGTAACACATGGTCATGGTCTCAAGGAGCTGTTAGGACATGTGCTGTTTTCTGCCTCTGTAAATGATAAGGGAAATGTGTCAGGCTGTAACAGTAATTTGGTACTGTTCAGGAACACTGTTTTGTTCCAAAAAACATAGCATGAGTCTATGTGTATACAGGAATTGTGGGCAAAGATTTAATTTGTGAAGTTGTTGTTCTGAAAGAAATGCAGTCCCAGGAAAGGGGCAGCCTGTGTTATGTGCCTAAAATGACGATATGAGTCTGTGTGCACACAGGAATTGTGGGCAGAGATTTAATTTATGAAGTTGTTGTTCAGTAAGAATTGCAGTCCCAGGAAAGGGGCAGCCTGTGTTATGTTCCTAAAATGATGGCATGAGTCTGTGTGCGCACAGGAATTGTGGGCAGAGATTTAATTTGTGAAGTTGTTGTTCAGTAAGAATTGCAGTCCCAGGAAAGGGGCAGCCTGTGTTATGTTCCTAAAATGATGGCATGAGTCTGTGTGCGCACAGGAATTGTGGGCAGAGATTAAATTTGTGAAGTTGTTGTTCAGTAAGAATTGCAGTCCCAGGAAAGGGGCAGCCTGTTGTCTTTACACAAATTATCCCTTAGCACACATGCACTGTTACATACATCCCTGCAGTCTTCATGCAGTTCTGGAAGTCTCCTTGCTCATCTCTCTTGCAGCTGACAATACATAGTCTGCAGAAACACACTCTTGGCACACATGCAGCAGCTTCTCCAACACTCCCATGCGTAGTACTTAGCTCTGTGTGATGTTTCAGAAAGCAGTGTATAAAGCAAACACATAAAAACATCATCAAGGCCTCATTTTCTTTGCTCTACTCTAAACACTCACCCAGGTTGCAGATGCTTATGGTATGAAGTAGCTGTTAGGAAATGTGCTCTTTTCTGTCTCTGTAAACTATAAGGAAAATGTGTCAGGCTGTAACAGCATTTTTCACTTGATCTACCACAGTAGTAAATGTGCTTTGAATTTGCAAATCAAATTCTGTTTTCTGCTTAGAAGCACACCATGAGGCTGTGTGCGCACAGGAATTGTGGCCACAGATATAATTTGTGTTGCAGTTGTTCTGTAAAACATGCACTTGCAGGAAAGGGGCAGCTTGTTTTTTTTCAACTGTGGTGGTTAGCACTGTGCACAAATTAGTAAATCACAAATGAGAGGCAAATGGTAAAACATTTTAAATTAATTAAAAGCTTAAAAAATATTTTAATGAATTATAATTACAAAAAAGATTTTTTTTTAAGTTTCTTGCAGGTATTGCTGAGCAACAGTGAAAAAATAAAAAAATGCCTTTAAGGACAAGAAAGAGGAAAGAAAAGCAACAACAAGTATATCTGGACAAAACTGGGAAAAAAAATAGAAGGAGAAGCTGGTGATGGCAAAAAGAAAAAGTCTACTGGTAAGCAGAGTAGAGATTTCTTAAAAAAGATCTTCAAAAAACAAAAAAATTTAAAACAAACAGTGTTTTATGTACAAAGCAACAACAGAGTCAACAGCAAAAAACAAAAGCTAATGTACAATCAGAAGTATGTAAAACTGATTTAACACGAAAATTAGATTTTAAAAACATTCGTCGAAAAATGTTTCAGAGAAGAGTGATGTTAAATTTGCTAAAGGATGTGAAAAAATATAAGAAAAAAATCAAAATTTATTAAGAAATTTTTTTTTATAGAAAATATTGTAAGTAAGGCTTTGGAAATAAAAAGAAAACTTTTTATTCTAATTTTGAATAGGATGCGTAGATTAGATAAATTAGTCAATGCAATGAAGTCACAAAGCAAAAGGAAAAGAGAAGTGAAAAAAAGTAACTTTTGTAAAGTGTTCTTGGGAGAATGGAAACACAGTTCAAGTACTGAACCATTTTTTAATGAAGAGAGTTATCTTCAAAGTAATAGTTTGTTGCATGCAGTTGACACCAATGGTAGAGCATATGAAGTTAAGGATGGTTGTGTGATGGAAAAAGAGAAAATGGTCCCAAGAAATGAGGAAGAAGTAATGGCTGCTGAGGCTATGGGGAGACGTCCAAAAGCCCCAGTGTACACTTGGAACTGTAGTAGTATTTGTACTGTGCGTCAGGAATCTATTGATAAATTACGTGACTTTCTAAGAGAATATAGTAAAAAGAGTGTAAAACAGAAGATGAAGGTGCTTCAAACACTAGATCCATGCAGAGTGAGAGAGAATACTGGTTTGCAGGGACATTCTCTGGCTTGTCTATCTAGAAAAGTGTGTAAAAGTGTTTTTCATCATTTTAGGATGCTGGCTGTTCATCATACTGAAATGAGAAAGTTTGTGAGAACATTGTATTTTGCTAAAAGTCCAGCAGTAAAGTTAAATGAGTTGAATAATGCTCTGTTCCGTGGATCTTTATCAGATGTAGTGAAGGTTACTGATGAGATTCAGTTTTGTTACTTTGGTCCAGAACAAGAAAGTGCAGAAAAGGACACAGTTAATGAGGAAAATGAGGAACAGAATGTAGAACTCATTATTACTAAAAATTTTGAGGATGAAATGACAAAATTTACTATCATCTCTAATGAAAGACCAAATATTACTTGTATGTGTTGCCGCAGAAGCCATTATAAAATTCAAACAAGGAATGTTGATCTGTATAAAAAAAGTGAAAATGAAGATAATTATAAGTGGAAAGATTTTGCAACATATATATTTCTTGAAAATTGTTTTGAATTGGGTGAAGATCAGCGTATTTGTAAATACTGTTATAATAAGTTAGAAGAAAATAGAATGCCGACCAGAGCTGTACATAATAATTTAGAATTGGATGCTATTCCTGCCGAACTTTCTGATTTAAATACATATGAGTCTATACTCATTCAATGTGTTCATCCGTTCCAGACCATAGTACGTATGGAGCCCAAAACTGGTAAATTACCTCCTTCAGATTTACTGAGAGGTTTAAAAGGAAGAGTGGTGTATTTGCCCTTGGATTTGAAAAAAAATATGGAAACTATTGATGCAGATACTTTGGAAACTGAACCATTAGTTATTCTGGTTAATGGTGTACCTACAAAGAATAAGAAGATTTGGCAGGAGCTGGTAGATGTATGGAAAGTACAAAGAGCAAATTTATATTTGAAAAGGAATAATAAATGGTATGAATCAATTTAAATAGATGAAGAAGAAGAAGATTTACAAGAAGACACAGAAACACCAACTGGTCAAATTGAAAAAGTGGACAAGTCAAAGGAAGAAGAAATTTATGAACATTTTAGCATACATCCTCTTCATTCAAAAGAAGTTATGGGAGACACTATTGATCTGTTTCAGATGAAGAAAGCAATAGGAACTCCCGTGAGTGTATGGGAGAAGAGCTTGGAAGCTCGATGTTTTCCTCAGCTGTTTCCAACAGGAAAAGGTGGACGATACGATGAACGCCCAGAACAGATTCCAGCTTCTGAGTATCGGACTACAAGACTATATGCTGAAGATTCAAGATTTCGTCAAAGTATTCCTTATTTGTTCCATCTGTTATTTGAAAGCGACTTGTCTGCATTATCTTATGCAGTAAATCACATTTTAAAAAGTGGAGTACATCTACATAATGTGTCTGCTAAGGATTTTATGGAGAAAGTGCAGCACCGAGATGATCATTTGGAAACACAACTGATCAATCTGATGGCTTGTCAGCGTGGGACAAATGAATATTGGTACCGACGCCATGGTGAATTAAAATGCATGTTACGGAATTTAGGAACTCCTACATGGTTTCTAACCCTAAGCTGTGCCGAGTACGCTTGGGATGATTTACTGGATTTTCTACGAGAGGCAAATTCAAACATTAAAAACATTGAATACAAGACAGCAGGAGAACTGTGCTCATTGGATCCAGTTAATGTTTGCAGATATTTCAATCATAGATTTGAGGAAATGATGTCCTTCATCTGCAATAAAACAAATCCACCTCTTGGAGAAGTAGTGGATTTCTTTTGGAGAAAAGAGTACCAGGCAAGAGGTGCTCCTCATATTCATATGCTGTTGTGGATGAAGGATGCCCCAAAATTTGGAACAGATGCTGATGAAGCAGTGTTATCTTTCATTGAAGAATATGCAACATGTGCTATACCTAATAGCACAGAAGAGAAAAAGTTAAAAGAACAAGTTTTACGTTTCCAAAGTCATCGGTGTGGAAAATACTGTCGACGGAAGTACAAGACCAAAGATAAATTCTACACAAAGTGTCGATTTGGATTTCCTAGACCTGTTCTTTCAAAAAGAAGAGTCAACAGTTTTATGTCAGCTGTGCGACATACTATAACCAGAAAATCTCCCAAAAATACATACAACCTAAAAAGAAAAGAAGAGTCAAAATTTATAAATGACTTCAACCCAGTCATTTTATCCATGTGGAATGCTAACATGGATATTCAGTATGTGGCGGACAATTCTATTGCTGTTGCTCGGTATGTCACATCTTACATCACTAAATCTGAGAAAACAGAATTGAAGGAAATGTGGGAAGAGATTTCTCACGAGAAGACTGTCAGTAAGAAGCTGTACAGTTTCAGTTTAAAGATGTTATCGCATCGAGAAATTGGATCCTACGAATGCTCAGATAGGTTATCATCTGCAAGTCTTTACTCGAAATCCAGAAGAATAATTTGGGTAAGCTTAGGCCTTGCAGGAATGAGAAATCGGGTGCTGAAATCTGTTGGAGAAATTGAATATTTGGCCGAGAATGACCCAGAAAGTACAGATATTTTGAAAACAAACATGTTGGACACATATTACCCAAAAAGAAGTCATCATCTTGAGAACATATGTCTCTATGAAGTGCTGCAGAACTACATTTTTTCACGGAAAGCCACAGAAGACATCAACAATGGAAAATATAAAGTCATTGGTGAGGAAGGATGTTTGGTGAAGCAAACAAAAGGAAGTTTGATAAATCACAGGAAGCTGAGTTGCGACACTACTGACAAAAAGGAATTTTACTACTTGGCTCTTTTACAGCTGTTTAAACCATGGCGTTCAGAGGACGAACTACTGGGAGAATTTCAAAGCTATGAAGATTCTTTTAATGCTAGCAAAGATAGCATAGAATGCAGTACTTTCACAACTTATGTCCAAATGTTAAATGAAGAAATTGAACAGGAAGCAAAAATTGCAGCTGAAGTAGCTAGAGACAGTTCTCAAGACAGCCAAAGTTCAGGAACACTTAGTCAAGATCCCCTAGGACAACCAATCATAGAAAATGAAGCTGCAGTAGCCATGACTGAAGTAGAAACGGCTATGAATCAAGCACAGGAAGATTCGATCGACTTATTAAATCTGGAACAACAACTGAATGAAGAACAAAAACAAATTTATGAAGAAGTCACAAAACAAATTGATCATGGATTACTACATGAAAAGAAAGAGTGCTCATGCACATCATTTGAACCAATCAGGATGTATGTGAGTGGACAAGCTGGAACTGGTAAAAGTTTCTTAATAAAAGTCATCAGAAGCTACCTACAGCAAAAAACAGCTTCAAATTTGTCTTGTGTGGTAACTGCTCCAACTGGGTTAGCAGCCTATAACATAAAAGGAATTACCTTACATCGCTTGCTAATGTTACCAGTGGAGCATGAGAACAAAATAGAATACCACAAGCTAACTGGAGAAGCATGCTTCGAAGTTTCAAGAGTGTTGAAGAAGATGCAAGTTCTCATTATTGATGAGGTGAGCATGGTTTCAAACTGAATGCTTGCCTTTGTGCATTTAAGAATGCAACAAATTCTTAAGAGAGACTATGACGTGTTATTTGGAGGTAAACACGTCATAGTTTTTGGAGATCTTTTACAGCTCACTCCAGTTAAAGGACAACCAGTGTTTAATACTGTGACACATGAAGACACGAAGAAGTCATTAGGAAGCATTGGTAATGCGAATATTTGGTCGTTCTTTGAGTACAAAGAACTCACTACCAATATGAGACAAGCAAACGACGAAGATTATGCAAGTATTCTGAAAGATATCAGAATTGGACTTCTCACAGAAGTTGGCAAAAAAGCATTACAGAGTCGGTTGCTACATAATTTATTTCCAAATGAAGAAATAGTTGCAGAGAAAATATACCAGAACATTGCAGAAAAAAATACTGTAATCTTCTTAATGCCAACACTACGTGAGTGCTCAATATTCAATGAGGAACTTTTGAAATTGGAAAAGGAAGAGATTGAGAAAATGGAAGCAGAGGACAAAATTCAGCATGAAAGAATTACTTTTACATTAACAGGCAAACTGAAAAATAAATTGGATTCACTAGAGAAGAACATTTCCAAAACAGCTGGATTAGAAAACAATCTATATGTTTGCATGAATTGTCGAGTGATTTTAAGGAGAAATTTGGATGTAGAAAAAGGTTTAGTGAATGGAGCTATGGGAAGAGTTGTGGGTTTTATTAATTATCAGAAAAAAGAAGGAATTGAATGTTTAAAAATAATATTTGATCAGATAGAAGAAGTTAAAGACATTTGTCGTTGTTCAGTTCGTTTCATGCTTGTGAAAGACTTATATGTACGTAGGAAGCAGTTTCCATTTTCTCTAGCATATGCTGTAACTATTCACAAGTCTCAAGGATTGACTGTAGATAGTGCTTTTGTAAAATTGGTTCTACTGTGTTCAAAGAAGGTATGGCATATGTTGCTTTGTCACGAGTGAAAACATTATCTGGTTTATTTATGATAGACTTTGATGACTCAAAAGTTAGTGCTGATACAAACTGCGTAAAGGAGTATAATAGATTAAGAAGAACCTATGCTCCTCATTTAGGTCAGTATCCTGTGATTGAAAAACATCTTGTTTCTCGGAAAAGGAGATTTGAAAATATCTGTAATGTGGATGAACAGAACAATAAAAAAAGGACAGGGATGTGATAGCAAGGAAAAAGAAAAAGGACAGTGTTGAAGAGGTTGTTGGTTGCCATTTTGAAAATAGCTCTGGTGTCAACTGCTATGCAAATGTAGTGCTGAATGTTGTATTTTATCTTGAAAAGTTGCTAGAACAGATAATAGTAAATCATGGAAAAAGATTGTGTTCTCTGCTGAGTCTCCTTTATGAGAAGCTGAGTAATGATAAAACTGAAATAGAAAGTGCTACTGATGTTAGAAATCTTTTAGATGTATGTTGTGGTTCTACACAGTTTAAAGAAAATGTCCAGCAAGATGCACAGGAATTCTTAATATATATTTTGAGTGTACTTGAAGATGAAGGAGTAGAAGTAGAAAACTTATTTGGTGTCTCTTACAAATGGGAACATTGCTGTGAAAACTGTATGAACACATGTAGTAGTAATGTTGATTCAGAAAGGTTCATATTTTTACCATTACCACAAAGTAAATCAGTGACTTTTAGTAAATTAGTTAAAGATGCCAATCACAACATGGAATGTTCTGAATGTAAATCTGACATGTTTTCCAAGTTATGTTTACAGAAATATGGTCAGTATGTAATTTTAATGATGCAACGTTGTAGAGCTGATGGTTCAAAATTGGATACTTTAATAAAGAAGTTTACAGGACAACAATTATCAATTTCTGGAAAAACTTTTGTTACAGTTGCAATAATTTTTCATGAAGGACCTACTGTAACTTCTGGACATTACACAGTTTATCTTAAATGTGAAAAAGGCTGGACACTGTGTAATGATTCCCAATTGATTTTCAAGCAACGTTTGCCTTATGATTTACCCAATTCTTATTTATTTTTTCTGAAACCTAAATTTTGAAAACTAAAAACTGCATCTGAAGAAAGCATTTTTTGTAATTTTAAAGGATTATAATTGAAGATATCACTTAAAAAAGGATTTTGAAATTACTATTTGGCCTAAAGGAAAAGTAATAAAAACAATTGTGGACTCCTTTGACAGAAATTATTTTGGCATGTGTGCTTTTGCGACAAGGTTTAAAGACGGTTTATCTAGAAATTTTTTATTCATGTAGAAAAGTACTTGTAATATATATGTAATATTTCTAACAAGGTATATTTTAGTGAGTAAAGTTTTAGGGCTTTTTTTAAACAATCTTTCAGATTGTTTTTTTTTTGCCCTCTGTTAAATGATGAATACAATTGTTTTCACTATTTTAAGTGAAAAATAAAAAATTCTGAAAACAGCAAAAAAAGGGCAAAAAATTGCTTTGTAAAATATGTAAAAACATGTAATGCTTTTTGTAATGTATGATTGAATATTAATACTTTTTTTCTTTTTTTGCAGAACTAGAAAGAAAAAATAAATAAAAAAATTCTGTTCCCTTGCAAAATACTTAATAATTTTTTTTTCAAAATATTTTTTTTTTTAAAAAATAAGTGAAAAATATTTGTATTTCACAATCCTCCCTTTTCATGCTTCCATTTCTTCACCTCTTTTTGTACATTAATTTAAAAAAAAATAAAAAAAATTTTTAAAAACATCCTTGGGTGTGTGCAAAATTTTTGGGGTTTAGTTTTTAAGTGGCTCTTAAAAGAGCCCTTGAGTTAATGGAGGGAAACAGGAAGAGAAAAACGAAAAAAAAGAAAAAACATCTATGGCCTACTGCACTGATGCGCATCAAATTTTCTCTGAATGAGATCAAGACTGGTCTCACACACAGAAATAAGTTTACCGCAATCAGTGCAGCGTGTGGACAACCTCGCAAAACAAGGTGGTCCAAAACGAGGTGTGGAAGAAGGCAAAGGCACCACTGCAGAAGAAGTGCTCGCCTGAGCTGCCGAAGATGTGCTCGGCTGAGCTGCTGCAGATGTCGTCAGTTGAGCAGGTGGAGGGTTTGCTCCAGAAGCTCGACGAAAAGTCACTGGATGCATTTTGTCAACATGCCTCAACATAGTGTGAATGCTAAAAGAATACTTCTTGTTAGGATTCCCACGTGACAAGACTTTTTGACAAAGTACACAAGTAACTTTAGGTGCATTTACCTTTTTTTGTCCCTCTGGAAAAGTGAAAAACTGACATATAAAGCTGTCTTTCTGCTTCCTGCTCCTCTGCCTCTCAAGAGTGTCCTGGTCACTGTCTGAAGATGGTTGCTGTTCAGCCATTGTCTCTCAACAACAGAATAGCTCCTTCTCCAAAGGAATCAGAACTAATAATGAGGGGAGTAGGTGTGGTTTGGGAAGAATCAGGAACTGAAAGTACTTCAAACCAATCAAAAGTGATGATTCTTGATCACATGACTTGCCATGAGGGGATTGGGTGTGGTGTTGAAACAATCAGAAACTGAAAGTAATGATAACCAATAAGAAGTGTTGTTTTATTAAACATATGACCCGAGGTGCGCGCACTGCGCAAGCTCCGAGCGCGCACCTTGTGATTACGCATGCGCGAACGCGTAGGAGCGCATGTGCATACATCATATGCGCGTACGTAACGCGCATACGTTGAACACGCGTATACGCGAACGTTATTGCGCGTAATTTAAGCGTATGCGGAAGTGAACCGCGTGGAGCGCGTAGGACGCACACACGCATGCGTACATACGTACGCATACGTACTGGCTGCGCGCTCCCAGCGCACACTATGACGTATATATGCGTACGTAAATAACGTATGACGGTATTCATAAAAAACTTACGAAATTGTACTAGGAGCGCTCTCAGAGCGCGCACCCCAAGAATTTATATAAAAAAAAAGTGGAGAAAAATTAATTGAAAAAATTAAATAAACTGTTCAACTTTATCCTAATTGAAATTTAAAAAAAAAAGCAAAAACAAATAAAAGGATACAGATAATATATAAATGAATACATAGGAATTTTATTTTTTTTATAAAAAAAAAAATTATTTAATTAAATAATTCAAAAATTAGCATTTAAAAAACCGTACAAATTCACTGAAAAAACCAAAGGTTTCACACACGTTATAGTTAGGAATTAGCATTTAAAAAACCTTGCAAATTCACTGAAAAAACCATAGGTTTCACACATGTTATAATTAGCTGGACATTTCTCTCATACAAAACCAATGAAATTCCCCCGTTATAGTTAGTTCAGCTAACTATAACTCGCGCGCCCGCAATGCACTGCTGATGACGTCACATATTACATCACTCATGACATGGTCAGTGACATCACTCATGACATCACTGATGACATCTCAAATGCCATCACTCATGACATCACTGATGACATCATCATTGTGGTAGAGTGGCAGACCTCCTCTCCTCCTAATATAACCTTTGATACACACATTCAAAAATAGAGGCTAAAATTTTCAAAACAATCGACATACCAATACCAGTTACAACAACCTCTTCAGTAATTCTAAGATCCACATACACATACACATCCACTCATTCACCAACAGTCATATACAGTCACTCATACATGTACTCACTCATCATATGTACTCATACACCTATACATCCTGTTACACAATGCCACTCATCCATAGAGTTACTCGCACACATAGACACTCATGCTAATAAAGAATCAAACATACATTTACTTGCATATACAGTTATACACACACCACCACACTTACTTCTACGGAAACTTACACATACTTAGTCTTTTAAACAATCACTTATAGAAACACATACTTATTCATACAGGAACTCTTTCAATCTCTCACTCTCACATATACTCACTTATATACACCAATAGTCACATATACTAGTTTAAAACATATGTAGTTACTCATAAAGACACTATTAAAACAGTCATTCACTCACTAACACAACCATACACACACTCATCCACCCATACAGTCCTGCACACATGCTGTCTTCAACACATACAAACAGTGAGTCACTCATTCATGCACCTATGCACTACGTAATACCCCCCACCGAATCATGCAGACACTCAGACTGATACTCAAAAAACCAACTAATAACCTATATAGACACCCATGTAGCTACTCACCAACCCATGCAGCCACTTATACACAAAGTGAGAGACTGATACAGATATTTACATATTTAAACATTACTCACTAAGCCATGTATTCACTATGATACACTTAATCAGTCAGTTACACAACAAATCATCCATTTAGACACTAATATACCCATTTATTCTTCCATCAACCTTGAGATATACATATATAAAACATATTTAATTTTCAGAAAAACAGACATTCACTGGATGATGTCATCAGTGATGTCATCAGTGATGTCATTTGAGATGTCATCAGTGATGTCATGAGTGATGTCACTGACCATGTCATGAGTGATGTAATATGTGACGTCATCAGCAGTGCATTGCGGGCGCGCGAGTTATAGTTAGCTGAACTAACTATAACGGGGGAATTTCATTGGTTTTGTATGAGAGAAATGTCCAGCTAACTATAACATGTGTGAAACCTATGGTTTTTTCAGTGAATTTGCAAGGTTTTTTAAATGCTAATTCCTAACTATAACGTGTGTGAAACCTTTGGTTTTTTCAGTGAATATATATATATATATATATATATATTGGCTCCAGACAGCCCTTGGGGGATCAACAAGCCCTCTTGTTACCTCCAGTAAGGCCCATTCAGCAGAATTGCTGAGAGGTCTTCGGAGGCCATGTCCCATTTCTCCACCACTCTGCAAATGCATCTCCTGGCACACTGATGGTTGGACGATGAAGTACCCTTGGCTCCAGAGGTTCCTTGGTGGCCAACAAACCCTACTGTTACCTCCAGTAAGGCCCACACAGCAATGTTGCTGAGAGATCTTTGGAGGATATGCCCCCTTTCTCCACTGCTCTGCAAATGCACCTCCTGGTGCACTGCTGGCTGGGGTATGAAGTCCCCTTGGCTCAAGAGGGTCCTTGGGGCCAACTACCCCTCCTGTTACCTTTAGTAAGTCCCACACAGGAGGCTTGATGATAGGTCTTTGAAGGCCATGCCCCATTCCTGCTCTACTCTGCAAATAGACCTCCTGGTGCTCTACTAGATAGGGGAAAAAGTCCACTTTCATCCTGAGGCCCTCAGGAGGCAAGGGGACTTAATCCCACAACCGGCAATTTGCCAAGAGTTGCGTTTGGAGAGTGGTGGTGAAGGGGAATGGCTTCCGGTGACTTCCTGTAGGTTTTTTTCCTTTTTCTAAGGGAGAGGTGCTGCTGGCCCAACTTTCCTTAGCCATTTTCACCCTGGGGACCCCATGCCCCAAGGCCTTTTTTCAATGGGTGAGCAGCACCGCAGCCCCCCTCACTGGGCCAATTTTGCCATAGGGGACCCTATCCCCGGGGGCCTGGCCTCTCTGTTGGGGACCGCTGGGAAAGTCTGATGCCCCTTTGGTCCCTGCTGGCTCACCACGTCCTGTGGGAGTCGGCAGTGCTTTTGGATAGAGGGAGCTCCTGAACAGGCAGCTCCCTTTGTTCAAAAGCAATTCTTCTCCACTTGATGCAAGCGAGACCATTTTACATGCTCTCGCTTGCACAAAGTGAAGCAGAGTTTGCCATGGCTTGAGGGGAGTGGTGCTCTCACCAAGCCTCAGCAAACTGCAATATCCTTGGAATGAGCACGCTGGGACATTGCTGGAGCCGGTCCTGGGGGGTGGTGGTCCCCAGGGTCATCTGTGACTGCAGGAGGTAGTTTTGTGGCCCCCCTTTATTGGTTGCATTTTCCCTGGGAAGGTGGTGGTCCCCAGGGCCGCAGGTAGGCTGAGTGGCCACCAGCACTTAATCTAAAAAAAAGCCCCAGGGATGCGGGAGGGGTCTGCACGACCCCCCCTAATTTGTTTACATTAAAGCCCTGGGGAGGTAGATGCCCCCGGGGGTCCATGCGGGCCCCGCATTATTTTACAATGAAGCCCCAGGGAGGTGGCGGCCCTGGAGCTGCAGGGGGCACCATACTCCACCAAACTTTTTTCATTAAAGCCCCGGGAGGTGACGTTCCTCAGGGCAGCATGGGAGGCCATATGGGCCTCCCCACATCAAAATTTAAAGAAGCCCCATGTCTGTGTTGGTCCCCAGGGCACTGTAAGCCCCAGGAAGGGGCGCACATGTGCCCCCCTCCTATAATTGCAAATGCCTGTGAAACCTGGCCCACCTGGGAGCCAATAATGAACAAAGCACCAGAGCCCGAGCCTTATTGTTTTAAATTTTCCCCAGATCCACTGATACTACCAAACATTGTTTTTAAAATTCTGTTTTTGGCCCTGGAAGTCAGGGTATTTCTACACTGCCCCCTTTTCTTTATTTTTCTTCACATTTTTTGTGGGACTCTGTTCAACCAAGTTCCAAAATGGCTGCCAACACTTCCTGGTTGAAGTGTTGGCAGCCAATCAAATATCACATTTCAGTAGGGTTCCAGTAGGCTGTTGGGCTCCCAGATGTATATATTTCTTAAGCTTAATTATCTCTGAAGCTACTGAACAGATTTAAAGCAAATCACAAAAAGCACCCTTTCTAGACCAACATCTGGTATAAATCCGTTCAGTGGTTCGGGCTGTTGTTGTGTTCAAAAAGTGAAAAATCCCCTTACAAATAACTTGGGGAAAATGCATTTTGGGACCACCCTTTTTCTTGGCACCCACTTGACCAAAAAAGGGAAGTTTTGTGAAAATTTCGTGAGGATTCATCAAGCAACGCCAAAGTTATTCGCAAAAAAATAAATGATTTTCCAATGGGAACTTTGGTTCTAACTATAACTACCTACTTGCGACATAGGAAAAATGTTTTTTAACTTGGCTATAACTTTGGCATTGTTTGACAAATCTTCATGAAATTTTCCCCAAAAAGTGTGAAAGTAGATTCAGGTTGTCATGGAAAGTTTGGGGGTGATCGTGCATTGAAGACCGAGAATTTGGGGCTTGAAATAAGGGTGGGTTTGTAATGTTAATTCCCTTAGGAACATTTAACCACTCCTATAGCCCGAACCGCTGGACGGACTTACACCAAATTTGGCAAGGAGGTAGATGTTGATTCAAGGAAGTGTCTTTTGCCTATTTGCTGTAAATCTGTTCAGTAGTTTTTGAGAAATTTAAGCCAAAAATTATAGAGATGTCTCTGGTCATGGATATTTTGCAGAGGTGTTGCCATGAATCGTGAATGTACCTGCCAATGGACATACTCTGATTGGCTGGTACCAACCTGGACAGAAAGTTGCGGCTGCCATTCTATTGATTGCAAAAGCTTCCCGGGGCTGAAGATTTCTGAAAAAAGCTAACATAAGAGGTCAGATTAGAGTTACTCTGACCCCATGTTTGAGAAATATGGGTGTTAGTGACACAAGTTACGTGTCCAAAAATGATTTTTTTAATTGCGCACGATATTTGCAACAATGCCATGACTGCCAGTATGACTCCTGTGTACCGTCACAGGGACGTTGCAAAAAATTGGTGAAAATATTTTTTTAATTTAATTATATATATTTGTACACGCTAGCAGGTGACTATCACACACTTATGTACCTACTCACGTATTCACTTAGACAATCAATCAATTAATCATTCATTTGTAGAGCGCACTACTCCCCCGTGAAGGGTCTCAAGGCACTGAGGGGGGAGAGGTGGGGAGGGGGGGAGTGCTGCTACTGCTCGAACAGCCAGGTCTTGAGAAGTCTCCTGAAGGTCAGCAGGTCCTGGGTCTGTCGCAGGTGGATGGGGAGGGTGTTCCATGTCTTGGCGGCGAGGTGGGAGAAAGATCTGCCGCCAGTGGTTGTTCGGTGGATGCGTGGAATGATGGCGAGGGCGAGGTCAGCAGAGCGAAGCTGGCGGTTCGGGGTGTAGAAGGTCAGTCGTTTGCTGAGGTATGTTGGTCTGGTGTTGTGGAGTGCTTTGTGAGTGTGGGTGAGGCACTTGAAGGTGATCCTCTTGTTGACGGGGAGCCAGTGCAGGTCTCTCAGGTGGGCAGTGATGTAGCTGTGACGGGGCATGTCGAGGATGAGGCGAGTGGAGGCGTTCTGTATGCATTGAAGTCTTCTCTAGAGTTTGACTGTGGTTCCCGCTTAGAGGGCGTTGCCATAGTGCAGCCTGTTGCTGACGAGGGCTTGGATGACCATCCTTCTGGTTTCGGTGGGGATCCATCTGTAGATCTTGCGAAGCATGTGGAGGGTGTTGAAGCAGGAGGAGGGTTTGGGTGTTGAAGCTGTAGTGGATGTCTGCGATCTTAGAGTGGAAGAATATGGCTAGGAAGTCACAGAGGTCTTGCAACGGCGGGATGTCTTTGGAGCTGGAGCTGTGGTTTGTGAGTTCTTTCACAATGTTGAAGAGCTCTTTGCTATTGTGCACTTTGTTGTTGATGCGTTCCTTGAAGGAGGTCCTTTTGGCGGTTCAAATAAGTTGGTGGTGCTTGAGGGCTGCGTGGTTGTCCAGTATCTGTTTGTGGCGCCACTTCTTCTTGAGTCTTTGGCAAGTCTGCTTGGATGTCTGGAGGTCGGTGGTGAAACAGATGGCCCTCCTATCAGTGCATCTGTTTGAGGGTTTCCTGATTGGGGCGAGAGTGTTGGCGCAGTCATCGATCCATTGCCTGAAGTTGCGGGCAGCTGTGTCGGTGGGGTCGGTTGGTGGGCCTCGGGCAAGGGTGGTGATTAACTGGTCTTCGGTGACCTTGTTCTAGCTGCGGTGTGGGATTCATTGCGAGTGGTTGTGCATGGTGTGTTTCTTGAGGGAGAAGTGGATACAGTGGTGGTCAGTCCAGTGGAGTTCGGTGGTGTGGCTGAAGGTGACGTGGTTGCTGGCAGAAAAGATGGGGTCGAGCATGTGTCCAGCGGAGTGGGTGGGTGTTGTGACAAGCTGTTTGAGTCCGAGGTTGGCAAGGTTGTCGAGCAGGGTGGTGGAGTTGCTGTCGTTGGCGTTCTCGAGGTGGAAGTTAAGGTCTCCGAGGAGGATGTAGTCTGTGGATGCGAGGGCGTGCATGCTGACGATTTTGGTGATGGAGTCGCTGAACTGTGGTCAGGGTCCGGGGGGGTCTGTAGATGAGTGTTCCTCTGAGGGTGGTGTTTGGATCAATGTGGATCTGGAAGTGCAGGTGTTTGGCCGTGCTGAGGGTGCCTGCAGTGCTGGTCAATATTCGGAGTGTATTCCTGTGGATGATGGCGATTCCTCCTCCTGGTTTGTTGGTGTGGTCCCTGTGGGTGATCTTGTAGCCATCCAGGATGGCTATGGCAATGTCGGGCACTGAGGAGGGGTTCATCCAGGTCTCCGTCAGAAAGGCGACGTCTGGGAAGGATGAGTCGAGTAGGTCCCAGAGTTTGATGGCATGCTTGTGGACGGAGCGGGTGTTGAGTAGTATGCATCTGAGATGGTTGTGGCCTGCCCTGGTGGGAGGGGCAGGACAACACTTATACACCTATTCATATACCCACTCACACACTCAGATACCGATGTACCCACTGTCATACCAATTCAGGTACTTATGCACGCACTTTCAGAGTCACTTTGAGAGTGATGCATGCATTTACAGACCCACTCAGACACTCATACACCTACTTAAATACCCAGTGTGAGACTTTTGCTTCCACTGCGACACTCACTGATAGACCCACATAGACACTTATGCACCAACTCATAGATCCAATCACAGGCTCATGTTCCTATTCACATTTACAGTGAAAGACTCATACACCCACTCACTCAGACACTCATGCATCCACTCACATACCTACTCAGACACTCACACACCCAGTCAGAGACTCACTTATACATTCCTGCATTGACTCACAGACCCATTGAGAGACATATAATTCCACTCTCACACTGACTGAGACCTTGATTAACTCAGTCACAGATCCAGTTGGACAATTACGTACTGACTTACAGAGCCACTGAGAAAATTATACATCCGCTCATACATTCACTGACAGAGAGATGCCCTAAGAGACTTATGCAGCCAGTGACACTTATTGAAAGACTCATGAGTCTACTCTGATATCCACTCATAGACTTATATATGCAGTGACAGACCCACTCATGGACTTATGCATGCACTCATATAACTGAGTGAATCATTAATACAGACTGTTTTAGAGATGTAGAGATATTGAGAATTCTTTGAATAGAGCTAATTAGATTGTGATGTATCTAGTATGATGGTTTGAATTACTAAGATAGTTATAATTGTTGAATGTGGTGGTGGCAATTGAATTCAGTTTTTTGCTTTGCATTTTTGTAACAAGTCCATGAGGATCACCATTACCGGCATCATTTAGATCACAGTCAAAACAGAAAATAGGTTTTAGAGATGGTTTTTATAGAAAATCTCTAGAAAAACAGGACTTTAGAGACTACTGTAAGCTACCGCTAGTGTGTAAAATACTGAACTATGTGTGGATATATGTGTTTTAGACTTTATTGAAAAGGCACGATCTTTGCGGTTAGTGACATCATTGCGACATCCGGAAGAAACGCAAAAGTGGAAAATAGGCCAGAAAGATGGTTTTTAAAGAAATTTAGTACAAAAATATGAGTTTAAACATGCTTTGAAAGAAGTATGTGTATAGTAATATGTGTAGTGCAATGTTCAGAATTGATTTTTTTATATATAATCTTTAAATGTGTTGGTGGGCATTGAATGTCTGCTTTTATTTTCCATTATCGCAATGTGTTCGCGATGACTGCGACATTGTTGCAAAGACTGTTAAAACCAAAAAAACCTTTAGAAAAAAACGTCACAATATTTTGAGTACTAGGGTGGCTCTGGCAAGAGCCGTTGTGTTGTTTGTGTGTATATGGCTGCTACACATAAGACCAGATGCAGAGTTTCAGGTTACTTAGAAACACTCTGTTGCCTTCATCTGTAAAATACACTCCATCATTTCTATAAATTCCATGCATGTAGTTGTTGTTGGAGCTAGAACCTGTGCTATGGTCCGTGAGGAAGGCAGAAACAGCTTTATTAAGATGTTTTCTGGCTGTATCAATCTGTGGACAGAATTGATTTGACCACTTCCATTTTTATTTTTTGGCATATGTCGGCATACACCAAGACAGTGTAAGACAAAATTGTCATTTATTTGCCAAAGGTCTCTTTCACTGCAATTCCCAAACCAACCCCAGTAAGAGTGTCTAGGTCATTGCCACCACAGGGCACTATTAACAGGTCTGGATGCTGGAAATGTATAATACTCTTAACCAAAGGCAGCAATGGGTGCCACTGTAAACCTCTCTGGCCAAACCATTTAATTTCCACATAGGGTAAACCCAAGTCCCTGCCAATTCCACTCTTTCTTGCGTATTCTCTGGCCCAAAAAACATAGCTGTGACCCACAATCCACACAATAACCATTTTCAAGGAAGAAGTAGTAGCACACAGGAGAAGGCTGCAATTGAATGTGAAAGCTGGTAAGGTGAAAGTTAAAATGGAGGAGTCACTGAAAGAAACAAAGGTTACAGGGATACTATATTTAGGAATGAGCATTTTAAAAAACATAGAAATTCACTGAAAAAAACAAAGGTTACAGTGACATTGTAGTTAGGAATTAGCATTTAAAATATCCTTAGACATTCACTAAAAAAAGCAAAGGTTAGAAGGCCGTTATAGTTAAGAAATAAAATTTTAACAAACATTGAAATTCACTAAAAAAAAAAAAAGTTACATGGACGCTATAGCTAGGCTCAGATTTCACATTGCACACAACCAGAGAAATTCAGCAGTTATAGTTAGTTGAGATAACTATAACTCGTGCCCCGCAATGCACTGCAGATGACCTCACATATTACATCACTCATGACATGGTCAGTGACATCACTGATGACATCTGATATTCATTATTGATGTCACTGATCATGAGTGATGTAATATGTCGACTCATAAGCAGTGCATTGTGGGGGCGTAAGTTATATTTAGCTCAGGTAACTTTAACTGCTTGAATTTGAATGATTTGTGTTAGTGAAATCTGAGCTTAACTATAACGTCAATGTTGCCTTTTTTTCTGTGAATTTCTAAGGTTTTTTATTCTAATACCAAACTATCTCATCCCTGTAACCTTTGGTATTTCCAGTGTACTTCTAAGGCTTTTTAGAATCTATTTCATGAGTTTAAAGTCCCTTTAACCTTTTGTTTTTTCCAGTGAATTTCTATGTTATTTATATTGTGTTTCCTAAGCATAATATCCCTGTAACCTTTGATTTTTTGGTGACTATCTATCTATCTATCTATCTATCTATCTATCTATCTATCTATCTATCTATCTATCTATCTATCTATCTATCTATCTATCTATCTATCTATCTATCTATCTATCTATCTATCTATCTATCTATCTATCTATCTATCTATCTATCTATCTATCTATCTATCTATCTATCTAAGTATGCATGTTTCCATAGGGAAAGTGTTTTTTGATTTGGCTATATCTTTGGCACTGTTTCACGAATCTTAAGAAAACTTTCCAAAAAATAAGTGTGCTGGTGATTCTATTGTGCATGGAGTGTTTCGGGGTAACATGTCAAGTGGGGGCCAAGAAAAAGGGGGGTAAAAAAACTATTGTCCTAGTTCCTTGATTAATCAGGATTTTAAACTTAGTTTACGCAAAGATCCTGGCAACAAGATTAGCTTCAGTATAACATTCCATTGTGCATATTGATCAATCAGGTTTCATGAAAAACAGACAGTCAACAAACAATGTAAGATTATTACTCCATGCAATTAAAAGTGGTGCATCATTAACTCAACCTGCTGGCCTTCTAGCCTTAGATGCAGAAAAGGCGTTTGACAAAGTACATTGGCAATATCTCTTTCATACATTGAGTACATTTAATATGGGTTCCTCATTTATTCGTATGAATTCAGCTTTATTTTCGGGTGCATCTGCTTAACTTTTAATGGTCAGAGGTCCGATAAATTTTTACTTTACAGAGGTACTAGGAAAGGATGCCCTTAATCACCTTTACTTTTCTTACTGAACCTTTGTTACTTGCGATTAGAAACTCCAAAGAAATTGAAGGTCTCACTATTAACAATGTTCCTATCAAACTTCTGCATACGCTGATGACATGCTTCTCTATATTGGTAATCCGGCTTCATCAATCCCTTCATTATTACATTTAATTAATGTTAATTCTCGATTTTCAGCATTATCACTAAATACTAAAATAACTGAATTTTTTCCCTTAAACGTTTATTGTTTACCAGTTATGGTTCCCAACAAAGATATAATTTGGGCTGCTGACAAAATCAAATACCTTGGTATATTATTTTCACATAATGTAAAACAATTGATTACATTAAACTGTGAATGTATTTTAGAATATATCAGAGAAAATTTTCAAAAATGGTCTGCACTCCATTTAACCTGGTGGGGGAACATAGATTTTATTAAATGCTCCGAAAATCTTTTACTTTCTATTCATGATGCCATATAGCTTCCTCTTAAATTCTATAAAAAACTTGATAGCAGTATTACCAGATTTATTTGGAATAACAAACCTCCTCGTATAAGCTATAAGAAATTGAAGGTTGTCAGGAACAATGGTGGTTTAGGTATACCTGATCTTGTAAAGTATCATACAGCTTTCATTTTAAAGCAAAGTACATTGTGGTTTCAAACTGTGACACGTAATAATACTCCTACTTGGCTTAGTATTAAACAAAGCTTGGTTGCTCCGTTTCCGTTGCCGGCATTAGTCACCATGTCTAATTCAACAAGTTTGCTCCGTAAATCAACTATTGTGAAATCTACAAAATTGATATTAAATGATCTTGATCAAAATTTTCAATACACAATGGCATTTACATTACACTCATCATTATGGTATAATCCTAGACTTAAGTTAAATAGATCCACAAAATTTTGGAATATCTGGATTAAAGCTGGTATTTTTTACTTGAATGATATGTACCATGACAATACTTTTTTATCTTTTCAGGAACTACAATTGTTCAAACTAAAATCTATGGATAGTTATAAACATGATCTATTTTGTAATTCAATACTAGATGCTTTCCATAATAATTTTCCCCATAATGCGACATCTGATTTGGCTGTACACATACACACCCTGGCCTCTTCTTCCCATGCTGCATCTCTCTTTTATAAGAAATTGAATGGAAGTACAAATGAAAATATTATTTTCCTAACTTCTTTTTGAAATAAAGAATTAGATATTGTATTATCCTTAGATATTTGGCAGAAAATCTGTCTGTATAACGTCTCAGGATGGTTGCCCATTTCTATATATCAAACAAATACATGTATTTTATTCAATTGCTTATGGACTCCTTTTAGGCTATTTAAAAGCTAAATTATTGAATTATTGTGTATGTTGGACTTGCTCTCAACAATAAGGACTGTTAAAACATATTCTCTTTGACTGTCCAAACATTAGTAAGTTTGGGAATGATGTTTGGAAAATAGTAAGGAAAATATTCTATATTACTGATATTTTGTCTTATACTATATTAATTTGTAAATCAGTTGTTATTACAATAAAATTGACAGATCTTGAAGGCAAGCGTTTTGATTATTTAATTTCAGCTGCATTGAAATCTATTAGTGCTAATTGGAAAAATGCTTCATTACTATGAGTATATACGTTGTGGGCATGGATAATCTTTTCCAGAAGAGGAGCCAATTTATCCCTTACAGGTGTTATTCATAACACTTCTAATTATCATTTATTTGGGAAACCAATTGATAATTGTATAGATTTACAGCCATGACTATATCTAATCTGTTGAGTAAATGAATAATTTTTTACCTATTCTTAATACCTCAACGTGGTTCTACTCAAATTTTATTAGGCTCATTATAACTTGTAATATTTCATTCTATTAAAGGATTCTATTATGTTCTATTTTCTATCTTTTATTCTTTTCTCTTCTTTTCCTTTTTTATTATTCTTGTCTTCCTTTTCTTTTCTATATTACAGTACATAATTATATTCAGGGTACTTAAGATTGTTTAGCCGATATTAAAATATTTAATAACTGTATGCTAGTTAACTAGCTAGCAAATTATAATATGTGTACCTTTTTCGATGCTCTTTTTTTTGTATGGTCTTGTTTAGATATGATCAAAATCAATAAAATATTTGAACAAGAAAGCACACATTTTTGTTTAAATTTGTTTATTGAATTTTAGCAGTTTGACAAATTTCTTATTCAGATTGGAAGCGTACATCTATTTCTATATTTTGGTTTTCATATTTGCAATGGCATTCCCTATTAGACATGATCAACGAATATCTTTGTTACATTCCGGTTGCTACATGCTTGTTAATTCAATTTGTCTTGTCAGTATGTTTTATGTAATATGACTGGGATGGTGTTCCCCTGGTTGAGGAGTTATATCTGTCCACGCAAATTATTGTGGATGTGGTGTAATGCCTCGTGTATAGGGTGCACTCTATGTGCAAAATATATATAGGAAACTTTCTCTTTGGTAGGCTGATTAGTAAAAATACATGTGACAGTCAAAAGACAAAAAACACCTTAAGAGTGCAGTAGTGATTTTTTTATTTATTATATAAATCTACAAAATCGTGTATATATTTATGATGCATCTATTTTACTTTTTTCTACATATAGAAATACATATCCTATCGGTTTTGTGCATATTCCATTGTGAATACATTCATACATTTGTAGTTCATTACATATGATGTATAAATGTGCTCAAATTGATGACCGACATAAAGGAAAACAAAAGGAAAGGTTAATCAGCAGTTACTTAATCTAATTGTATGGCATGGATAGACATATTCTACGCGCGTTTCGGCGTTCTGCCTTCATCAGGTAGCCATGTTTTCACAATTCCTTGTCATTGACAACCACCCATCTGGCTGTAATATAGAATGAAAATTTCAGTGTTGCTCGTCAAGCCAGGGCGATGCAGAGTCAATATAATCCTATGTTGATGACAGAATATCAGAAAGTGCGTGTTTACTAGGCGTGGTAGAAATTTCTGATGTACGACGATTTGTAATGTTGCTCGGGATTCTCAGGTTTATCGTATACGGCTCGCTGATGCGGGAAGGATATTATTCCGATGCGTATCTTCCTAAAGCGAGCTCCGCACTGATGGTATCAGGATTAATCGTTGTGGATCAAGCGCTTCAAAATAATTTGGCGCCAATATTCAGAGAAACCAGCAACATGTATAGGGTGCACCCAGAAAGCACACTTTTTGTTATTTGGTTTAAATATATTTAGTAGTTTTGGACTTATTAAAGGAAATTCAAATTAGTATATCTAGGGTCGCGACTAATTCGTGACTACTTCGCAAGGAATCATTAATACACTTGCCAAGAGGAATGCTGTTATTGGCTGTCCGCAACCTGAGCAGAAAGTTGCGGCCAGCATTTAAAGTAACAGGCGGTGTTCTTTGAGGTCAGGGATAAGATGCTAGAGAAGTGACCCTCCTCCTTAAAGCAACTAAGGTCACGTTCCGACGCTGGAATAAAGTAAATAGCAAAGATCTAGAGCAGAGCTTTCCAAACTCTGTGTTGGGACACATTACTGTGTCGCCTGACATGTGTGGGTGTGTCGCACGATGAGCATAGCTGTCGAGGTTTCAGATTGCCATGTGTGACGATTTCATAATTTCAGGGTTATGATGAGTGACATTTCAACGAGTATGAGAGACACCTCCTCCCGAGGAAAGCAGCAGCAGCAGAAAAACCTGACTCCTTGTATTCTTCGTTTCCTCAAGGTGTGCACTGCGAGCGAAGGCTAACAGAAAGAAGTGCAACCGCCGTTTAATTACCAGCTCACGCATCAGCTGAGCATGTGGCTCGTCCTTCCTCTTTGCAGCGCAGTTGCACCAGAAATGCTCTAAACATAGCTATAACCCTTGGGTTTTGATCAGCCCCCCATGTCTTTGTGTGGCTGCAGTGTTGAGCAATGAGGTACGGTCCTACCTTCACCTTGTCATTGTGTCCTAATCCGTCTGTACAAAGCCAACCCTTAACTCCCATTCCAGTTACGATTAGAAAAACTTGAAAGAAGATGCATTTGACAGATTTATTGATTAGGGGGGGCAAATCATAAAGCTACCATAAACATGCATTTCCAGCCTAAAACTCAAGCCATGGTTAGCCTTTTAAATTTGGGAACACCCAAAGCTCGTACATTTGTGGGCATTCTCAAATTCCAATCAAAAACTCTCTCACCCTGGAAATGAAATAAAGAAAGCAAGAAATAAATCAGGAGACAAAAGATACCAAAACAAGAGGCGAAAGGAAATAAGTGAAAAACTGATTAACACCCAGTTTTGCCAGTCACTGTCTTTGTTAGAACAGATTCACAATTGCTTTATTGACCTTCCTGCTTTCTAAAATTTGCTTGAAAATGCACCACTTGCCCACTTTTTTCCCCAAATTTTCTCTTAGGTAGTTCAGGCTCGCTCGCTTCGCTCGCTCGCTACACTGAATTACCATGTCGCAAAATGATGCATGTCTAGAAAGTGTGTCACCAACATCAAAAGTTTGGAAAGCTGTGATCTAGAGGATGCTCTCAAACACTCCTCTCCAATATTAGATAGCGACAATGAAGTCGCCTCGTCCCAGTTTAATGACTGGATTTTGAGGGCGGTCAACTGTGTTGCCCCTGAACAGAGCGGAACAGCTAAGAGGTGCCCACTGGTGATACCGTGGTATGGCCCTGAACTTAAAGGGCTAAAGGTGGAATGCTGAGCTTTGAACGCCTCTGAAGAGCTGACTATAGTAGAAAGAGCAAAGACGCCTACAATGGGACTCTGAAAAAGTATAAGGAGGCTATTCTGGAAGCTAAAAGGGTGTATTTTACACTAAAAATTCAGGAAGCAGGAAATTCAGCAAAGGAACTTTTCAAATCAGTTACTTTTTTAGCCAAACTACAGCAGGGCAATTCGTTTAAACCCGACCAGGCTTTCTGTAACCAGCTGGCGGCTTTTTTCCAGAATAAAGTACAAACTATATATGACAGCCTTCCTGATCCACTAAATGTTCAGGCAGTTAGCCATCAACTTTCTCTCGTGGGGGAGACAGTGCCATCCAAGCTAATATGTTTTAAACCCCTTTCTGGAGAGGCGGTAATAGACCTCTTAAAGTCAATCAAATCTGGGTAACCTAATGACCCCTGCCCCCCCTACCATAATCCACCTGGTTGCTGAGAGGATTAGTGAAACTCTTTCTCCTCTGATCAACCAAGTCCTAGCATCAGGGATCTACCCTGCGGCTTGGAAGACTGTGTGTATAAAGCCAATACTAAAGAAAGTCACGCTAGAGCCTACCGAATTTAAAAACTATCGACCGATTTCGGGTTTACCATTCGTAGCTAAGGTCCTCGAAAAATCGGTCAATAAGACACTGACAGAATATTTAGACAGCAATAGGCTAATGGATCCCTCCCAGCAAGGCTTTCAACCAAGACACTCCACAGAATCTGCACTGATTGCAGCCTCAGAGGGGATTCGGAGAGTAGTGGATGGTGGAGGTTGGGCAATCCTTGTTCTCCTTGATTTGTCGGGCGCATTCGACACCGTGAACCACATGGTGCTGGTGCGGTGACTACAGGAGATAGGAATCAGTGATTCAGCTCTGGCCCTCCTCTCCTCGTTTTTAGAGAACAGGAAACAAAGTCTGAACTGGGATGGGTTTACAATCAGACAGTTTCAACTTGCCCTGTGGTGTTCCACAAGGATCAGCTCTGTCCCTGACGTTATTTAACGTCTATGTGAAGCCACTGGCAACACTTGTCAGGAAACATGGCTTCACATTTGTGTCATATGCCGATGATTCACAACTGGTGATATCCTTGTCGGACAGGCCCGAGCTAACAGCTGCCAGTTTTCACTCCTGTCTGAAGGACATCATGAATTGGATGAGTCTAAGCTTTCTGAAAATTAGTACAGAAAAGACTGAAATGATTGAGTTTGGCAACGGAACACCAATATGGAATAATTCTTGGTGGTCGTCAGAGGCTGGGGAATGTCCTCACCCCGTTAAGAAGGTGAGGAACCTTGGGGTCATGATAAACTTAATATGTCGGCACAGGTCAACAGTTTAACGTCTGCTAGTTTTTTTCTGTTGAAGACTATGCGTACAAATTTTCGGTTTATTCCCCTCATACTACAGAAGACAGTAATTGTTGCCCTTTTTCTGTCCAAATTGTATTATTGTAATGTGATGTTTCTGGGTATTGATAAACAATCATTGCAGAATGTTGCAGTATGACTGATCCTAAAGCTCCCGAAAGGTCATCCTACGTCACAGGGAAGAAGGGCATTACCCTGACTTTCCATCTAGCAGAGAATTGAATTTAAGGCACTCTATCTGGTGCATAAGGCACAATACGGCGGGGTTTCAGATGACTGTCAGGTAAGGTTCAGGCTTTACACCCCCTCACGAAACCTACGGTCGGCCAATCTTGGCCTGATATGTATCCCAAAGTTTCGACGGGCTAGATGGGGTGGCAGGTCTCTGTCTAGTTGTGCAGTACAACTGTGGAATAAACTGCCTGTGGCATTGAGATTGCAGCTGAACCTTCTATTTTTTAGGAAAACCTTGAAAGCCCGGCTGTTTACTCCCGAGTAGATATAGCTCAGCCCCTGCCAAGTGTACACTCACCAGCGCCAAGACGCCCCAGCATTCAAGCGCTTAATAAGCTCTATATCATCATCATCATCATCATCATCATCAGGGAAAAGGTACCTTGACCTCATGGATGGAATATAGGGGTGTTTGTGTGACACCTTATGCTTTCAAAACATAGAAAAACTGTTTCCCCCTTGATCGATATTCATAAATGCGTTGCGACATTCAGCGAAGGCCCCCCATGTAACATTGCAATGAATTTCCGAACATCGCCCAAAAAGTCTACCACATTGGGCTTCTTTACTGGAGTGCAAGAAATGGTAAGAAACACTGACCGTTTTGAAGTGGGATAAGAAAAGTAAAACATGAAAGGGATGGTTTGAATTGCTATCTTCACCACTATTACTGAGAGCAAAGTTGCAAAGGTATCCATTAATTGTTGCTAGGCATGAGAGTGGTGTGCCCTTCTTATTATTAGTTTTTACATTCATACTGAGCCTACAGTGTAACTGAGAGCAGACAAAAAGCTGATCAACCAGCTCAGTTTAGAAGAATGTTAATTACAGTGTCATTTTTAAAATAAATCTGAATTTAAAGGTATTTATATAGACGAAGTTAATAAAAGTGTATGAAAGAATCAGTGAGTGGGCGTTTGAGTGTTTTTGTGGGTTTATGAATGTGTGTGAGTGTTTCTATGGGTGTGTGAGTGACAATGTGTGTGTCTCTCTGGGTATGAGAAGTCCTTTAATCATGTGGTGTCCTGGAACTGTAGAGTGTGTGTGTGTTGTTTTACTGCATGGTCAAGTTGGAATTAAAAGCTCCTTGCTGAGCTTTAATCTTCTGCTTTACTATGTATGTCTGTAAACTTCTGTTTTATTATGTACTAGTTATCCCTAAAGCACGGTGTAGGTAAGACTTAGGGCAGAGTGATACGTGCTTAGAAAGTTAGAGTATCTGTTACTCACATGTGTAGTTTGAGACCCCTAGACATAGTTAAATGTGCAGTCTTTCCCCCCTACTGCAAGTTATATACATATTTACAAATGCAGAGTTACTTACCTTTCCTGTAAGAGAGAGACAGAGGCATGTAACTATTCAGTGACATACCCATACAGCACTTGTGCATGCAGAAGTAACAGAGGCAGTTGCATACACATTTATAAAACCACAGTCAGTAATAGAGGCAAGTAAGTAATATATACAGCCACTTATATAGATATAAAGTCTAGGCTTAGGCGGTAAACTCTGCTCCACTCAAGGAGTTTGCAGAGTTTTTCCCAATCTGCGCTCCTTGTAGAACATGGAGTTCAGAAAAACTCTGCATTGCAGAGCAGAGTTTTTCCTCTCTCGTGGCTCCAGAGCCTGGATGGGACACTTTAGTGCAAAGGTGTTGTGATTGTGAGATCCTGGCTTGAAGCTGAGTTAGAGAGCATCCGCTATGGGTGGCAAGAATAAGAAGCCCCATGGCGATAGTGCCCCCGCACCTCACATGCCTGCTGCTGCCACGGCTCGAGCCCGCAGCAGAGGAGCTCAGGGGTCTGAAGAGTCAAGCACTAGAATATGACAGGGGCAGATAGCCCTAACCAGAGAGCCCAGGGGTAAACAAGGTCAGAAAACCTACAGTTTTGCGTCCCCGGTTGACTCGAAGTCTGCAGCAAACAGGGATAAATCCATCTTGAAGGTTGTAATAAACAGTAATTGGAACAGAGGATTTTTCGTTATTAAATGAACACCAAAATCAGATCACTGACAAGGGATCTGTTTCTGGAAGATTCACTGCTCAAAAGCTACAGGTTTATACATGGCTGTCAAAGGATTTTTCTTTAATGCTGCCGATATTGAAGAAGCTATGAAGAATACTGTGCTGTATGGTGGAGAGCTTCACTTGGCATTGGACTGGCTTTCTTTGACCCTCTCAGATGATGCATTACCTGATGGATTTAGTCAACAGCTTGGAGAGGAATAAAAGCTAAATCGAGCAAAATTTGAGCCACTTCCACAGCCCCCTGTACAACTAACACTGCCTCGGATTGCCAAAACCAAGAAAGAGAAGGAGGTCCCAGAAAAGAAACCCAGCCAGTGTGCTGCAGGAAAAAAGACTGTGAGTGAGGAAAAAGAACAAAATGCTGTAGAAGAAAAAGGTGCTATAGAAAAGGAGGATGGTGTGGTGAAGGAATGGATTTTATGCTATGTGGAACAAGAACAGGAAAGTGATGAAGATAAAAACAGTCTGCCGAGGAGGAAAAGTTCAACCCTATGCATTTAAAATGCCCGACAGGTGAGGAACTCCGGCTGGGACCTCCCGGCCAGGGATTGCCGTTTTTGCCCAAATCCCCTATTTTCCACCCCCTCCTGGACCCATTTACTCACCTGGTGGTCGTTCTTAGACTGCAATCCTCGTCTCTCCTTTCTCCCATTTCTGGACTTGAGATCTCTGGATCCAATCAGGATAATTTTTTTAACCGGTGGAGCCCGAGCAACATAGCCATTGCCCGGTGGAGCTGCTTCGACAGCTATACGGGAGATTGGCTCCGGCAAACCGCCATGGCCGTCACCTACCTTCCGGACATCAGACATTGGTCTCGTTATCTCTCCGATGCTGTCTCCTCCCTCCCCCTCCATCTTGTTGACCTTTGTCTGTTCCTTTTTCCCGCTGGACTCCATCTTGGCGACCTTTGAACATTTCTCTTTTTTTGCTTGACTGCTTTAACTCTAACTCCCCCTTAGGTCCCCTGCACTCCTCTCACCTATCACAGGCTCCGATTCATAGGTTATTGAGATGACTGGTCCTAATACCAGTTTGTTTTTCTTCCACTTACCTGTCCTAATCTGCTTTCCTTACCCCTTTTTACTTTTCCTCCTTACCTTTTTTGCCCCTTATGATGTTTTGTTTCTCTGTTACACCACACTCTAGTAATGCATACTACTATGTTATTTTTGCTTTTATAATTGTGTCCTCATTTGCTATTCGCTAATAACTCTTGTCTTTATGATGTAACCATTGTGTAACTAATGTTTAATTTGAAAGGTGCACCTCGCTGTTACTTATGTAAAGCGCTCTGATACCTCCGGGTCTAGCCAGCACTATATAAAACTCTTCAAATAAAATAAATAAATAAATGAAATAAAATAAACCAATGTTAAGTTGGCAAGCATGAGTTAGTAAAATCCAACGCTACACCACCTCCTGGTGAGATTTCTCAATGCAGGCTGTCGAGGCAGGTCACTACCGTTCATGTTGAGATAACTGTTGCTCGCATTGAGGAAGCTGCCGCTTGAGTAGAACATCTACTCAAGCGGCAGAAAGAAGCTGGGCTCTCTTGTGGTGCACTTGGTGCCATTTCTGCTGATTTAACAGCACAGGACAAACACCTGGTGTTAAAAATCAGCATGCCCAGCATGACTTACCTCACTCTGCTGCTTCCAGAACTCTGTGTGGCAGTTTTTTTGTAACTTCGATGAGTTCTGCTTAGCGGAACTCTGCTAACTCCTCCCAGGCCTAATAAAGACATTGCGACTTAGGTACTTTAACGTCTAGTGACTCAGACAGAGAGAGACTGGTACACTTATTTAGATGTGTACTGAAGTAGTGACACTCCTAGTTACTCATCCAGACTAGTAGACCTTTAAATAGGTGGTCTGCTTGCATCTGCAGAGGTTGTCTATGCAGTTTGACTGGCAGGTTCAGTTGGCATTTTAAACTGCTTACCTGCTTATCACCCATACTGTGACACAAATACCTATTGACAAAAGCATAGAGGCACTCATCCACTCAGTCACACAGAGACAAAGGCACCTACACATTCAATCACATGCCCATACAGCACTTATGTAGCAGTAACAGAGCCAGTTACAAACACAGTTATATAGCCCTGTGCAACCTGATACAGCCAGTAAGCAATCCATACACCCAGTTACATACACATATAGAGACCCATAGAGAGATTAAGGCAGCTAGCCAGATAGCGACATAGTCAATTACATATCAAGTGACACACCCAGGGAGGGACTGATATACTTATTTAGATATGCACTGAAGTAGTGATACTTCTAATCACCCATGTAGACAAGTAGCCCTAAAAATATTGATTGGGCCTGCTAATGCAGTGCCCGCGGCAATATTCCTGCTGGGTCAAGTTGACATTTAAAACTCCTTTCCGAGCTTTAAACTTCCATTGTACTGCATAAATATCACTTCTAAGGTAGGGTGTGTGTAAGCCATATGGCAGGGTACTATGTGCTTAAGAGGCGAGACAACCTTTATGGTGTATAAATAAAAAGCTGGGAACAGAAAAAAAGGGGAAATGACATTTTTACTATAATGTGATATACTATTACAGCATAAGCAATGTGTACTGTTTTTATTCTGGAATTTTGTAAATGTGATACTAACTTATGTTTATTTTCTTTTTCTTTTTCAAAGGTGCTTGGAGTGGTGCATCTTTAGATGTTTCAACATACTTGTTGGACCACATGATTATTTGTAAGACATATGCTTGGAGAGGGTTTTGTTACATAAAGAGCACTTCAAATGCTTTGCCACCACTTTGTTTTTGCCTGGAGGAGATGGTGAAAAACTCCCATGCAATTGATTGGCACTTTGCTGGGCGTTGCTCCACCAAGGAACAGTGTTCAACAGGGTGTGACAACTGATTTTCACTGCCACCAGATGCCATTTTATAGGCAAATGATGGAAAAGGCAGCAGCATCTAATTTAGGAAAGAATGAGAGCAGGTGCTCAAGTGAGAAAAGGGTTTCTTTGTTTTACAATCTTTATGATTGTTTTTTCCCCACTGTTCAAGGATGAAACTTTATACACTACATTGATTATGGTGTACAAGCATAATTGCTGAAAACAGTAAAAAAGGAAAAAGGGAATGTTTTGCTCTAATGTGAAAAACTAATACAGCATAAGAAATGCCTAGTGTTTGGTTCATAGTATGAAACTAAACGTTTTTCATAGAATTTTGCAAAAAAAAAAAAATTCAATCTTAGTTATGTTCTTTATGTTTTTAAACAGATGAATGACACCAGCTATTGGAGTAAAGTACTTTCCTAATTACATCTTTCTGTGTAGTTCTACAAACTCACATTGTCAAGGTATACACCAAGGTACAGTGTCATGGAGCCACCGAGACATCTAAATAAACACTGATACAGCCACTCATATACCCAGTCATCTACCCATTCAGCCACTGACACACTCACTCACTCACTGACATACTCAAACACATACCAAGTCAGTTACCAACACATATACTGCCACATGCACTCACTTATCCATACAGGTACTCACACACCCACTCATAGACCTATACAGCCATTGACACACCCACTTATCGTACTCACAAATACAATTAATCACTGACCCACTCACTCAGCCTTAAGACACTAACACACCCATTCACTCACCCATACATCTACTAACCCAGCCACTCACTCATGTATACTGCCACTCACACACCCACTCATATACATATATAGTCACTGATGTACCCACTCACTCACCCATACAGCCTGTAATACATGTTCTCACTCAACCATACACTGACTCACACACCCAGTCACTCATCAATACAGCTACTAAAACACCAACTCACCCATACAGCTAGTAGCATGCCCACTCACACACTCATACAGCTACTCACACAGCCACTCACTCACCAATACAGTCACTGACACACCCACTAACTCACCTATACAGGCACTCAGATACCCACTCATAGACCAATGCAGCTACTGACACACCCACTCTTTCACCCATTCAGTTCAGTTAGAATTGGCTCTCCAGGTGTAATTGGAGTTGAAGTTGAAGTAGATGGTTCCCTGTACTGCACTTCCCCTGCACTCTTCTTAAGTGTATCCTGTGGTATGTCTTCAGTGGGTCAACATACTCGTGGTCCCACAAGAGTATTTATCAGATGTTCCCCTGGAAAGAGTTTTTTTGCACAATGAGCACTTCACATGCTAAGCCACCGTTTTTGTTTATCCCCAGATGCGATAGTAAAGAGAACCCAGGTGAAGAGTTACCACTTTGCTGGAGGTTCCGCATCAGACAAATTCTCTTCTTCAGGGTCTGGCTGTTGCTGATCACTTCCACTAGATGCCATTTAATTTGTTGAATGAAAACAAAACAAAAACTCAAAATGCACTTCCAGTATTGGACAATACAACAGAGTTGCAAAGAAGCTTCTAATCTATCCACTAGAAGTGTGAAAATAAACATCTGTGAGGGAACTTATTTTCTAGATAAATGAAAAGTGTCATGTCCTGTGAAATCCCTTTGTTACATAGGCACGTGATATTCAAGAATTCCGGGGGCGTTATGAATACATGAAATAGAATAAAAAAGTGATCAACAATAAAATTAATTACAAACTTTTTACTTCATACATTAAATTAGTAAAGTACTGACCTCAAACATTAATGACAGTGTGTGTGTATATAGATGTGTTCTACACTTTTCTAAAATTCCACCAACTTTGTGACTAATTGTGATACCGGAATCTATGTAACTTGATTTTTCACATCAAATAATACAAAATGTAATTATAAAGAATAAATAAAACACTTAATAAATTCTTCTGTTACACACCTGAATGGTACCTAAATCCAGTAGCCCAATGTAAGGATCAATCACAGGGGTAATAGTAGATACAGTCACTGACAATACTGAGAACAACCTGGGCATATAAACTGATAGAATTTATCAAGATATTTAATATTTTTTGAATATTTTATCATACCCTATTTTACAATTTACCTAATGCAAGTGTAATGTAGGGAATTCAATAGTAACCGCACAACTAGAATCACCAGCACACTTTTTTGGGAAACTTTTCTTAATATTCGTGAAGCAGTGCCAAAGATATAGCCAAATCAAAAAACACTTTCCCTATGGAAACATGGATAGATAGATAGATAGATAGATAGATAGATAGATAGATAGATAGATAGATAGATAGATAGATAGATAGATAGATAGATAGATAGATAGATAGATAGATAGATAGATAGATAGATAGATAGATAGATAGATAGATAGATAGATAGATAGATAGATAGATAGATAGATAGATAGATAGATAGATAGATAGATAGATAGATAGACACTGAAAAAGCAAAGGTTACAGGGATGTTATACTTAGGAAATACATTATAAAAAACAAAGAAATTCACTGAAAGGTTAAAGGGATATTATACTTATGAAATAGATTCTAAAAAAACCTTAGAAATACACTGGAAAAACCAAAGGTTACAGGGGCGTTATAGTTAGATATTAGAAGAAAGAAAACCTTAGCAATTCACAGAAAAAACAAAAGTTACAGGGACGTTATAGTTAGGCTCATATTTCACTAGTATAAAACCAGTGAAATTCAGCAGTTATAGTCACTGGAGCTAGCTATAACTTATGCCCCTGCAATGCAGTGCCTATGACCTCCAATATTACAACACTCATGACATGGTCAGTGACATCACTGATGACATCACTGATGACATTTCAAATGACATCACTGATGACAACACTGATGACATTATCCACAGAACCACTCACACCCAGTCTTACATACCCACACAACCTCACATACACCCACTCATACACCCAGACAACCACTCACACTCACTTTCTCATCTACAGAGCTACTTATATACCCACTCACACATACAGCTACTCACTTACCCATACACATACTCACACAGACATTCACTCACCCATATACTCATACACAACTACTTGCTTACCCATACAACGACTCACACACCCACTCATTTGCCAATAAAGCTACTCACAAACCCAGTCACTCACACATGCAGCCTCTCAACAGAGTCACTAGCACAACCACTGACATACCCATTCAAACAACCATACAAGGACTCACACATCTACTCACTCACCCACACTGACATACCCATTCAAATAACCATACAAGGACTCACACATCTATTTACTCACCCACACCCACACATCCACTCAACAGTTACTCTCAAATAGAGCCACTCCCACACACACTCAGTTAACCAAACATCCACTCAAACAGCCACTCACCCACTCTTACAGCCACTTACACACCCAGTCACTCACCCACACAGTCACTCATACAACCACCCAGTCACCCATACAGCCTCTTGCATATCCACTCATCTACCAATACAGCCAGTTACAGAGCCATTCACTGCTCCATACATCTACTTATATACCTATTCACTCAGCAATACAGCTAATCACACTGCCACTCACTCACCCGTACAGTCACTCACATACCCACTCACTGGGCTGCAGCACAAATTGTGCCAACGAAGGGACCCCTCACCCAGACCAAGTGTGCCCCCATTCAGCCAGCACCACCCTTAAGGTTAGACAGAGGTAAGAAGAAAGCATACACAGAAGAGCTGCTCACCTGAGAATGGAGTACCTGCTGCAGACTTTTGGTGCAAAACCCTGCCTCCTGCCATAAAGAACTAGACCATCATGGTGTGCTAACTCGGCCTGCTGCTGTGAGGCCTCCAGCCCTTCGATAATCATCAGAGAACTCCCTTGGAGTAGAGGAACTACTTCCCTACAGCCGCAGGCACTGAACCAGCACAGTCCAACTTTCCAACTTGCCGCTCCCCCTGAAACTGATGCAGCAACCAAACCAGAAGTGCTACACCTGCTCCGGAGGATCAGATCAGTCCCCCCACCAAGTGAGAGGACACCAGGACCTACTGGAGCTATGCC
The DNA here is from genome assembly GCF_964204655.1 of Triturus cristatus. NCBI lineage: Eukaryota > Metazoa > Chordata > Amphibia > Caudata > Salamandridae > Triturus > Triturus cristatus. The sequence goes on from NC_140584.1 coordinate 543,359,414, forward strand.
GTAGCAGTAGCTGACCTACCTGATCACCTGCAACCAACACCGAGATGAATGGTCTAATTTAGAATTCAACTGTCCAGAAAGCAAGCACCCATTGAGAGACATTGAAACCTCTGAGAGCTAATCCATAGTCATCAGCAGTGCATTGTGGGGGCATAAGTTATAGTTGGCTCAGGTAGCTATAACTGCTGCATTTTTATGGTTTTGCATGAGTGAAAACTGATCCTAAGTATAATGTCCCTGTTACCTTTGTTTTTTTCAGTGAATTTCTAAGGTTAGTTAATTCTATTTTCTAACTATATCATCCTGTAACCTTTAGATTTTTTGTGTGAATTTCTAAGGATTTGTAATGTTATTTGCTAACTATAACGTTCCTATAACATTTTTTTGTGTGAATTTCTCAGTTTTTTAAATGTTATTTCTTAACTATAACATCCCTAGAGCCTTTGGTTTTTTAAGCACATTTCTAAGCTTTTTCTAACTGTAACCTGTAACCTTTGAGGGTGAGTGTGTGAGTGAGTGCATAAGTGTCTCATCGGGTGTGTGAGTGAGTGCATGAGTGTTTCAATGGGTGTGTGAGTGTCTGAGTGGGTCTGAGAGTGGCTGTATAAGTGTCTCACTGAGCATGTGAGTGGGTAAGTGAGTGTCTGAGTTGGTCTGTGAGTCTGTATGTGAGTGTCTGAGTTGGTGCATGTATTTCTGGGTGGTTCTGGGAGTGGGTGTCAGAGTGCCTGAGTGAGTTCGCGAGTGCCTCCATAAGTGTGGGAGTCAGTCTGTGAATGAGTGCATGAGTGTCTTAATGTGCATGTAAGTCTCTGAGTGTGTCCACAAGTCTCTGAGTTGGTGCAGGAGTATCTGAGTGGGTCTGTGAGTGGGTGTATACGTGTCTGAGTGGTTCAGTGAGTGGGTGCATTAGTCTTTGAGCTGGTCTGTGAGTTGGTGCATGAGTGTCTGAGTGCCCTCTGTTTTGTACTGTTCTGCTATTTTTTCTGCCCACTGTTTTGCCCTCTTATGCTCTGTTTTGAAATTTCTGCTGTTATTTTTCTGCCCTTGGTTTAGCTTTTTTCTGCTCATTTTTCTGCCCTCCGTTTTGCCTTTTGTGTTTGTTTTTTTGCTATCTCTTTGGCCTTTCTGGCTTGTTTTTCTGCCCTCTATTTTGCTTGTTTTTCTGCCCTCTAAACCCCATGGGTAGAGGGGCTGCATGGCCCTCCCTTCCTCGGCCCAATTTCGTCATTGGGGACCCCATTGCCGGGGATCGGCCATAATTCAATGGGGGAGGGGGCCACATGACCCCCTTTCTTGGGTTTAATTTTGGTCCCGGGACCCCATCCCATGGGCATGGCCTTCAAATGCTGGGTGCCCTTGAGCACACCCAGGGCACCCAGTCAGCATTGTTTGAGACCGCCTGAATGAATGCCCCCATGGTCCCTGCAGGCTCACCGCCTCCTGCGAGAACCGGCATTGCTCTTACACAAAGGGAACTGTTAACAATGCAGCTCTCTGTGTGTGAGAACAAACCTTTCAACTGTTTCCTTGTCCACGTGACAGCAGGCAGGGCGTCAGATGGAAATTCCGGACCCAGCAAGCAGGAGCAGTTTCACACCACCTGCTTGCTGGGTGCAGCCTGAGGGCCTAAATCTGATGCAGTTTGGAAAGCTTCCCAACCGAATGTGTTTGGGAATGGTTTCCAACCGAATTGGATCAGGAGAGTCCAACCGACCGAGTACGATGCATCCGGATGCTTCCAGATACGATTTGGTTGGACTCCCATTGACTTTAAAGGGATCCTTTGTTCTGACCGAATGCATAGTCTCCCATTGAAGAAAGGGGTGGCTGGGGAAAATCGGGTACCATGCGGCGGGCACCCCCTGGTGCCTGCCACACTGTGCATGGCTGGTAAGTGGAGACCCATGGGTACCCCATGGGCATGATTGGGAAGGCTCTGGGTGTGAGAGGTCCCACTACGGGCCTCCAAAGTCTGATTCCAACTGCTAATTCGAGTTGGACGGCACGATTCCGAAAGGTTGTCCAAATCCAGCATCGTACTCGGTCGTTCAGAAAAGTGGCCCGTAGAAACGTACAATTCTGCTCCATACAGCTTGGTCATTCCAAATGCCGTTAGGTTTGGATTGAGATATTCCTAACGCCTAACTCGCATCGTACTTGGTTGGTAGGAAACCTTTCCAAGTCGGTCGGAAAGACACGTTCCCGATCCGGTTTGGACTGAGCAAATGCTGTTAGGAGGAGGTGGTGGCCCCCAGAGCTTCTAGGAAGCCCAGGAGGGAGGTCTGCATGCCCCCCTCTATTATTTAAAATAAAGCCCGTAGCCCGTAAAGGTGGTGGTCTCAGGGGCTCAAAGAGCCTCAGGAAGTGGGGCCTCGTGCACCCTCCTCCTTTTATTATAAAATGCCACAGGGACCTGGCTCACCTGGTGCTTCTTGTAAAACAAGTACGGGAGACCAAAGGCCGTGAGTGATGCAGGGTTAGGTGCATGTGGAGGGCTGGCTAGAGAGCCTGGCTGCAGGCCAGACCCTGTGGCCAACCACCTGCTGCATTAAAAAAAACTTAGAAATTCACTGAAAAAAACAAAGGATGCAGGGGCAATATAATTAGGCTCAGATTTCCCTCATAAAAAACGATAGAAATTCACCAGTTATAGTTTCCTGAGCTAACTATATCTTACATCCCCGCAATGCAGTTGTGAGGCATTTTGAGGAGTGTCATGGAAAGAACATTTGGATGCTTTCCTATTTTGTTATCGATGCAGTACCCAGAAATAAGAAAGGTGGAGACGGGAGAAGGTTTTACGCTGTTTGGAATCTAGATACATCACTCTGCTCAATACTAAGATGCAATCAGGGTTGAATACAGAGGAAGATCTACATACAGATTTATGAATTCCCTTTCTATACAACAACTTTAGGGTTATGCCAATGATTTGTAATCACTTTATATTTGGTTTGCACCAGTCGCATTAAACAAGCACTTTATTAAACGTTATATTATGTGAATACCAATGAATTACGTGTGGACATACAGTGTATTAAAATACATTTTAATAGTGTTTTGAAATGCATTTGATGATGAGAAAGGTAACCTTGAGTAACAGCCCACGTGGGCGTAATATATGTAATATTTCATGCAGCTAACTATTTACAGTTATAAAGAAAATAGAAGAAGGGGAATGTTGACACATGGTACAGTGCAAAAAAGAACTGCCCACTTGGGCTTTATTGAATTATGAGTGTTATTGATTTTGAAATGCTAATATTTTCTGCCATAGATAATAGAAAAAAAAATCATCGGACTTCATTCATTGGTGTTTAGAGTGATAAATGCCATTGACGTTTGGTGGTGAAATGTGAAAGGAATACGATTGCGAGACATATGTAACCATTTCAGAAAGTGTGTGTTCTCTATATCTTGCACTGGGTAGCACGTTTGCACTTTAAATTGAGATTTTAAGATGCCGCCCGGTATTGTGAGCAAGGCTGCTTGGCAGTTGAAACATGTCAAGCAATAGTACTTGAATAGAAAGAGATCAAAAAGACTTGACTCTGGTGTTGTGGCCTCCTTTTGTTTTGACCCATGATAGAAGGATGTTCGGAGATTAATGCAGATAGAGCAGAACCCGCATCAGGCCACAAGCCTTTCATTCTGGGAGACAGTGGTGGCAAGCAATGCTCATACAGCAAAAAAAAAAAATATATATATATATATATATTCAGCGGAAATTTTACTGATAAAAAACCAATGAAATTCCCCCGTTATAGTTAGTGCAGGCAACTATAACTCACGCGACCGCAATCCTCTGCTGATGCTAATACTGTATTTAGACACTTATTTGCCCATGTCTTCTTCCATACATTTTTAGCTATACATATATTACAAATATTTTTTTTTCATAAAGACACATATGTCATCAGCAGAAGATTGCGGTCGCGTGAGTTATAGTTGCCTGCACTAACTATAACGGGGGAATTTCATTGGTTTTTTATCAGTTAAATTTCCGCTAACTATAACATGTGTGAAACCTATGGTTTTTTCAGTGAATTTGCAAGGTTTTTTAAATGCTAATTCCTAACTATAACGTGTGTGAAACCTATGGTTTTTTCAGTGAATTTGTACGGTTTTTTAAATGCTAAGTTACTTTACGCCATTCGTGGCGTGCGCGCCCACTTAACGCAGTTCGTTCCGTGCGCGCACGGTGCGCTTCGGGCACCATTTGCACACGGGGTGGAGAGAGTGTGGATAATTTTTTTTTTTATTATTTTTTTTTAAAATATTTTAGTTTAACTCATCTTTAATAAGCCATGCACAATTGCACACGGGGTGGGGAGAGTGTGGATAATTTTTTTTTCTTTATGATTTTTTACCGTACGCGTACGGTAAGCGTAATCGGCGAAATAAGCGAAAAAATAAAAATTCCGTTTTTGGCCTTGGGGGATCTTTGGGGACTCCCTCAACATTGCTATGTGTGTGGGAGCTGTCTAAACAGCCCCTTTACATGTTTTTGTGCTTTATATTTTAAACATCACTCTCAGTGCGAGAGAGAAAATGGCGGCCGCCGCTTCCTGGTTTCGGCCGATTCGAATGTTTACTAAGATCTAAGAGCCAATCAGAATTGCGCTCGCGCACGCCACCGTACGCGTACGGTAAGCGTACCGTAAGCGCACCGTAAGCTGGCTCAGATATATATATTGATTTAAAGGCTATTTTCTCAGAATCTACTCAACAGATTTACACCAAACCTACAAAAGGCACTTCCTTGACCTGAGGACTACCTCTCTGCCAAATTTCTAGTAATTCTGTTCAGCCGTTCGGGCTGTAGCCCTGTCTAAAGGTCCTATGGAAAAATGCATGGGAAAAACGCGTTTTGGGACCCCCCTTTTATCTCAACCCCCGCTTGACGAATCCCCCCGAGACTTTCAGGGTAGGAGCGGAGCATAGCGCCCCACCTATTTTGAAAAATTCACGAGGATTCGTCGACCAGCGCCAAAGTTATTCAAAATAGAATGTTGCGGATTTCCTATGGAAACGTGGTCCTAACTATAACTACCTACTGGCGACCGCCAGTAGGTAATATATATATATATATATATATATATATATATATATATATATATTTTTTTTTTTTTTTTTATCTACTGGCGGTCGCCAGTAGATAGTTATAGTTAGGACCGAGTTCCCATAGGAAATCTAAAAATTCTATTTTGAATAACTTTGGCGCCGGTTGACTTATCTTCGTGAAATTTTCAAAACTAATGGGGCGCTCCGCTCAGCACCTACCCTGAAAGTCTCGGGGTGATTCGTCAAGCGGGGGCTGAGAAAAAAGGGGGGCCCCAAAACACGTTTTCCCCATGCATTTTCCCATAGGACCTTTAGTCGAAGGTACAGCCCGAACGGCAGAACAGAATTACTTGAAATTTGGCAAAGAGGTAGTCCTCAGGTCAGGCATGTGCCTTTTGCTTAAATGGTGTAAATCCGTTCAGTAGTTCCTGAGAAAATCAAAAGTAAAATCACATATATATCTGGGCGGAGCCTAACCACACATCTCATCGTGAGATCTGATTCGCTGTCAGCACTTCATCCAAGAAGTGTTGGCAGCCATCTTGGGACCAATATACATGATAGCACCTCATTAAAAAGCATTGCAGTTAATAGAAGGTTTTAAGACTTTAGTTACATTATAAATCATTTGTTGATGGTACCATACTCATTTTAGGAATTGTGGTGTGTTCTAAGGTGATTTTACCATGTGAAAAAGCCTTCTGCTGTGATATCATGAATCATGTTTGAGGGAAAACTATGTTCTCATGCTTTTCCCACAGAGGTTTGGAAGGTGATCTATAAGCTAACTGAGAGCATATTTTCTGTAAATTCACATTATCTCTCTCAGTCATGTGAGAATGAAGTCTGACATTCTCAGTAAAACATGTACATCCAACAAGGGCAGAGACTGTCAGTTGATTCCTTTGTGTTCTACTGCAGCTTCCCAGAGTGTTCTAAAGAACAACTAGAGTGCTAACAGTCCTACTTATGACAAACGTATGGCACACCTGAAGCCATCTTGGTTGGAATAAAGTGGTAATTCTTAAAACATTTAATTTAAAGAGGAACACAATGAGGGGGTTCATTTTGCCATAGAAAGTCTGATTAGTGCTGCAGAAAGAAAAATTAGGGCACATTTTGAGTGACTTCTCAAATCCTCTTCTATTTCATTAAAAAATTCTGACATGCAGACTGAAACATGCACTTTCAATACCAGCAGCAGACTTCCCTGGTGAGCAGTAGCTTTACTACAGTGATCTAATAAGCAACTAGAGTGCTAACATTCTGAATTTATGGCAAATTTGTGACACATCTGAATGCCTTCTTGATGGAATCAAAGTAAAAAACTGAAAGTATTTCCTACTGAGGAGACTGTAGTAAATGAGGAAATTAGGAAACATCATAACAAATAAGTCTCCCAAAATGGCCACAAGAGACAAAAGAGCCCAAATGTAGCCCAAATATTACCCAGATGTAGCCCAAGTATAGCCCAATGACAGAATGTCCCAGAGTGTTCTAACGAACAACTAGAGCGCTAACAGTCTTACTTATGACACAAGTATGGCACACCTGAAGCCATCTTGAATGGAATAAAGTGGTAACACTTAAAACATTTAATTTACAAAGGAGCACAATGAGGGGATTCATTTTGCCATAGAAATTATGATTAGTGCTGCAGAAAGAAAAATTGGGGCACATTTTGACTTCTCAAATCCTCTTCTATGTCATAAAGAAATTCTGACATGCAGACTGAAACATGCACTTTGAATACTAGCAGCAGACTTCCCTGGTGAGTAGTAGCTTTACTACAGTGATCTAATGAGCAACTAGAGCGCTAACATTCAGAATTTATGGCAAATGTGTGACACATCTGAATGCCTTCTTGATGGAACCAAGTAAAAAACTGAAAGTATTTCCTTCTGAGGAGACTGCAGTAAATGAGGAAATTAGGAAACTTCATAACAAATAAATCTCCAAAGATGGCCATCCAGAGACAAAAGAGCCCAAATGTAGCCCAAATATCACCCAGATGTAGCCCAAGTATAGCCTAATGACAGAATGCCCCAGAGTGTTCTTAAGAACAACTAGAGCGCTTACTGTCTTACTTATGACAAACGTATGGCACACCTGAAGCCATCTTGAATGGAATAAACTGGTAACACTTAAAACATTTAATTCAAAAAGGAACACAATGAGGGGGTTCATTTTGCCATAGAAATTATGATTAGTGCTGAAGAAAGAAAAATTAGGGCACATTTTGAGTGACTTCTCAAATCCTCTTCTATTTCATTAAAAAATTCTGATATGCAGACTGAAACATGCACTTTTAATACCAGCAGCAGACTTCTGTGGTGAGCAGTAGCTTTACTACAGTGATCTAATGAGCAACTAGAGTGCTAACATTCAGAATTTACGGCAAATGTGTGACATATCTGAATACCTTCTTGATGGAATCAAAGTAAAAAACTGAAAGCATTTCCTACTGAGGAGACTGCAGTAAATGAGGAAATTAGGAAACTTCATAACAAATAAATCTCCCAAGATGGCCACCAGACACAAAAGAGCCTAAATGCAGCACAAATATCACCCAGATGTAGCCCACATGTAGCCCAATGACAGAAGTGCGCAAAACACTTATTTTTTGTGTATTTGCAGTTTTATATAGTGCAGACTTGTCAGGTATTGGAATGCTTTACATGAGCATTGGTTACATCACACAAGATCAAATTCATTTTGGTTGTAGACATGGGGAGATTAAGTGACTTGACCACAATCACAGAATGTTGAGCTGAAGCAGAAACTCCAACCTGGTTCCCCAGTTGCAAAGTCTGCAGCTCTGGAAGTAACACCACATCCTCTCGCCAAGGTGCAACATTTAATCAAGTGGTCAACTGGATAAAAAAACATAAAGATTACAAATAATTTAAAAGTTCTTTGTCGCTATTTGAAAACTCAGAAAATATGTCCTCATTTTAGTTTTTTAGACCACTAACCATAATTTTGATGCAAATAAGACCCTCTCATATATGTAATTTCTAAAGGAAATACCTTAGGTATTACAGTTTTGATTACATCAAGATGACGTCAGGCGTTCCACACTTTTGTTATAAATATAGAATGTTAGCAATCTAGTTGTCCATTGGGATACTGTTGAGAGGCAGAGGCCAGGGGCACGGACTCTGAAAATTGAAGGCAGGTAGGATAGTGCAGAGGCAACAATTTGACCACACTGGGCAGGCAGGAAGGGCAGTGGCAGCACAACAGACTATGGAGGGCAGTGGAAAGGGGGGCAGGGGCAACAAACCAACAATACAGGACTGACAAGAGAGGCTGTGGCAATATAATAGACCATTGTGGGCAGAAGGAAGAGGCAGTGGTAGTACAACCATACACGCCAACAAACCCGTTTCAGCCAGGAAACGTCCAATGTTTTTAAGCTCAAATGGGCTTTATTTGATCTGTCTCCTGTCTACAATCACCTCTTTTTCAATGTAACTCAAAGGGGAAAATCAATACCCCACTTTTTTTTCAAAATCTCCCTCTTACCAAGTTCAAAATGTTCGCAAGTATGGTACATTGAATAATGGTAGGCAGGACGAATTGGGGTAGGGACATGGACTCGGATAACAGAGGACAGGAGGGACATGGAGAGGTGCACCAAACTGACCCTACAGGGCAGGCATCAGGGTTTGCAGCAGTACAATACACCACACAGCGCATGCCGGACGGGAGTGCAGCACAACAATCCATAGAAAGCAATAGGGAGGGGACAGGACCATGCACATGGACAACAGAGAACAGATGGAAAAGAGGCAATGGTAGCTAGCTGACCATAATGGACAGACAGGAGAGAAAGCTGCAGCATAACAGACCATAAAGGGCAGGAGGGACGGATCAGGGGCATTACAATGGAACAGACAAGCCAGGAGGGAGGGAATAGGGGGTCTGCACATGGAAACAGAGGGCTGGGGGCTAGGTGGCTGGGCAGGAGCAGCAAGATGACCACGGAGGTCAGGCAGGATGGCCACTGGAAACAAGACACACCATGGAGAGCAACAATGAGACTATGGTGGCATACACACAGACCATGGAGGGAAGGTGGGAGGGGGTCAGGGGCAGCTAGCTGACCACACAGGGAAGGTGGGAGGGGCCATGGCAGCACAGAAGACCATGCATGGCAAGCGGGAGGGTTAGTGGCAGCACAATGGCTATGATGGGCAGGAAGGAGGGTGCAGGGGCATGCACAAAGGACCATGGAGGATAGAAGGGAGGGTCAGGACCTGGGCACAGACAAGGGAGTTCAGGGGAAGGGGCCTCACAACAGACCGCGCGGGGCAGGCAGGAGGAGCAGTTGCAGCACAACAGATCAGGGAGGGCAGAAGGGTGTGGCAGTAAAATCGACCATGGGGGACAGGAGGAAGGGGATAGGGGCATGGCATGTGGACAGGCAGGGTGGAGGTGGCAGGACAGGTTACAGTCATCTGACAATGCTAGGCAGGTGGGAGGGGAGTGGCAGCTCAACAGAACACTCAGAGTAGATAGGAGTGGCAGGTCCATGGAACATAGTGGGCAAAAAGGATGGAGCAGGGGCATGCACAAAGACATCGGAGGGCAGGGGGACGGAGAATAGGGGCATTAAGCTAAGCACAGAAGCTAAGCAGGAGGTCAATGATGGGCCATAGAATTGGGCAATGGAGGGCAGGAGGAGTGGACTGGTACAGCATGCTAAATGGAGGGCAGTGGCAGCACATCAGACCATGATTGGCAGAAGGGAGGAGGCTAGTCCATGGATTCAGACAACAGAGGATAGGGAGGAGGTGGATGGGGCAGCAAGCTAACTGTTCAGAGAAGGTGGGTATTAGGAACTTTATTGTTTTTAAAATGTGTGTCTGTGCGAACTACTTAAAATATGAACAAGTATGCAGCATAATCTCACTTTTATTCAGGAAGAAGAGGACGTTTGTGACTGTGACTCCGGGCTCACTTGGCAGAAACACCCCCTGACCCTCCACCCCCATCGCAAAATGTAATGCCCGTGAAAAGGGTAGGTGGACGCAGTGTTATATAGAACATAGTCCTGAGAGCACGATTGAAAATGAAAACTAGATGTAGTATATGGTAAAACTATGCACCAAAAAGTGTGATATAAGATAAACCGGGGCGTGAAATATAATATGCAATACAGTGTGCGCAATGACAGATTCATTGGAGAGCGCGAGATAGCACAGGCACTAGCGCGTGCTATGCGATTTGCGCCTTGGAATGTAATATGCACAGGGCAGTGTTGTGTAACATAACTAGTCTCTAAAGTTGTAATATAAAATATGTGCTGGGGAGTGTAACGTTGCATATGCACTGTGACAAAGATATGGATCCCAGATTGTAATATGTAGGGAATAGCGCTGTGCGTTATAACATACACATCGAGGAAGGCACGTTAGATGGGGCAATATAACCCATGCGAAGGCAAGTGTGGCATGACATATTCACGGGGTGGTGTTACAGTGCACATGGGCTAGAGAGTGTCATAGCATACGCACTAGCTGGTGGAATACAACACAGAGGTGTGAGGCAATCAGCGGGCACTGGCGGGTGTAACACAGCATTGGGCTCAGCCAGGAGCACGCTGTGACTCTCAAGTGAGGTTCGTCTCCTTTCCAGCGAGTAAAATAAAAAGTATTACACATCCGGCGGTGGATGTGTTTTTTATTAACCGTGAGGGGGGTTTCTTGCATAGTTTGGTCGAATTTTTGTCAAATCCCCTTTGAATGGCTTGGTGTGCGTGTATATTAAATGTGCCCGTCAATAGCTACCCATGTTTGTATAAATGAACGACAAGGGTGTCTACTTGGAGAGTACCCACCGGCAGGGGCACCGGGATTAGGCACGGTAGGGCGTCAGACACGTCAGAGCTTCACTAGCGGTGTAAATACATTCCATGTGGATTCATTCTATGAATAGCCACCTTTTAATGAATATCACGCAAATCGTCATGGTGATAGGTACATACGGTTTGTCCAGCCTGTCCTGGGTGTTTCTATAAATATATATATTTTTAAAATATTAAAAAACAAAGGCCGGCCCCGGGTGATGGGGTCCCCGGAGCCATAAGTGGCCTGAGGAGGGGGGCAACGAAGCCCCCTCCTAAAGAATTTAAATTAAAAAAAGGCCATGACCCGGGGGTTGGGGTCCCCAGGGCCGATTAAAGCCTTGGGAGGGCTAAATTTATTTTTTTCAACAAAACAAATTAGGGTGCAGGCCCTGGGGGATGGGGTCCCCAGGGCCAGTAAATTAGAAAAAGAAGGGGGGCCACACAGCCCTCCTTCTTAAAAAAATAAAATAAATAAAAGACCGGCATCGCGCTGGAGACCACGCCCCCTCCTTGCAGCACTCTGCAAACGCGCCCCCTGGCCAGTTGTAAGTTGGGGTATAATTCCCCTTCAATACTGAGGGTCCCTGAGGGCCAACTAGCCCAACAGGTATCTCCAGTGTGCGCCAGGGAGCTGCATTGCAGACAGGTGTTCTGAGGCCACGCCCCTTTTTACACCTCTATGCAACGCAGGTCTGTGGCGCTTACTAGAGGTACCTAGTGGGCTAGTTTGACCCTAGGGACCCTTAGGATTCAAGGGGACTTAATCTCTCAACTTAGAACAGCCACAGGGCGCGTTTACACAGTGGTGAAGGGAGGGGATGGGGCCTGAGGTGACGTGTGCAAACGCGCCCTGTGGCGTGTTTTAAGTTGGGGAAATAATTTCCTTTCAATCCTGAGGGACCATGGGTGCCAACTAGCCCACCAGGTGCTGCCAGTAAGTGCCACTGCTCTGCGCTGCAGAGAGGTGGTGCAGGCCGTGCCCCTTTTTACACCTCTCTGCAATGGCGCTTACTGGACGTACCTAGTGGGCTATTTTGCCCCTAGGGATCCCCAGGATTCAAGGGGACTTAATCTCCCAACTTAAAAAACGGCCACAGGGCATGTTTACACAGTGGGGAAGGAAGGGGACGGGGCCTGAGGTGACGTGTGTAAACACGCCTTATGGCGCGTTTTAAGTTGGGGAAATAATTCTCCTTCAATCTTGAGGGGCCCTGGGGGCTAACTAGCCCACCAGGTGCTTCCAGTAAGTGCCACTGAGCTGTGTTGCAGAGAGGTGGTCCAGGCCGTGCCACTTTTTATCCCTCTCTGCAACGCAGCTCTGTGGCGCATACTGGAGGTACCTAGTGAGCTAGTTGGACCCTAGGGACCCTCAGGATTCAAATTAACTTAATCTCCCAACTAAAAACGGCCACAGGGCGTGTTTACACAGTGGTGAAGGGAGGGGACGGGGCCTGAGTTAATGTGTGCAAACAAGCCCTGTGGCGCGTTTTAAGTTGGGGAAATAATTCCCCTTCAATCCTGAGGGCCCCTGGGGGCTAACTAGCCCACCAGGTGCTTCCAGTAAGCGCCACTGAGCTGCGTTGCAGAGAGGTGGTCCAGGCCGTGCCACTTTTTACACCTCTCTGCACCGCAGCTCTGTGGAGCATACTGGAGGTACCTAGTGGGCTAGTTGGACCCTAGGGACCCTCAGGATACAAGGGGACTTAATCTCCCAACTTAAAACGGCCACAGGGCGTGTTTACACAGTGGGGAAGTGAGGGGACGGGGCCTGAGGTGACGTGTGCAAACACGCCCTGCGGCGCGTTTTAAGAGGTAGTTTTAATCCCCTGCCCTATTATATACTAGGGGCTTACAGAGGAGGTCATGCTGATCACAGGGGGTGTTTTCACTGTATTCTGAGTGTGACATAACAGTGTTTAACATAGCACTGGCTCTAGGACTGGTTAGTCAGACTCAGTTACCACCAGTATCCGTCTGAAAAAGTTGAGGGTACAGGATGATTTTGCAACAAGGCTTCTTTCTGCTCTTCTGTTTGTTCTTTCTGCACATTATCCTTCTTCCTTCACTTTTCTTCGTCTTTGAGGACTTCTGTTGCTTCTTTCTGCATTTCTTTTTTTTCTTTCTGTGCGTTTTTTCTTCTTTCTTCACATGTCCTATCTCTGTAGGCATAGTTAGAAGTTAGCATTTAAAAAACCTTAGAAATTCACTGAAAAAACCATAGGTTTCAGGGGCGTTATAGTTAGCTGGACTTTTCACTCGTACAAAACCATTGAAATTCCCCCGTTATAGTTAGTTCAGCTAACTATAACTCGCGTGCCCGCAATGCACTGCTGATGACGTCACATATTACATCACTCATGACATGGTCAGTGACATCACTCATGACATCATGACAGATTTTTTACCGGTTTTATTGATTATATTATTGATTAATTTTACCAGTACTCTATCGGGGATTTATACGACATGATACCGTGATTGGCGTTGTTTCTTCTAAGTCTGAATAACTAATTCTAAAACATTTTTTTGTCATCTTATGTGTTTGACATGTGATATATGATATATTGTGGGTTTTATATGAATTGCTAAAGATGTCATTTTTCTAATCTCATTTTTTTGCATACAAAGCACATTGTTACTTAGGTTTATCCTCTCAATGTTGCTAACCAGATTTTCTTCAATGATCAGTTTACGTATAAGTAAATACCTATAGCTGACAAAAGATATTATTTTGGTATTTGCATTTAAGAATAATCGCGCTGACCATTTATTTACTATTAAGATTTTGACGTCTATATGTTGAATTTAGTTTGTTTTTTACACATTATGCTAGTGATCTATGGTTTTAATAGTGAACATGCATTGTATTTATTATTATTTATTCATTTATTATGGCACTGGGAAACATGCATTCAGCACTTATTTTTGCACTAAGCACTTTATTCTTGTTCCTCAGAATTATAGTAGCACAAGACTTATGATGGAAATAGGGAGACATCTAATGCCAGATAGTCACTGGGCACTTTCCCTGTATTCGTAACTTTATTAAGTTTTGAATTCTAAGAGGACTACGTTGAATAACTTTAATGTTATTTACTAATTAACTTTTTTTACATTGTCCTTTTATCATACATATTTTATTTTATTTTTTTAAATATTTATGTATGGCATTTATCTTTGCAACAGATCGCAAGAATAATAGTATTTGCACTTTTATACTTTGTATGTTTCTGTTGAGAGATACATATACAATGGTGCTCCCATGTTGAGTCTGTTTTCTTGTTCTATGAATCCTATAGGAGGAGTTTGCTTCACTTGAAATTGTATTTATTGCACTGATTTGTCTCGACATGTCATGTGATCAAGCCCGGTTGAATCCGGGCGAAACGCGCCATGTTGCTGTAAGGGAAAAATAAACCTGCACTTGGAAACTATTTACCTGCGTGGTGGTCCGTTCCTTGTTGTGTTTCACACAACTTTTCATCCAAGGATTGTGGTTGCATATATATATAACATTTCTGCAAAGAACATGATGGCGATTGGACAAAGGCTAAATTCTTTGCCCTTGATACCGTCATTAAGAACCCTAGAGGAGGGAACAGAAACCAAGCTTTACGTAGGTTGGAATCAAAATTTATTTTACAAGCCGGTTGTGTAGCTCCTTTTGGGATGAATAATGATGAAGAAATGCATGTACACCTGTAAATTCCCAATCTGAAATTGGTTTCAATCGGTGCAGCACTTTCCTTTCTGCCTTTAGGAACTCCAGTTTTTTCCTTCTGATTTTTTGAGTTTAGTCTTGATGTTGCTTGTATGCATAGTGATTGAAACCATGTATAAATTAACTATAGTAAAACTTTTTCCTTTTATTGATGGTGATTATTGTCACAGTATCAACATGCAGAACCAATGATAGAGAACTGAATTATGTGATCTGTACCCTATATTTTTTACCTTATGTCTCTATTTTTGTCTCTCCCTCTTAGAACGGATCCATGAAACCAACATGCAACACGGTTATTGATAAATGATACGAGCACGGAGATTCAGAGGGTTGTTCTTACCACCTTCTCCTTCTCTCTTTGGTTTATATAGGCCACTTTAATATGCAATTGAAATTAAATGCACTCCAAGATTGATACTAGCAGAGGATTTAGAGACTAGTTATGGAGACAATAATGGTACTATACCATAATCTCTCTTTTTTGAGTATGTTTATACTTTGGGTACACACATTTTCTTTGCCTTATAAAACTACGACTTGTTCGTTTGGTATATGTATAAAGAAATGCAAGGAATGAATTGTGAAATGATTTTGATCTATGCGTTAAAAACAAGCTTATTTTTGTAAAATAATGACATGTTATAATTCTTTCGTGTGAAAGTCTTTTGTTTATGTCTTTTGAGGCTCTATAAAATGACTGAACTTTGAACCTAAGGTCATGTGACCAAGAGCTTGTTTGCTCGAAACGCGTCTTTGCCCTGTGAAATAAACAAGGATTTCAGGAAACTGGATTCGTGTGGCTCTTTTCTCGCACCAGAAGGAGGTTTTTTGCGAGTTGACTGTGAATATATATATATATATATATATATATATATATATATATATATATATATATATATATATATATATATATATATATATATATATATTCACTGAAAAAACCATAGGTTTCACACACGTTATAGTTACGAATTAGCATTTAAAAAACCTTGCAAATTCACTTAAAAAACCATAGGTTTCACACATGTTATAGTTATAGTTACTGCAGGCAACTATAACTCACGCGACCGCAATCCTCTGCTGATGACGTCAGATATTACATCACTGTATTTAGACACTTATTTACCCATGAATTCTTCCATTAATCTTTAGCTATACATATATTACAAATATTTATTTTTCAGAAAGACACATACGTCATCAGTGATGTAATATCTGACGTCATCAGCAGAGGATTGCGGTCGCGTGAGTTATAGTTGCCTGCAGTAACTATAACGGGGGAATTTCATTGGTTTTTTACGAGTGAAATGTCCAGCTAACTATAACCTGTGTGAAACCTATGGTTTTTTAAGTGAATTTGCAAGGTTTTTTAAATGCTAATTCGTAACTATAACGTGTGTGAAACCTATGGTTTTTTCAGTGAATTTGTACGTTTTTTTAAATGCTAAGTTATGTTTTTATTTTATTTTATTTTTTTCAGGTTTTACACCGTGCGCTTCGCGCACCGTGCGCGCTTTGTGGGCACTCGGTGCGCTTCGCGCACTGAGCGCCCACGGTTCGCAGTGCGCGCAGGGTGAGCGCACCTCGCGATTTCAAAAAAAAAAAATTGTTTTTTTTTCGCTTGGGGGTCCTTCTGTGACCCCCTGACCAAGGCTAGGGGGTCAGGAACTGTCCACTCTGCCCCCTTTTCAAGTTCTCCTCCTTTGTTTTTCACCCCCTCAGACTGCGAGAGACAAAATGGCGGCTGACACTTCCTGGTTTCGACCGATTCGAATGTTTACCGACATCTAACAACCAATCATAATTGCGCTCGCGCACGGCAGGGTGCACGCACAGTGCACGCACGGTGCGCATGTATAGATATTGATATGCTTTTAAATGCAATTTTCTCAAGACATACTGAACAGATTTACACCAGACCTGCAAAAGGCCCTTCCTTGACCTTTTGGCTACCTCTCTGCCAAATTCCACGTAATTCTGTTCAGCCGTTCGGGCTGTAGCTGCGTCTAAAGGTCCTATGGAAAAATGCATGGGGAAAATGCGTTTTGGGACCCCCTTTTTCTCGGTGCCCGCTTGACGAATCACCCCGAGACTTTCAGGGTAGGAGCTGAACGGAGCGCCCCATTAGTTTTGAAAATTTCGTGAGGATTCGTCAACCGGCGCCAAAGTTATTCAAAATAGAATTTTGAGATTTCCTATGGAAACTAGGTTGTAACTATAACTATCTACTGGCGACCGCCAGTAGATAATATATATATATATATATATATTACCTACTGGCGGTCGCCAGTAGGTAGTTATAGTTAGGACCCCTTTTCCATAGGAAATCCGCAACATTCTATTTTGAATAACTTTGGCGCCGGTCGATGAATCCTCGCGAATTTCTCAAAATAGGTGGGGCGCTACGCTACGCTCCTACCCTGAAAGTCTCGGGGGGATTCGTCAAGCGGGGGCTGAGATAAAAGGGGGGTCCCAAAACGCGTTTTTCCCATGCATTTTTCCATAGGACCTTTAGAACGAGCTACAGCCCGAACGGCTGAACAGAATTACTAGAAATTTGGCAGAGAGGTAGTCCGTAGGTCAAGGAAGTGCCTTTTGTAGGTTTGGTGTAAATCTGTTCAGTAGATTCTGAGAAAATAGCCTTTAAATCAATATATATATCTGAGCCCGCTTACGGTACGCTTACGGTACGCTTACCGTACGCGTACGGTGGCGTGCGCGAGCGCGATTCTGATTGGCTCTTAGATCTTAGTAAACATTCGAATCGGCCGAAACCAGGAAGCGGCGTCCGCCATTTTGTCTCTCGCACTGAGTGTTATTTATCAAACATGATGCCCAAAAACATGTTACGGGGCTGTTTTGACAACTCCCTCCCACATAGTCATGTTGAGGGAGTCCCCAAACATCCCCCAAGAGCAAAAACGGTTTTATTTTTTTTTCGGCAATTTCGCCGAGTACGCTTACCGTACGCTTACCGTAAGCGTACGGTAAAAAATAGAAATAAAAAAAACACTATCCACACTTACCCCACCCCCTGTGCTTTTGGTGGCCGTAGGCCACCAAATGTACAGGGCTTATTACATCAGTAAAAAAACTATATTTTGGCAACATGAAATTATAAAATCGAAATAAAAAAAACACTATCCACATTGACCCCACCCCCTGTGCTTTTGGTGGCCGAAAGCCACCAAATGTACAGGGCTTATTAAAGTTGATAAAAACCGTGCACGGAACGCACTGCGTTAAGTGGGCGCGCACGCCTCGAATGGCGTAAAGTAACTTAGCATTTAAAAAACCGTACAAATTCACTGAAAAAACCATAGGTTTCACACACGTTATAGTTAGGAATTAGCATTTAAAAAACCTTGCAAATTCACTGAAAAAACCATAGGTTTCACACATGTTATAGTTAGCGGAAATTTTACTGATAAAAAACCAATGAAATTGCCCCGTTATAGTTAGTGCTGGCAACTATAACTCACGCGACCGCAATCTTCTGCTGATGACATATGTGTCTTTATAAAAAAAAATATTTGTAATATATGTATAGCTAAAAATGTATGGAAGAAGACATGGGCAAATAAGTGTCTAAATACAGTATTAGCATCAGCAGAGGATTGCGGTCGCGTGAGTTATAGTTGCCAGCACTAACTATAACGGGGCAATTTCATTGGTTTTTTATCAGTAAAATTTCCGCTAACTATAACATGTGTGAAACCTATGGTTTTTTCAGTGAATTTGCAAGGTTTTTTAAATGCTAATTCCTAACTATAACGTGTGTGAAACCTATGGTTTTTTCAGTGAATATATATATATATATAGTCATATGGCGTGGCAGTAAGTTGTTAGCAGAGGACTTTGTGATGAGACTTGAACTGAATTTGCACTTTACGTCTCATCTCAGTGAGAGGGAAGTACAATTCTTGTATTTGACGATTTATGTGGCTTATGGGAAAGTGCATACCAAAACATTTCGAAAGAGTACTGAAGGCGATACGGTACTGCATGCTCGGAATTTCCATTCTACAAAATTAAAGAACAGTGGGCCAGATGTACGTTTTAGCAAGTCGCAATTTGCGCAAAATTGCGACTCACAAATTGCAATTCGCTAAATTGGATGTACCGACACAACTGTACCCCAAAAAGTGACTTGCAAGTAACTCACAATGCTAAACGCTTGCAGATAGCGTACGCGGTTTAAAACATGCATTTTGCATGCACAATAAGCGTACTCGGTTGAAAGCATGCAGTTTGCATACGCAAATAGCGAATGTGAATAAAAATTGGAAAGAAATCACTTCCTGGTAGATCTGAAGGACCCCAAATCAGGAAGTGGTGTCTATGGAGATTCCTGGTCAAAATTACAAGCACATGGGAAGATGCAGCAGCTCAGTAGAACACTGATACACAGAGAGAACAGCACAGCAAGATGGCCAGCCAGACAACTGAGAAAGAAGGGAAGAAGAGGCTGCACAAACTGACATTTTCTGAGAAAGAAATTGCCATAATCATCGAGGAGTGCTGCAACAATCACAAGCAGCTGTTTGGTTGGACTTCTCATACCGTGCCAGAGTCTGACATGAGAAAAATAGGGCGTACCATGCAGCTGCACGTGAATGCCCTCGGTGTAGCTGACAGGTGATTTGATGACATAAAAAAGGGGTGGTATGACCTTTGTTCCAGGGCAAAGGAGAGGGTGGCTGCACGGCTGCATGATGCCCAACAAACCAGAGGTGGCCCATCCAGCCTCCCGGAAGACTCCACAGCAGAGTCAATGGTGGAAGCCACCCGGAGTCAGTAGTGGGAATTGGAACCCTGAACACATCCAAACCTCTACCACCCACAGGCAAGTGATAAATAAATGCCATATTATGTCACACTCAAGCCAGCACCCCACATGCATGCACCGAACACAGGCCAAACTGCATCTAAATGCTCCGTCTACACGATAAAAAACTCACAGTTGGTGCATCATGGGAAATGTAGTATGTGACTCAAACATTGCTGTTAGGGACTGACTAGAGTTGTGAACATAGTACCACCCCAGAGATAGTGACTCAAAACATTTCCTTTATTTCCATTTTGCAACATTGATGCATCTTTGGAAGGAGAACCAAGGGAAGAAGACACTGATTCAGAGCAGGAGCAGGGCCAGATGGACCACGGGCTGGATGATCCCGGTTGTTTATTTTGATTGGGGATTGCACAAGTCTTGATACAACAGCCCCACAGCAGCAGCAACCACACATCGCACTCTGGGCACAAGGGGCAGGGTACACCGTGTGACCCAGTGATCCCGAAGGCTGCTCAAAAGCTGTAGGCACGCTCCTAGCCAACACCATGGCAGTTAATCCATCTCCTTTCACTGGCCTTGAGGAATCAATGCTAAAGATTCAGAGCCTGCAACAGAAGCAAATGACGCTTATGAATATGAAGCTGAGCAGGGGATTTGACAGAATCACCAAACAACTGTCAGACAATCAGGCCCGTATGGAGGGCAAATTTGATGCCATGACTGATGCAATTGTGCAGCTGTTGCAGAGCTTAAAGAGGACAGAGCACAGAGCAGGAGGATGGAGCCCAGCAGGTCACATGAAATGCACTCCATGGCGAGGGTAATTGGTCAGCTGGCAACTGCCACAAGCCTGCACAGTAAACGCACCCTAGCCCTGCAGGGTGAAATGGGCCACTACAGTGGCGATGTAGCAAGGGGCCTACAACAGATCACAGCGGCTGTTGAGGCTAAGCAAACTAGCATGGTAGCTACAGGAGGAGGCAAAGACACTGCTGACAGTAAAGTAGTAGTAAAGCAGCAGTCAGCCCTCTATGCTCCAAAGTGCCAGATCCACATATGCAGGACAGAGGGGCAAAAGATAATTTTCTTTTTTGTTTTGTGCTTTTCACTTTTTGCTGTGGTGAAGTAACCACTTTGCATATATAATTTGTGTTGTGAAAGTACTCTGAGATGGACAGGTTGTCCCATAGCCTCAATCAATATGACATTGAATTAAAGGCATATAGCAATACACAGTTTGACTCTCTCTTGTGTAGTGTCTTGTGCATATTTGTGAATGATAATGACGTACCTTGAAAAGTAATGTCTGGCTATGTGGTCCCTGCGCCTTCTCTCCTCTTCTGCTGAGCTTCCCTCACTTAGTTGGTGGGCTGGGGGTCCAGGCTCTTCATCCCCTGATGTATCTGACAAAACCATGGGCAGGCCACACCTGCATGCAATGTTGTGGAGTATTGCTCAGCTTGCCACAATTTTACAGGCTGTCTCCGACATATAGTGCAAGGCACCGCCACTCTTGTGGACACACCTGAATCTTGATTTTAGTATGCCAAATGTGCGCTCGATTACTGACCTGGTGCGTCTGTTGTATCGCCTTTCATGTGCATTGTAGGGTCCAGGTACACAGGGCATACACACTGTCACCTGCGAGGAACTGTAGGAAGTTGACACAACATGCAGACAGACATTTATGTGCAAATACATCTCACTGTGGGCATGGGGATTCATTACCTAGTAGGTATCCTTCATCAAATTCACCTCTTTCTAATTTCTGGTATATGCCACTGTGTCTGAAGATGTATGAGTCAGGTGTGCTTCCTGGAAATTAGTCTACAATGTCTGTGATGATGTGGTTTGCGTCACAGATGCAGCGCGCGCAACTAAATTCGTTTTATTTATTTAAATGTGTACTTACCTCCGTTCATCCATATTCCGGTGTTTACATTTCCCCACCCTGCCCCTCCCCCGCCCCGCCTCACCGCCCCACGGATTTCCCTCCACGGACCGCTACTGGTCTATAAGGTCATCCTATGACCATGCTACTCAGCCTATACTGTTCGTATATCTCTTCCATAGTCTTATCAAATGTCAGCCTGACTCTGAAAATCCTCTCCTATCTCTGCCTTCTCTGTAGAGCAGCAAGTATCCGCATCCTCCTCACTATCACATACAGGGCAGCCATTTTGGAAAGGTTCCTCGTGCATTCTGGGCCTGTTTTTATAGTTTGGGACTGGTTACATCCTGCTTCAGGTTAGTGGTAAATTGCATGCGCAAATGGCCCTTTTTGCGCATAGTCGCAATTTGCGAGTACTCCGTTCATTTGATTTTGTGAGTCGCTACTTGCGACTCGCAATTTGGTAGATGCTAATAGCGTTCGCTTTTTCTAAGACTCGCTATTCAGTTGCAACACTAATTTTAAAATTGCCAGGGGATATCGTACATAGCGTACGGCCATTTTTGCATGCACAAATCAATTTGCGACCAATTTTGCGCATGCAAAATGGTCGTACATCTGGCCCAGTATCCCTTGTGCAGAGAATCTGCGAATGAGGAGAAACTGTAGCAGTCTGGAACAGCTTTGCAAAGCACAGACTGAATTGAAAGAAAGATTTGAGACACGAGGTTACAATACAGCTATTCTAAAAAAGGCTAAATACAAAGCAAATTTAAAACCTAGGGAACCGCTAGAAACAGTAACAAAGAGTCTTCTGACCAGATAGATCAAAAATTTATATTTATCACTAGGTATAATGTGCAGCATCAAAATATTAGAGCTATTTTTCAGAAAAACTGGCATTTAGTACCCAGTGACCCCATCTTAGGGCTGAAAACACAAATAGACCTCATATCACTTTTCGTAAAGCAAAATCGATTAGGCAAGAACTTGTGATTAACAGTCCGGGCACACAACAGCAGGAAACATGGTTGAGTGAAAGTAAGGGATTTAGACGTTGCCACAAATGCAAAGCCTGCAATGATGGCATTAACACCACAGAGATACACATTCCTTTTACAGACAGAAAGTGAACTGTAAAAGTGAGTTTTTAGTATATGCCCTAAGATGTAGTTGTCTGAAGCTCTACATAGGTAGTACTATCTAGGGTGCACACAAACGCATATTACCGCATATCGGAGCCATCAAAAATAATGATCAGACACACCCAGTAGCAAGGCACTTCGAACAGATGCATCGAGTAACGTAAAGGATTTGTAATATTTTGTCTTAGATCAGGTGCCAAACAGAATAAGGGGTGGCAATAGAGAGAAATATTTAAGAAAATTGGAATCTCAATATATTTTACATCTTAACTCCAAGATCCCTAATGGCCTCAACACTGTGAAAGATCTGCATGTCTACCTATGAAATTGAATCAGGAAGGCTACTATATGTGATGTTGCTATAGCTTATGGTTTCAATCTCAATGAATTTCCTTTAGACATGTATTATCTAAGTCCAATCCTGTATATAGTGTTCTATCAAAGTTTTAAAAGTTTCACATTATTAACACCACTTAGATCTGTTTATAAACAGTAGGAATTTTAGATATATTTAAAGTAATGAATATCAATGGGCACTTGCCCTGTATGTTGTTGTGATTATATTGGGAACAATTTTGAGACAACTGGCATTCATGTGACTTATGGTTGTTCTCAATGATTTGGAGGAATGCAATGTGTCGCATACATTATAATGGATTTTGAAAAATAGGCATACTGGTGCAAAATAATGATCCTCTATTTCAGGAATTGCATGTGGAACCAACTGTCGATTTTGTGAAGGTATATTCAATATCTGTAGTCTTCCCATAATTCCGTACTGGCACAGAATTTACTTTACATATTTGTGGAGATGTATTAACAAATAGGGCACACGCCAATTCTTTTTGAGAAATTGAATGAGTGGAAGAATGCACGTCACTTTAATTGAAAAATGTAGCACTGTCACTTTAACGTTTTGAAACTTAAAGTGGTAGTATAAATTAACATGGCGGCAACATTAGGTTTGACAACGACCGCGGCTGCGGTTGAAACTCGTTACCTGTGTTTGTAGCCATAATATAGACATTCTGGGGCGATTCCGATCTCGGTCGGAAGGGTACCGAATCGGGTTCGGCCGGAAAAACTACGAGCCGTACGCGTGTTTTCCGGCCAACTCGTACAGCTGTACGAGCGAGCAAGTACACTGCGAGCTACATGAAATTCACCGACTGAGTCGTTTCCGGGTCCGAGCCGCTCCGTCCGTCCCGGTCGGAAGCTAACCGTGGCGTGCAATGGATGCGATTTACAACCGAGCCAGTACGATGCACGCGTCGGACAGCCTGTGCAAGCCGGAGTGTCCGGCTCGCAAAAGCTCCCGGAGTCAGACTTTGGCTGTAATATTCTGAATATGTTTTACCAAACATAACAAGAAAAACTAAATAAAAACATACTGAATTTTATTTTTAAGATACATTTTAGAAACATTTATTTTAAAATATAGCAAAAAATAATTTTATAAGTTCAAATTGTTAAAGTGTTAGCAGGTATATAAAAACCTCTCTAATAAATAATTTTATAAATTTTTCAAATACGTTTTTCTAAATAAAAGAGCTAATGCTCTCTAGAATACTTCCTGCCATTTTTCTATGTAAACCCTAATACATATGCAAACATTTAAATAAAATCATAAAACATTACACACAAAACTCAATTAAAAATGTTTAAAAAATCTGAAATTCTACCCACTCAATTCTCTTACAAACCAAACAACTCACCCATAAAACATTTTTGAACTTTTCTTTAAAAAATAAATAAATGTAATATACAAAACATTTTTAAACTGTTCATTAAAAAACATATAACATGTAGAACACTGCAATAATATACAAATGAAATCTGCACTAAAATGTTACATATAATGGTCATTTTAGCAATGATATTGAAAATAACACTAACAAATGCTATTCCTTCAAATTATATACCTGACAAGGATAGGTTGGCTGCCACTATGAAAATGTAGCATTATTCTTGTAAGATTATATTTTGAACTTGATATTTAGGTCAAATATCTCTCATAGATTACCCTTGATAACTTACTCATTTCAGGTTTGCTTTCCTCCTGATCTAAAATATGAAATGTCTCCTAGGTTTCATCATCAAGAGAATGTATGTGGCCAAAAGGCCATAAAAGACAAATACATTTAATCAAAAAACAATCAATAAATAAATATATATATATAGATATTCAGGAATAGGAACCAGCAATAAATGACTTCATGTAATTCGAACATATAGGGGCCGATTCCGATCCTGTAATTTTTTTTCCCGTCCGACTCGTATCGGTAAATTTTTCCATACAAATCGTACAAGTTCCGTCCGACCCGTGAAGTACGATTCGTACGAGATAAATACAACTTTTCCCGATCCGATTTGTACGGATCAGCCCGATCCTTACAAATCGGATCGGGAAAAGTTGTACCAGACAGACCCGGACACTTTTCTGTACAAATTGTAAAAATGCAGTCCAACCGTACTATTACGATCCGGACCGGCTTTCCGATTTACGATTTGTACGGAACACGTCCCGTACACGGGGAATGCTATTACACGCTATGAAGCGAACTTTGTACGACTCGTATCCTGGAAAAAGTTGTTCCCGGGGTGCGAGTCGTACAGGGGTACGAGTCGTACAGGCATACACCCCCGTGCATTGTGTATGTACGGTGCGTACCCCAACATCGTGTATGTACTGTGCATACCCCCAACATCGCGTACCCCAACATCACGTACCCCAACATCACATACCCCAACATCGCATACCCCAACATCGTGTACCCCACCATCGCGTATGTACGGTGCATACATATGCGATGTTGGGATATGCGATGTTGGGGTACACGATGTTGGGGTACGCGATGTTGGGGTACGCACAGTACATACGCGATGTTGAGGTACGCACCGTACATACACAACACACGGGGGTGTATGCCTGTATGACTCGTACCCCTGGGAACTCTGCTTTTACAGCTGTTTTTGGCTCCCATAAGAAAAGAGCCGTACGGAGTGCCGTAGGGACGAATCGTACTTGCTGGGCTGGAAACTGCTGCTTAAATACATACAGACGTCGCGTGCAAGCTGTTCCGGATCAGAATCGTTGGTTTATTTTAGCTGTATGGTCTTTTGTATGATTTGTATGGAAAGAGGCTTTCTGTACGAATCGTACTTCCTAGGTTGTAAGAAAAGTTTACCGGGTACGAGTAGTATGGGAAAATTGCTCTATACAATGATTTGTACAGCCTTTTTCCAGGATTGGAATCGCCCCCTAAGTGTAACAAAGCCATCAGACAATAATAGTTCTATGAAAGCCAAGTTCCCTATGCTTATTGCACACTATATACATCTCTCTATAATCAGACATATACAAGATAGAATCAAGTTTAAAAGACACGAGGGAATGTAAAATGTAAGGTACGGCTGGCCATCAGACAGGCTGATTTCTCTGAGGGCTGTGTTTCCTTTGCTTGAAAACACATTGTAAATAGTTCACTAATATTGACCATACACTCAAAGATGAAAGAGATTGTAAATAATGCATTGCTTGATTGTGATGTCTGACATTAATATTCTTTAAAATACATTTCCTAAAACCAGAATACAATTAGCAAAATGACATTAAATGCTAAGTGGATTGTGCAGAATGATCATCACATGGGCACATGCCAAGCGACGTTGAATACCTAACTAGATCTGGAAAGGCAACCATAAAGTGCTTAATCTCAACCTGGTTAACAAAACCTGCTGGTAAGTATTATTTACCCATGTCAATTATGGCTACATACCTAATGCGGAGATTAGAAAACTGTACAAACAAACTGATCTTTTAGTATTTTAAGATTGGTCTCTTCTATTGCTGGTCCTACTCCAAAAAAGATCTTTAAAGGTTTGTTTAGAGGTCGACAAAAGTGCCTCTGGACTAGTAGAAAATTAAGGGAAACCAGCCAGAGAATTTTGGCAGCCTTGTCCAGCTTCTTACAATCCCTATCATCTAACGACAAAAATGGGTCTCTGGCTTTGTCCAGATGGATAGCCAAAAAAGGATTCTAATAAGGTTATTGACATAGTCAGGACTGAGTTTTGCATGGCTTATTTAGGTAGCTGTGCTCTGTGGTAATCCCAACAATCTCTTCAAACACCTGTTTTTGACTCTTTGGATAGCTAAAATGTCTTTAAATCCCCCAGACACCAGAGCCATACGCTGCTCTTAGGCATCTAGTGACACCTACATCAAGTTAATTACCGGTCACAAACAGGCCGATTCGTAGAATCGGCCCCTCTGCAACAGGTAATTAGCCTTTTGGGATGAATCAAGCCCAAAGTCATTCGCAAAATTTGCGATTTCCTATTTTGCGTATACCGTTAGGGAATCGCAATTTGCGATTCCCTAAATGCATTGCAAGAAGCATTCCCAGAGTGCGACTTTGCATTAAGGAATCGCATATTACCATCAACTTGAAGTTGATGGTAATTTGCAATTCCTTAGAAAAATGAAACAAAATTGTATTTTTCTAAGTGCCATGTGGAGCACACACATGCCCTTGGGGCATGTGTGTCAACCACATGTGCACACATGCCAATTTTGGGGGTGCATCAGGGTGGCCTTTTGGCCTCCTAGCATCCTTGAAATTGCATGTGCAATTTGCGATTAACTTTTTGGTAATTACAAATTGCGAATGGTTTCCCATTCCTTCCTATGGGCCTCTAGGCCCATAATCAATCAATCAATCAATGCACTTATATAGCGCACTACTCACCCGGAGGGTCTCAAGGCGCTTGGGGAGGGGGGGTCCGCTACTGCTCAAACAGCCAGGTCTTGAGCTGCTTCCTGAAGGCGAGGTGGTCTTGGGTCAGGCGGAGGTGGGTTGGGAGGGAGTTCCAAGTCTTGGCGGCCAGGTAGGAGAAGGACCTTCCTCCTGTGGTGGCTCTTCGGATGCGGGGGACGGCGGCGAGGGTGTGGCTGGTTGATCGGAGCTGGCGTGTGGGAGTGTAGAAGTTGAGGCGGCTGTTGTGGTATCTCGGGCCTTGGTTGTGTAGGGCTTTGTGTGCGTGGGTGAGGAGACGGAAGGTGATTCTCTTGTTGACCGGGAGCCAGTGCAGGTCTCTCAGGTGTCCGGAGATGTGGCTGTGTCGGGGGATGTTGAGGATGAGTCTCGCAGAGGCGTTCTGGATCCGCAGGAGTCTCTTCTGGAGTTTGGCAGTGGTTCCGGCGTAGAGGGAGCTGCCGTAGTCTTGTCGGCTGGTCCCATAGAAAGGAATGGGAAGGCATTCCCTATTAGCGAATGGCACTTTGCGATTTGACAACAAAGAATGTGAGGAATCGCAATTTATTTAGTGATTCCTACATGCATAAGGAATTGCGATTCCTAAATAGCGATTCCTTAATCGCTATTAAGGAATCGCAATTCCTTATGTTGATGCATGTGTCCCTTGGCTCTGTAGACTGCCAGTAGCTCCTTGACAGGCTTGGATCCTAGGTTGCCTTAAAAAGTCCCTTCACAGTACAGGCGAACTTAGCTGAGACACCAAGCGGATTCATCCAGAGTATAGCCAAGTATGGGAAAGTTGGGACAGGTGCACATTGGGTTGAGTTGATGAAAATAGACTTTTTCTTGATCTTTGCACATAAGTTATAATGTGGATTTTGGAGTAGTTCACTATTAGCTACAATCGATTAATAAAATTAACAAAATTATCAAGGAGATTTTACGACCCAAGTTTCACCGGCAATTAAGACTGCATTGTCCACATAAAGTATTACAGGGATTGAACGTGATACCTGTATGCGCCACATACACATTTAAGTTGACCAGGTCTTGTTCTAGGTCATTTATGTATAGGGTAAATAAAAGTGGGGCCAAAACACAGCCTTGCCATACACCTTGTGAAAGCAAAAAACATTCATTGGTTTCCCCCAATGGGCCATACCTCACACAGACTGAGACCTCACTGTGGTGTTCTCTAAGAAAATTGACAATATTAGCCTCAATTCCCATATCTGTGAATATTTCCCAATGTTTAGTGAGGTTTGCATGGTCAAATGCAAACTTTAAATCCATAAAGGCAAAGTAAACATGCCCTGATTTTGCCACAGTATTTTTGTTAATAATTAACTGTAAATGTAGGCACTGTTCAAGAGTTCCTAATCCTGCCCAAAATCCATAATGAAGATCAGACACATTGTTGTTTTCCTGTGATCAAACCTTTAAAGGATCCAAAATAACTCTATGCATGATCTTTGATATTGAGTTGATCAAGGAGGTAGGACGATAATATTCTGGACTACTCCTGTCCCCTTTCTCTAATATGGGCACAATGACTGAATGCGACCAGGACTTTGGCTTCCCTATCTTAGTGTAGGCAGTCAAAACATTGGTCAGGAGGGGTGCCTAAAAGTCAACATTGTGCTTAAATAAATCTGTGGGAACCCCATCAGGACTGGGTGCATTCCCTATGGGGCGCCTCTTTATGGCCGCTACAACTTTATTTTTTGCGATCATCATTCCTGTGCCACAAGCCCCTGAACCTTCTTCTGTTGAGCCACCAGGATGATTTGATGACTTTGGGTTGCCATACACCTGTTTGAAATGCTCAACCCATCTGTCAGGGGCAACAACTCCAGCGATCTCTGCCTAAGTGTGGTTTTTTAAAGAAGGGGCTGCTAATCATCCTCACAATGCTCTTTGGTGCAGTTAGAGTCAAACCATCTGACAGGTTTCTGCGGGCGGTTCACAACCTGAATGGTAAGCATCTCCTCTGTTGAAGTTCACAGGGAATTAAAGTATGTTGTGATCTCAATGGGGCTCCCATCGGCATCCAAAAAGTAAGGAGAGCCTCTCTGGTGTCCAAAACAATACTATTAAACAACTTACATTCGTCAATCCAATCCCATTGTTGCAAAACGCCTTTGTTTTTAGTGGCAACTAAGGGGATGGACACTTTACCAGAGTTGGGTGGCGTATATATACCTGAGAGAAGAGTTGCAAGTAAGTTATGATCACTAAATCCATTTTCTTGAACTTCATACCCTGAGAGGCGCCCTAACATATCATCTGTAAACAACAAAAAAGAATCAATAATGCTGCAGCAGTCTCTTCCTATGTAGGTTGGCTTTAGGATAGGGGAGCCAGCAAATGAATCAAAAGTGAAGCGCTGCCGATGCTTAGCTATAAGTTCATTGAGAGCATCCCACTAATGGCTATGACTGAAAGTCGTTAAAAGTTCACCATGAATATCGCTTAAACTGCAAGTTGCCATGCCAACTCGGTTCCAACATCGGATATTAAAATCGCTCAACGATAAAATGGAGTAACACTCCATAGGTTTGATTAAGTTTCCAGCATACCCGTGGTCGTCTTTCCCAGCAGCGAACCCACTGCATCATTTATTTTCCCACAGCTCCTTCTGTGGGTACCCCGTCCTGGGCCCTGCACCGGAGCTTTGCACGTCCCGATACAGATGTAGCAATGGGAGACTTTCTCTCGCTCCTCCTCAACCAATTTGACTGTCAGCCATACTCGACCGCAGCCTTGAATCACTATCAAGGACGTTGTCTGTCACTCGAGTTTAGTATTGAATTTTACCTATCTAGCTGGGACGAAGTTTAACCGGCAGAGAGATCCTACACGGAGGCTTCAGTTTGCCATCGAGCCCTGAAGAAGTCTAAGGGTATTCCCCTGACGAAACACGTGTTGGCTGGGCAACTGTTCGTAAATAAACAAGAAGAACATTTAACACGCCTGAACATTCTTGCATTAGTATTTTGTACTATTTAGAGTACCATAACCACCTTTGAGTATATATGAGATAGAGAGATTGCTCCATATTTACTCTCAGTGTGTGCACAGACCCATTGTTAGGTTTCATTAAGTGTCAGCTATTAGAGTCCATGCCATTCTGGAAAAAAAATTAAAATCTTTATATCCGAGAGGCCAGTCTAATGCCTCAAGAGTTAAAATCACAGATAATAGTAGGCAGGTTAGGTCTAAAAATATTTTTGTTCACAATTTTTAACTTGTTTGGGTGGACCATACGTGCGGCAACAGTGATCCCATCAATCAATTATAGTTGATGCAGTCTCTTATGTAAATTCTCTATTTTGCGATTTGACAATAAAGAATGTGTAGGAATCGCAATTTAATTAGCGATTCCTACATGCATAAGGAATTGCGATTCCTAAATAGTGATTCCTTAATCGCTATTAAGGAATCGCAATTCCTTATGTTGATGCATGTGTCCCTTGGCTCTGTAGACTGCCAGTAGCTCCTTGACAGGCTTGGATCCTAGGTTGCCTTAAAAAGTCCCTCCACAGTACAGGCGAACTTAGCTGAGACACCAAGCGGATTCATCCAGAGTATATCCAAGTATGGGAAAGTTGGGACAGTTACACATTGGGTTGAGCTGATGAAAATAGACTTTTTCTTGATATTTGCACATGTTATAATGTGGATTTTGGAGTAGTTCACTATTAGCTCCAATCGATTCATAAAATAAACAAAATTATCAAGGAGCTTTTATGACCCAAGTTTCACCTGCAATTAAGACTGCATTATACACATAAAGTATTACAGGGATTGAACGTGATACCTGTATGCGCCACATACACATTTAAGTTGACCAGGTGCTGCTCTAGCTCATTTATGTATAGGGTAAATAAAAGTGGGGCCAAAACACAGCCTTGCCGTACACCCTGGGAAAGCAAAAAACATTCATTGATTTACCCCAATGGGCCATACCTCACACAGACTGAGACGTCACTGTGGTGTTCTCTTACAAAATTGACAATATTAGCCTCAATTCCCATATCTGTGAATATTTCCCAATGTTTAGTGAGGTTTGCATGGTCAAATGCGAACTTTAAATCCATAAAGGCAAAGTAACCATGCCCTGATTTCGCCACAGTATTTTTGTTAATAATTAACTGTAAATGTAGGCACTGTTCAAGAGTTCCTAATCCTGCCCAAAATCCATAATGAAGATCAGACACAATGTTGTTTTCCTGTGCTCAAACCTTTAAAGGTTCCAAAATAACTCTACCCGTGATCTTTGATATTGAGTTGATCAAGGAGGTAGGACGATAATATTCTGGACTACTTCTGTCCCCTTTCTCTAATATGGGCACAATGACCGAATGCGACCAGGACTTTGGCTTCCCTATCTTAGTGTAGGGAGTCAAAACATTGGTCAGGAGGAGTGCCCAAAAGTCAACATTGTGTTTAAATAAATCTGTGGGAACCCCATCAGGACTAGGTGCATTCCCTATGGGGCGCCTCTTTATGGCCGCTACAACTTTATTTTTTGCGCTCATCATTCCTGTGCCACAAGCCCCTGAACCTTCTTCTGTTGAGCCACCAGGATGATTTGATGACTTTGGGTTGCCATACACCTGTTTGAAATGCTCAACCCATCTGTCAGGGGCAACAACTGCAGCGATCTCTGCCTAAGTGTGGTTTTTTAAAGAAGGGGCTAATAATCACCCTTTCAATGCTCTTTGGTGCAGTTAGAGTCAAACCATCTGATAGGTTTCTGCGGGCGGTTCACAACCTGAATGATAACCATCTCCTCTGTTGAAGTTCACAGGGAATTAAAGCATGTTGTGATCTCAATGGGGCTCCCATCGGCATCTAGAAAGTAAGGAGAGCCTCCCTTGTGTCCAAAACAATACTATTGAACAACTTACATTCGTCAATCCAATCCCATTGTTGCAAAACGCCTTTCTTTTTAGTGGCAACTAAGGGGGTGGAGACTTTACCAGAGTTTGGATGGCGTATATATACCTGAGAGAAGAGTTGCAAGGAAGTTATGATCACTAAATCCATTTTCTTGAACTTCATACCCTGAGAGGCGCCCTAACATATCATCTGTAAACAACAAAAAAAGAAACAATAATGCTGCAGCAGTCTCTTCCTATGTAGGTTGGCTTTAGGATAGGGGAGCCAGAAAATGAATCAAAAGTGAAGCGCAGCTGATGCTTAGCTATAAGTTAATTGAGAGCATCACACTAATGGCTATGACTGGTTCACCATGAATATCGCTTAGACTGCAAGTTGCCATGCCAACTCGGTTACAACATCGGATATTAAAATCGTTCAACGATAAAATGGAGTAACACTCCATAGGTTTAATTACGTTTCCGGCATACCCGCGGTCGTCTTTCCCAGCAGCGGACCCACTGCATCAATTCATTTCCCACAGCTCCTTCTGTGGGTACTCCGTCCTGTGCCCTGCACTGGAGCTTCGCACGTCCCGATACAGACATAGCAACGGGAGACTTTCTCCCGCTCCTCCTCAACCAATTTGACTGTCAGCCATACTCGGCCGCCGCATTGAATCACTATCAAGGATGTTGTCTGAAACTCAAGTTTACTATTCAATTTTACCTATCTATCTGGGACGGAAGTATAACCGGCAGAGAGATCCTACACGGAGGCTTCAGTTTGTCATTGAGCCCTGAAGAAGTCTAGGGGTATCCCCCTGACGAAACACGTGTTGGCTGGGCAACCGTTCATAAATAAACAAGAAGAACATTTAACACGCCTGAACATTCTTGCATTAGTAATTTTGTACTATTTAGAGTACTATAACCACCTTTGTGAATATATGAGATAGAGAGATTGCTCCATATTTACTCTCAATGTGTGCACAGAACCATTGTTAGGTTTCATTAAGTGTCAGCTATTAGAGTCCATGCCATTGTGGAAAAAAAATTAAAATCTTTATAGCTGAGAGGCCAGTCTAATGCCTCAAGAGTTAAAATCACAGATAATAGTAGGGAGGTTAGGTCTAAAAATATTTTTGTTCACAATTTTTAACTTGTTTGGGTGTACTAATGTGCAGCCACAGTGATCCCATCAATCAATTATAGTTGATTCAGTTTCTTATGTAAATTCTCTAACAGCACAGTTGTAGGTATATTTTTAGTTCAGCCAGTGCTTGCCAAGTTCAGACATCTGCTTACTGAGTGTTTCATTATCGTTACCCATCATCAGAAGATAATATTCTTTCGAAGTGGGGGTATCTTGTATGTTGCATTACCTCATAAGCAGCTTTGCTGAAACCTCTTTCAGAGTGTGCTGCCTGCAGGTCACTGTCTCAGACAACCACCAATATAGATATTTAAAAAGTGTGGCTGCGGGGGGGCGTGGCTAGCAAAAATGGCCGTGTGGACATGATCCGTGACGGCTCCACCGCAGAATGTCAGACAACAGAAGACAAAGAGACACTCCCACCAACAAAGCCACCGATTCATTCCTGGGTGTCACCAGCAAGCCATGAGGACTCGGCCGGGATGACCGAGAGCAGAATACTTTGCCCGGATGGCAGCCGATTAGAGGTGAACTGGTGAGGGACAGACCCAGCCAGGGAGACAGCCTGAGGCCGGATCGGAAGAAGCCACGTGTTGAGGCACTGTGATCCCCCTGCACCACGAGTGGCGGTAAGTGGTTGATGCTCCCCCCTTCCTGTGGAGCCTACCAAAACACCGAGCGACTTTCCCTGTGGTGCCAGTGAGTGGGGATTGCAGAGCTCGGGACATATGGTGGAGTGCAGAGCGCCATTAGGAAAGTGAACCAAGGAGGGCAGAAAATGCCTATTTAGCAATGCCAGAGGCAGCGCCACATCAGTAAAAACCAAGGAGAGCTTGGGCGCCAGACGGGTGACGCCAGCAGGCAACATAAAAGCGGACCTCCGATCATGAGCCTTTTGACTGACCTTAGATGGCACCCGCTGGAGACAAAGCAAAGCAAGCTGGGAGCGGGGGAAGACCTGCGATCGCGGAATAGTACCAGAGACACTACAGAGCAGCACAATACTGGCAAGAACAACTGCTGGGCACCTCCTCACTCGCTCACCCACTGAAATAAATATTGGTCAGCACTCTCCTCCAGGGAAAGACCTCAAACCGGCACAATGATCTGAGCCACAGGGAAGGACAAGAGGACCACATGGCGGATGAGTTAGAGGTGCAGGATAACGGAACGGTGAGCCACAGGAGGAGGACTAATTCACGAGCTGGGGGGGAGGGACGGCGAAGCAACCTTAATGCCAGGAAGACATCCAGGAACAGGCCGCAGGCGATAACGTGAGGTTCACTCAGAGGAATTCAAGGCAACAGCTAGGAATACCCATGTGAGCAGATAGAACATCCCTGTGCACTGGCGCTGTACAGGGGCTACTTAGGAAAAGAGCTTATCTTCTCAACTAGCCTCATTACAGGAACCTCGGCAGCCACCACGATGGTGGTTTGAACTGGGGACACGTTGTCCCAGCATTCACTGTGTCATGGTTTGATTTTTTCTTTTTTTTCTCCTTTATTCAGGGACCTGGGTGACGGGGCTGACGTGGGGGGAACAAAGACGGGCAACAAACAATGTAGAAACACAATTAGGTAGCCTGAAGTGGATGGACGGGGTGGATGCGGGGTCGTGGAGGGGGAAGAGGGGAGAATGGAAAGAAAGGGGTGAACAAGGGCTAGCAAATAGGTACACACCATCACTATGGTGATCACTAAGCTCTCATGGAACGTTAGAGGTATGAATGCCCCCTCCAAACATCAGAAGATTTGGAAATACCTCACAGACCAACACTTTGATATAGTAGCTCTTCAAGAGACCCACCTCAAGAGATCAGAAGATCACAGGCTAAAGCACAAGGCATACCCGCTGATATATAAATCCTCTTCCTCCACAAAACACAAAGGAGTGGCCCTCCTCTTCCACCCCTCCCTCAAGTTCCAACCAGAAGACTACAAAACTGATAGGGATGGGAGAGTAGTACTAGTAAAAGGCTGCATTCAGGGAAAGCTATGTACAATAGCATCAGTATACGCGCCCCACACTAACCAGGCGACTTTCATACGCAACACCCTGTCCCTACTGGGGGGATTTGCAGTGGGAGACATAAACTTGATGGGAGATTTTAACCTCACCTGGCATTCAGGGGCCGGCAGCACACACCCACATAGATCCCACACAGGGAGCTTCCTGAAAAATGTTAAACAGGCCATCCAAACAATGGGCCTCAGAGATACCTGGAGGGAAGCGCACCCAGAGGACAAAGATTACACCTTCTTCTCCCACATCCACCGCACCTACTCTAGACTAGACTATATATTCATGAGTCAAGCCTTAAACAAGTACGTTAGAGATGCCACCATTAAGCCCATTATTATTTCTGACCAGTCTAATGCCTCAAGAGTTAAAATCACAGATAATAGTAGGGAGGTTAGGTCTAAAAATATTTTTGTTCACAATTTTTAACTTGTTTGGGTGTACTAATGTGCGGCAACAGTGATCCCATCAATCAATTATAGTTGATTCAGTCTCTTCTGTAAATTCTCTAACAGCACAGTTGTAGGTATATTTTTAGTTCAGCCAGTGCTTGCCAAGTTCCGACCTCTGCTTACTGAGTGTTTCATTATCGTTACCCATCATCAGAAGATAATATTCTTTCGAAGTGGGGGTATCTTGCATGTTGCATTACCTCATAAGCAGCTTTGCTGAAACCTCTTTCAGAGTGTGCTGCAGACCACTGTCTCAGACAACCACCAATATAGATATTTAAAAAGTGTGGCTGCGAGGGGGGGGCGTGGCTAGCAAAAATGGCCGTGTGGACATGATCCATGACGGCTCCACTGCAGAATGTCAGACAACAGAAGACAAAGAGACACTCCCACCAACAAAGCCACCGATTCATTCCTGGATTTCACCAGCAAGCCATGCGGACTCGGCCGGGATGACCGAGAGCAGAATACTATGCCCGGATGGCAGCCGATTAGAGGTGAACTGGTGAGGGACAGACTCAGCCAGGGAGACAGCCTGAGGCCGGATTGGAAGAAGCCACGTGTTGAGGCACTGTGATCCCCCTGCACCACGAGTGGCGGTAAGTGGTTGCTGCTCCCCCCTTCCTGTGGAGCCTACCAAAACACAGAGCGACTTTCCCTGTGGTGCCAGTGAGTGGGGATTGCAGAGCTCGGGACGTATGGTGAAGTTCAGAGCGCCATTAGGTAAGTGAACCAAGGAGGGCAGAAAATGCCTATTTAGCAATGCCAGAGGCAGCGCCACATCAGTAAAAACCAAGGAAGGCTAGGGCGCCAGACGGGGGACGCCAGCAGGCAACATAAAAGCGAACCTCCGATCATGAGCCTTTTGACTGACCTTAAGATGGCACCCGCTGGAGACAAAGCAAAGCAAGCTGGGAACGGGGCAAGACCTGCGATCGCGGAATAGTACCAGAGACACTACAGAGCAGCACAATACTGCCAAGAACAACTGCTGGGCACCTCCTCACTCGCTCACCCACTGAAATAAATATTGGTCAGCACTCTCCTTCAGGGAAAGACCACAAACCGGCACAATGATCTGAGCCACAGGGAGGGACAAGAGGACCACATGGCGCAGGAGTTGGAGGTGCAGGATAACGGAACAGTGAGCCACAGGAGGAGGACTAATTCACGAGCTTGGGGGGAGGGATGGTGAAACAACCTTAATGCCAGGAAGACATCCAGGAACAGGCCGCAGGCGATAACATGAGGTCCACTCAGATGAATTCAAGGCGACAGCTAGGAATACCCATGTGAGCAGATAGAACATCCCTGTGCACTGGCGCTGTACTGGGGCTACTTAGGAAAAGGGCTTATCTTCTCAACTAGCCTCATTACAGGAACCTCGGCAGCCACCACGATGGTGGTTTGAACTGGGGACACGTTGTCCCAGCATTCACTGTGTCATGGTTTCATTTTTTCTTTTTTTTTCTCCTTTATTCAGGGACCTGGGTGACAGGGCTGACGTGGGGGGAACAAAGACGGGCAACAAACAATGTAGCAACACGATTGAGTAGCCTGGAGTGGATGGACGGGGGTGGATGTGGGGTCGTGGAGAGGGAAGAGGGGAGAATGGAAAGAAAGGGGTGAACAAGGGCTAGCAAATAGGTACACACCATCACTATGGTGATCACTAAGCTCTCATGGAACGTTAGAGGTATGAATGCCCCCTCCAAACATCAGAAGATTTGGAAATACCTCACAGACCAACACTTTGATATAGTAGCTCTTCAAGAGACCCACCTCAAGAGATCAGAAGATCACAGGCTAAAGCACAAGGCATACCCGCTGATATATAAATCCTCTTCCTCCACAAAACACAAAGGAGTGGCCCTCCTCTTCCACCCCTCCCTCAAGTTCCAACCGGAAGACTACAAAACTGATAGGGATGGGAGAGTAGTACTAGTAAAAGGCTGCATTCAGGGAAAGCTATGTACAAGAGCATCAGTATACGCGCCCCACACTAACCAGGTGACTTTCATACGCAACACCCTGTCCCTACTGGGGGGATTTGCAGTGGGAGACATAAACTTGATGGGAGATTTTAACCTCACCTGGCATTCAGGGGCCGGCCGCAAACACCCACATAGATCCCACACAGGGAGCTTCCTGAAAAATGTTAAACAGGCCATCCAAGAAATGGGCCTCAGAGATACCTGGAGGGAAGCGCACCCAGAGGACAAAGATCACACCTTCTTCTCCCACATCCACCGCACCTACTCTAGACTAGACTATATATTCATGAGTCAAGCCTTAAACAAGTACGTTAGAGATGCCACCATTAACCCCATTATTATTTCTGACCATGCACCAGTATCAGTCTCCCTGGAGTTGTCCTGCCCGCAGCTAAATTCAGGAGATGGTTCTTCCCCAACACAGTAGCCCGCGACAAAACACTGCGCGACACACTATGAACAACCATCAAGAAATTCTTTCAACTAAACGACCCTCAAGACACATCCCTGGCGAACAACTGGGACGTGTGTAAATCAGTGGTTAGGAGCCAATGCTGGACTCTAATGGCTGCCCTCAACAAAGAGAAAGCGGCGGAAAGGTTGAGTCTGGAAGGGGAATTGAAAACTTTAGAACACACCCACAAGGCTAATCCCACGCTAGCACTTCAAAGAAAGGTCACAGCCCTGAAAGGGAAACTACATGTGCTTTACTCTAATAGGGCAGAACTGACATTACTACGCCTTAAGCAGACATCATATACACAGGGCAACAAAGTGGGAGTGCATTTGGCACAACAGTTGCGAGTGATGAGAGAGAAGGACTACATTGGAGACATACAGGATCCCTCAGAAACACAGACACAGGAAGAGTCAGGGAAAGTACGAATATTTAGGGATTTCTACAGCACATTATGCACAGCTGACCAACCCAGCTTCCAGGCACAATCAGATTACCTTAGTGCAGTGGAGCTCCCGCAGGTCACCTCAACTCAGAATGAACTGTTGGGAGAACCCATATCAGAAGAGGAGGTACAGATGGCACTCTGGGCTCTGAAGCTGCATAAGTCTCCAGGGCCAGATGGCTGGACAACGCCGTTTTATCAAACTTTCAGCGCAGAATTAATCCCCAATTGACCCCCCTTTTTAACCACATCGCAGATGCCCAGCAGGTGACACACACTATACGTGAAGCACCTATCACAGTGATACCCAAAACTGGGAAAGACCCACAGCAATGCGGATCTTACCGCCCCATAGCACTTCTCAACCTAGACGCCAAGCTATATTCTAAAATATTGGCCACCCGCCTAGAGAACTTGATGCCAGGATTGATACACCAGGACTAATCCGGCTTCACTAAAGGCAGACACACGCACAACAATGTGTGCACAGTGATACACTTAATAGAAAAGACTACTAAAAAGCAGATCCGCGCAGTTCTTCTCGGCTTAGATGCCGAGAAGGCATTCGATCGGGTGGACTGGCCCTTCCTCTTTCAAGCCCTCCAGTGGTTTGGCTTCTGTGAGACATTTATAAACATGATGAAGCCTAACTTTACAGCCCCAAGTGCCAGAATTCTAGTTAATGGGGTAAGCTAGGATCCTTTTTTCCTGGGAAGAGGGACGAGACAGGGATGCCCGCTATCCCCACACCTCTTTGTGCTTAGCATTGTTCCCTTAGCCGCAAAAGTTAGAGAGAACCTGATGATCAGGGGTGTAGATTTTGGACCCGATGAACATAAGATCTCTCTGTTCGCTGACGACATCTTACTGACACTTTCTGACCTGCAGCGATCTTTGACAACACTTCAGAAGGAGCTGAGAAGCTTTGAAGAGGTTGCTGGACTCCGCATTAACCTACCCAAATCCTTCCTCCTCAATCTGACATTAGCGGAAGCAGAGATGGGAGACCTTGTATCCACAACCTCATTTCAGTGGGCCATCAGTGAATTAACATACCTAGGTATAAAATTAACCCCCAAACTCTCAAGGTTATTTGCAGCTAATTACCCTCCACTCTTTCATCCTCTGCAAACCGACCTTAAGCGTTGGGCGCTGCTATACCTCTCAAGGATCGACAGAATACATGCCATTAAGATGGTAGTTCTCCCAAAATTCTTGCACCTATTTCAGAGTTTGCCCATTGACCTAGAGAGACACTTCTTACTGGGAGTCCACAGACTTCTTAAGAAATGTATTTGGGAAAATAAAAGACCGAGGCTCCCCTTCAATCTCCTACGGAAGCCGTCTGACGAAGGAGGTTTTGCGATGCCTGACCTGACCTTCTATTAGAAAGTGGAACTACTCCGAGTTATAGTCGAATGGTCCCAACGTGAGTCAGATAAACACTAGCTACACATGGACCGAGCAATCACGGGAAGGGTGATATGGGATCTCCTTTGGAAACCAAAGTTGGACTGACCGGCGAATGTCTACATAAGTACCCCCACTAGAACGACCCTCAAAACTTGAGATTACGTACTGAGACAGACTGAATGGACAACGTTTCCCTCATTGTTCATCCCCATACACCACAACCCAGTTTTCCCACCAGCATTACAGTCAGGAGCCTTTGACGCATGGAAGGAGGGAGGATGCCTCACCCTAGCTGACATTTTCCATAATTGGGATATATTAACGTTTGAACACTGTCAAAGAGACTTCCACCTTCCAAACACAGAATACTTTCACTACTTCCAATTGCACCACTGGGTCCTGCAAACCGAGATTAGAGAAAGGGTGACAACAGAATTTACGGCAATAGAGCGCTACGTGAAGGGGGCAGGTTCAGTAAAAGGGGCCATCTCCTTCCTTTATTCCCTATTGCTGCATACACTTCCCTCCAGGTGCCCATTTTGAATTCTGGGAACGAACGCCAGGTCATGATATCACAGACACACAATAAAAGGCCTTATGGAAAGATATAAGGCAACTCAGCCACTCGCTAGGTCAACGTGAAGCTCACTACAAGATACTCTACGACTGGTATCTATACTCTACCAAACTAAAAAAGATATTTCCTAACACATCGGACCTCTGCTGGAGAGGGTGTGGTATTTTGGGTAACTTTCTCCACATATGGTGGGACTGCCCAATAATCTGCCCCTTCTGGTCTGAAATCCTAGCTCAAATTAAAGAGATATTGGGGTAGCCAATCCCAGACACCCCGGATTTTACGCTTTTAGGTCTTCGAGATTAAGGCTTGAAATACCAAACGACAGCCGACCAAGCCATAATGTGGCTCTGTCTTGGGGCGGCCAAGTCGGCAATAGCTGCTGCCTGGAAAAAGAAAGTAGCCCCGGCCATAACACAATGGCACACACATTTATGGCAAGCACTCATTATGGAGTGTATGAGCGACATCTATAGGAACAAACTTAAAAACTGTGAATATGCCTGGGGTCCTTTGGTCAGCTATCTATCTAGAGGTATTCCGCTGACCACCTGTCCCTCGAGGGTTAGAGCACTGCATCTGTTCCAGTTCTAAACAGGGCCTCTGTCCCCGCTTGAGCCTACTCCAGAGCCAGATTCGCACCTCCACATCACCCAGGTCACCGGTTAGCCCAGGTTAATTTGTTTTTTCCTTATTGTTTACTCTCATTTTCTTTCCTAAATCTAGTTTTGGTTTGCTTTTCACTCCTCTGTCTTCTGCCCATAAGTGGAAGCAGTACTACAATAGCTGTTCACTGGAAATAGACTCATGGGAAGGAGGGTAAGGGGAGGAGGGCAGGGTTTAATTTAAGGAAACTGTTTGAAATTGTAATGTGGGCATTAAGGTAATACCTGGACATGTATATGAAGGAGAGATGACTCGGATTACCCAACAAACTCTGTACAAGGAAATAGATATCTAACAGCTATATGCGAGAATAAGAATTGAATATATCACCATGTTTGAGGATTAATGTCCTGAAAATCAATAAAAACAAGTTTGACAAAAAGAAGTGTGGCTGCACAGATATATTCATTCCAACAGTACATTATGGGAGACACAGGGCTTTCTTTCTTCAGACCTTTTTGAGTGGTATTGAGTGGTATTGGAAAGGAGTTACCAGCTGAGCTGTTAATTGTGTGCTTTTTAAAAGGGCATAACACAGGAGGCCTTTGCACCGAAGCGGCTACAAGGGTCTGTGTTGAGCTCTTAACTACACAGCTTCGACCATGATTCAATTCCATAGCGCTCTGGTTATCGACACAGACTTCTGCAGTGCATTCTCTAATAGAGGTTTAATAAAGTGTGATAGTGCATTTCCCACTGATTAACTGGACTTGCATTTATTTTACATTTAAGCAGTGTGTTATTTTATGTGTTTATACCTGAAGATGAAAGACTGAAAAAAGTTGCAGAATATTTTGGCTTTTTTCCACGTCTTTGACCTTGCCCCATTGTGCACAGCATCACAGTTCCCTTACTTGTTTTAATGTACTTTGACCGCTGTGGTCTGGTAGCGGGGTGGGGTGGAGAATGTGATTGGTGGTGATGACTGTGGTGGTTGTGTTGGTGTGCTTTTGATATGGGGGTCTGGTGGTATAGTTTTGATCATGGTGAATTAGTTGTGTAGTGTTTTATGGATATGCTGGCTCTGTTGGTGTGGTTGCAGTGACTAGTAGTTGTGCTGTTTG
Source organism: Triturus cristatus (assembly GCF_964204655.1). Classification (NCBI taxonomy): domain Eukaryota; kingdom Metazoa; phylum Chordata; class Amphibia; order Caudata; family Salamandridae; genus Triturus; species Triturus cristatus. The sequence goes on from NC_140584.1 coordinate 543,401,779, forward strand.
GTAGAAACGATGGTTGTGGTTTTGGGTATGGTGGTATGGTGGTTTGTGGAAATGGTAGATGTGATTGTGGCAATATGTTGATGTTGTGGTGGTTGTTGTGGTATCTAGTGAAAATAAATGGTACTTATGGCAGTATGGTAGTGGTGACCGTGCTGTGTTTGTTGTGATGTCTTGTGGTAATTGTGGCTGTTGCTGTGGTTGTAATGATATAATTGTTGTGCTGGTGTCCCGTTCAATTGATGGTTACGATAGTAAAGGTATTGTGATGGCGTGGTGGTTGTGATGCTGTCTTGTAAAAATGGTGATTGAGTTTTTGCCAGCAATGGTGTGGTGGTTGTATTGGTGTGCTGTAAAATGGTGGTTTTAGTGGTTGTGATGGCAATAAAAGTGTTGCTTGTATGGTGATGTCTTCTGGAAATGGTGATAGTTGTGGTTGTGATGTTAGTGATGGTGACTTCTGGAAATGGTGGTTGTGGCAGTAGTAGTTATGGTGTCTTGTTGACGTGGTGACTAAGGTGGTGACAGTGGCATTGGTAATACCTGCCCACTTAACGCAGAGTTCCTGTGATCTGCTGCCGTAGCGACTGCAGCCCACAACCAAGGCTCATTGAACATCAAATCAACTCTAGACAGTGTCTCATTAGCCACGCTGTGTTTGTTTCTTAAGCTGTCCTGCAAGTGCTCAAGCCTGGCAGGATGCTTTGATGAGTCAAATTCTTCTCATTTGAAACAATTTTGCCAAAAATAATAATCAGACCAACAAAATGCAAAAGTTGTACTCCATTTCTGTTGGTCATAAATGATTCACAACTTTTGTGTAAGTTTACTACTTTTCAGTATTCACAAAGGTAAACTTAGACCAAAAGTCAAACTTTACTAGTAGTACCTTACCTTTGTGTACACCAAAAAGTACTAAAGTTAGACTTTTGGTCTAACTTTACCTTTGTCAATACCGAAAAGTAGTAAAGTTCGACTTTTGATCTCAGTCTACTTTTGTGAATACCAAAACGTAATAAACTTACACAAAACTGTGTTTGCCTTTGTAAATGGGGCCCCAAGTATCAGATGGGCTTACTTACAAGCCCCTTGCCGCCAATGCGTCAATTTTACTATGGGAAACAGTGAGGTACAGGCGATGCAAGGGGCTTGTAAATAGGTGCCACAAAGTGCCATGAAGCAGTGCAGACCGGGGCTGCGAGTAGAGTTGGTGTGTCTCGTGTCTTTGCTCTGAGCTCTCAGTGCAGAGATGGAGAGGAGTGAGCATCAACACCTGTGCCGTGAAGCGGTTCAAAGGTGAGTGAGTGCTAAATCCGAAGGTGAGGGAGTGCTAAATCCGCGTACGCTCACTGGACCCATCCATTGAACCAGAAATCGAACGGACTAGTTCACACAAGACACCGAATCAACCGCGGCGCATGCACACGTTCTGTGTGTCAAAGGGTAACACTGAGGACCAATCGCACGGCGTATAATACGCGAGACTGAAAGATCTCAAGGCGCCTCCACAGCGCGTCATAGCTGTCCTGATATGTGCTGCCCCGGAGTGTGGAGATGGCTTTCACAGGAGGGGAGCGAGACACGGCAACCTGCTGTTTGAAGTGTGTCCACTGAGCGCAAAGGTATTGTAACTGATGCCCGGTTCTGCCCCATCCACCCCCGCACCCCTCTTATCCGAGCTGCAGGGCGAGCGGGACCATGCCGAGAGTCGAGTCGGAAGTCGCAAAATGATGACAAACTAAAATGAAGGAAAAAATCAACACATATTAGCGCGACGATAAATGAGCACAGTACGATTCCCGAGCTTCAAGGGGCACCACCTACAAATAGTAATGCCCACATGGCTATCAGGCCAGAGTTATGGGCACTTTGTTTAAAAACACCAATAAATTCGCACATCACATGGTGTGAGTGTTCTACGGATGCAAATACAAGAGGTAAAATATTTGCAAGAAATAGAAACTGTAAACTGAGAGACAGGCGTTGACAAACAATATTTGTGAAGATATATAGTAACTTGAGGTTCACGATATAGCGCCGACCTGGATCTGGAGATCAACGGACGCTGTACACAAACCGTTGTAACAGTTGTGAAAGTGCTGTATGTGGAGGGAGGGGCCCAGATGGCAGATTGCAGTAGTGATGGTTACAGGTGAGAGTGGGGTGCCTGTAATTCAGATAAAAAGAACACCACAACGTTCGAATGTCGGATCCTACATACCCCAGCCACAATTACACGTGTTTATAGTTTCGTTTTCGGGTTCAATGGAGGGAGGGTGATTTACCACGAATCACACGAGGTTTTCGGCTAAGAGTTGGATGCCGGGATTCGAATGGGAAAATGTTCAACACTAAACGACACGTGATAACGTGTCAAGAAAGATCGCCTCTATGCCGCGCATATCACACTTTAAAAACGAATGTGATGGCTAATTCTTTTTTTAAATGATTGCCCTCCGTGTTCGTGTGAATTCAGTTCAAACCGCGGCCGTGGCTAGTTTGTATCGGCGGGATTTGCTTTCACGAGTTCGAAAAATTGTGTCGGGACATGCGCGTTTTCGGTAAACAGTTCAACTCTTATCAGTCGTGCTTCGAGCTAGATGACTACCAGCTTACTGTAACACAAGGCTCATCACAATATTTAGAGTTTTCACCATTGACTCACGCCCGTTTATCTTGTTATTTAAAGAACTGAGCCCGGCGTCAGCAGAACACGTATGCACAGAACAGATCTTTCTTTTAATTCACATTGTTGTTTCACTCAAGCTCCTGGTAAAAAGAGAAGCGGTACGACAGTGTGAATTGGAAAAGAAAAGTTGTCAAGGTCACTTTCGCTATTTTCAGATTATTAGACCGTCGTGGCAATGCACGAAATTAGCATTTGTACGAATGTTATGTGCGCTAAAAGGTGACATTGGAACAGAAACAAACTGAGCAGAAAGGTACCGCGGGTCGTGAATACATTTGGGAATTTCGATGAAACAATGTAGAGCCCTGGAAATAAAAAACGGTGTTGCCATGTCCTGTTGAACTTGTGTGTTTTTCGAGCCCTTCGCCGCTTGCTTCTAATCTGCCGTACCCTTGATTTGCAGCCCTTCATGGCTGCGTGATATTAGCAGTGTAGTTTATACCGTGAGGTAAAGGCGGAGTTCCGTATTACTCAGACCTGTGAAGATCACTGAGAAAGATTAACGGCTGGGCATTAGCTGGCTGGATCTGAACATGTGTCATGTAGGCTACGCACAGTTATGCTCCATGTGCATTAACCAACGGGACTGTCTACTTGTTTTTGGAATTGCACGTCTTGGTGTAGTACATGACACACACATTACAATGCACATAACAATTGCAGGTTAACGGCGCTCGCTCCTGTGTTCTGCGAGACACAACACAGTGTCTGTTTGCTACAAAAGATCCCTGGCTAATACAGTGCTGCGCCTCAGAAGGCTAGTCGATTGTTTATACAGCGCTTTATCGTCTGAGTCTGGAAGCGCTGTGAAAGTGATATTCCGCTCCCCAAGAGTGGTGCACAGCTCTCATGCTACCCCCAGAGGTCCATGCCTGTCTCGTAGTATCTTTTCATGTGTGACCGTCTCGAACGTCCTGCCTGTCTCACTCCTACCGGTCAAGACGTGTGCCCCAACATTGCACCTCTCCAAAGGCCTGGCTGGAGCTCTCAGGGCCTGTGGACAGGTCAGGGAGGAGGGGCAGGGCTCAGTGGGGTGAAAGTGAGGGCATCGCTCCTGCACGGGGTCCGGGGTTGCCATCCTGCGTAGATCAGCAGTCCGAACTGTTATGAGAATAAAGGGCTTTCTGCGGTTGAGCTCTGGCGAGGTGTCCACCATGGAGCCGGGTGCTCCGTTCAGGAAAGAACGGGGGGTATTGAGGGCAATGGTTGGGATGGGTGGGGGGGGGGGGGGGGGAGGGGTGGAGGTCTACACACTCCTCTATCATTATGCACAATTCTGAGGTGGTAAAGCTGTGCTGTGGTCTGATGCTCTGAGTCCAGACTCTGTCCTCTCTCCGCTGTCTAATATTCAATGTGCGAATACATCCTGTGTGGGGGGAGCAGAGGGAGTGACCGCCCGGGCCGCCCCCCGTAGCGTAGCAAGCATGGCTGGACACTAATGCGCACAAGGTATTGCCTTACCCCACTCACATCCCCTGGTTTATGTAGCAGAAAAAGGACATTGATTGGGGCAAATGGGCCGCTCAACTTCTCGCTGCCCCGGTGTCACTGCACCTGCTACACCGTTTACAGTTAAGCACCCGGTCAGTCCTTATTTTTGCAAAACAGGCCTGCGACAGTGTGTCCTTGGCACTGTTGGTGTATGAGGAAAGATCAATTCCAGAGACAGTGCTTGGAAGAAAGCGAAGCATTCACTGCTCCCCTGAAAATTAAAAGGTTGGTGGTGCACCTGAGCGCCCGCACTCACTTTCCCACTTCCTGATCGGCGCCCTCGCGTTGCCACCTTGGTCCCCAGTCCCCACACACCCGAGTTCCCTTCTGTGTGAAGAGACTGCGCACTAGAAACGTGCCCTTCACCAATAGCGCCCAGCGGACTCCTCCGGCGCAGGGAGGGATCTCTAATGCGAGGGGCTCAGTGGACAGATTCCTCACTGGAGATGGATGGAGACCCCTGAGCCCCACCCCCTGCCTGGCGCTGCTCTCCAAGTGCCCGAGCCCCTGTACAAATGGGATGAGAAGGCAGCGCGCAGAAAGCCCTAACTCCTCCTCCCGGGCACGGCCTGTATTTGAGCTTTGCGGGGATCAGGGGGAGACACACGGGAGGTGAGGAGATCCGGGCAGCTCCCTCGTAGGGCGGTCCTCGCAGCAGCCGCAGCCTCCGCCGCTGTAGATTCTCCGCAGGGGGTACCTGCTCACCCCGCCCCTCGCCGGCGCCTGTTGATCCATTTCGAGTCTGACCGTCTCAGCTGACAGCGGATCTGACGCCATCCGGACCTATGCCCAGGCGTGAGTTGACCCGTCTCAGGCACCCACAGACACCCAGGTGTCAGGTACCTCTGCACCGCATGCCCTGACATCCCAGAGTTTTGTTCCACCTCGTGGCCCGCTCACAAGACACCCCCGGAATCTTTTCCCTGACACCCCTGGACTCTCTGCCCAGACGCTCCTACATCTCTGCCCAGACTGGACCCTCGGCCAGACTTTGCCAGCACCCCTGCTCTCGTACCCCTGGACCCACAGCCGGCCCCCCAGCGACCCATTGCGCGGGCAGCGGTGGATCGCCGGCAGCAGCACCCTGGGAGAGGCCGCCCCGACTCTCCTGGACCCTTCGCTCAGACCTACTGGGACCCTCTGCCCGGACTCCCCTCAGAGAAGTGGTGGGCTCCGGTGGATCCGTGGACCATCGGCTACTGGACTGAAGAGACCCCCGCCAGGGGCCCTCTGGAGGAGGCGCAGCCGGCAGCAGAGGGCGCCAGCCGGGCACTGTACCTCGCGCTGCAAGACCCCATGGGCTCCGATGTGCGGGACATGAGCGCCCTGCTGCCCCCGGTGTCCTCCCTGGCGGGCGGCGGCAGCTGCAGCATCCCCATGGGCGGGGGGTCCCAGTGGGCCCCCATGCTGGACTTCTCTCCGGGGGCCCCCTACGGCTCTCTGGCTCCGCACTCCTACATCAAGCAGGAGCCCAGCTGGGGCGGGGGCAGCCTGCACGAGGACCAGTGTCTCAGCGCGAAGGTGACCGTGCACTTCTCCAGCCAGATCACGGGCACCGCCGAGGCGTGCCGGTACGGGGCCTTCGGGGCCCCCCCGCCCAGCAGGGCCCCGCAGCCGAGCCAGCCCCCTGCAGCCCAGGTCCGCATGTTCTCCAACGGCCCGTACCTGCCAAACTGCCTGGAGAGCCCGCAGGCCATCAGGAACCAGGGTGAGTGTGAATACGGTGTGAATGCACTCTACTGTTGGGAGTGCCAGCCTTTGCGAACAAACTGCCTATTGAATAAGCGCATGTGATCTATGTGACAGGACCATCCTTGTGGGAAGTATGGCTGCACAATTATCGTGGTGAGTGCTTATGTAAGAAAAACACAAATCTAATGCCGGGAGTATGAATGTGTAATCATTGAGGTGCACACCTGTCTGGTGAATGTGAGCGCGCGCTGCACTACACTGTGGTGAATGCGCAATCATTGAGGTGCATGTGCCACCTCTCTGATGAAAGTGAGCGCGCGCTGCGCTATACTGTGGTGAATTCGCAATCATTGAGGTGCTTGTGCCACCTCTCTGATAAAAGTGAGCGCGCGCTGCGCTATACTGTGGTGAATGCGCAATCATTGAGGTGCATGTGCCACCTCTCTGATGAAAGTGAGCGCGCGCTGCGCTATACTGTGGTGAATGTGCAATCATTGAGATGCATGTGCCACCTGTCTGGTGAATGTGAGTGCATACTGCACTACACTGTGGTGAATGTCTAATCCTTGAGATGCACGTGCCGCCTGTGTGGTGAATGTGAGCGCAGGCTGCACTACACTGTGGTGAATGTCTAATCCTTGAGATGCACGTGCCGCCTGTGTGGTGAATGTGAGCGCAGGCTGCACTACACTTTGGTGAATGCGCACTCATTGAGATGCACGTGCCGCCTGTTTGGTGAATGTGGGTGCAGGCTTTAAGACAAATGTGGTGACTGTTCAATCATTGCTTCTGCAAGTGCGCCATCCTTGTGGTAATTGTGATGGCAGTTGCCCAAACCTTGTGGCGAATGGGATCACACAAATGACACACACAAGTTGTGTGATGAGTGTCTTGCCACACTTGTGTTTCGGCCCAATTCTTGTCACCAGTGAATTTTAACAGTTCACACGTTGAGTCGCCATAAACAGTTTGAAAATGACAACAGCAACATGAGTCATCAGTGCTGGAGACAGTATGTGATGATGTTACATACGTCATGCGTGAATGTGACAGTGCGATCCTGCGTTCGCACAGTTCGTGTATGTGCGTTTTTTGCGCAGTTCTTCAGATGAATGTGAAAAAATGACAGCACATGTGTTATTAATGCGATTGCACAGGTGTTGCTAGGGTCGCGTGATGAGTGCGTGAGACCAATTTTTGGTATTAGTGTGTTGCACAATGTGCATTAAAAGCGACAGAGCATGCGTCGTTCGATACTCGTGTTTGCACAGATTGCGAGAGGCACGTGATAGCAAAATAAACGTGATGTATGTATTTGCACAGTTTCTGTGATCGTTTTTTTAAATTGCGTGATGAGTGTGCCTCCACAGCAGTTCGTGTTTTATGAATGAGTGTTGCAAGACATGAGATTATTGTGTTTGAAGAGTCAGCGTCATCAGGGCGAAAGTAACATACATATATTAGTGTGATAAACAGATTTCTGAGGACAAAACTGTCCTGTTTAACCCACCGAGTTTTGGGGTAATTTGAGAAGCTGACAGCACGTATCCCATATGTTCTTCTTTTAGTTAAATTGAGAGTTATTTCGGCACTATCCCCAGTGCCACTTCACATACCTTTCTTTACTCAGGGTCACTGGAATTATGCGATAGGCAAGGACCACATTTTGCGACTATTTTGAATAAATTATGCGGCAAGAAAAAGGCAAATTATTATGTATGATGCCGCACATTCTGTGAGAGTATTACAGCATTATGTTGTCTTTTATTTCTTGCTTGGTTAAAGATGCCACCTCGTAAGTAACAGTCTAAAACTCCAATAGGCGCGTAACAGGTGGCCAGTCAACTTTTGAGAAGGGCGTTCAACCTGCTGCGTTTTTAAGAACTTTTGGTCCATTTCAGATAGAAACGATTTTTGGATTATTCTACAGCAGGTAATGGATTATATGGCAAATGTGGTAATTCCATACTAATGCAGAAAACAAATTCGCCATAGAATTCCTTAATTCCAGTGGCCCTGTCTATGGTATATAGTACTGAACTCACAGTGCACTGACTTCTTTGTTGCCTGGGGCACTTCACTCCCAAACAGACCCTATACAGCACAGCACAATGCATGTTTTCCACGATAATCAACATGGGTTACAGATCCTCGTGAAAATAGAATATGTTGAATTCGACAAATACATGAAACAAATGAAGCTACTGGAATCTGCCCACAAGGACTAGTTGAGAGTTGATCTTAACACGTCTTGAGTCAAAAGCGTATACTTGATAAATGATGTTATTCTTGTGGAAGATAAAATCACCTCGATCCCACAGTATTGTGCAAGTAGATGACACAGACCTTCACAAACTCCGGTCCGAGAATGAACTCCGAACAGGACCGTGGTCTGCGCCGCAAAGCCACGCTAAAAGTGCCCAGTGCTATGTAAGTGGCCACTGACAGTAAGAATATATCCCTCCCCAACCCCACCCCACCTACGAGGGCCACAGTCTGCCTTCTGGTACTGGCGCATAGGTCATAGTGGTGTGACCTTGTGCATTTGTAGGAAACACAAGACAGAAGTACTTTAGGTGCGGTAGTTGTTGCAAAAGCTGTGGTGTGTGCTTGAGTGTGGCTTTCGCTGCATGTGAGATTTAATGGAGATTTGCACCGGAGGTGTTTGCCAAAAGCCATTGACGCCTGCTCTCCCCCAAAGCAAACCAACCAAAAGAAACATATTGGAAGTTATGGGTTGTATTTATTTACGACATATTGGTTAACTTGGCCAAAATACCTGACAAGAGAATCCAAGACTGACCTACATTTTGACAAATAAACATGTATTAATTTTGCAAGAAATACATTTAGATCTAACAAAACTTTCGAGGTCAGTCTTGCTCCAGCCCGTACCATAATTTAACTTTTGACCAAGGATAACTGCGTGACCGTTCTGACTCACTACACGGTCCTTAAATATGATTTGCTAAGATGACACCTGAACCTTGTCAGTGAGCTCACATGGCCATTTCCCCTTAAACACCCACATGATATGGTTGATTCTGTGCCCCCTCACTCAACGCCCTTCCCCCGCTGATCCCCCCGTTTTGCCCCATGAAGCTCTCTCCTCAACTACATCGGGGTTTGCCGCACGGGGCCCCGTCCCCTGTCCCAAACACGGCCACCCCTCTCAGTGGCCCATTCTAGGGGCAATATTGTTCATGCAAAGCCTACGCATTCATGTGACAAACTATCATATCAAGTTCACCAAAAGTATTAAAAAAACAACTAGAACAGCACTAACAACACTACAAGGGCGACCGTTGACACTAACATTAGGCCCAGTCAGTGCCCTGAGGGGACCCCACACTCCACAAGAGCAGGGGGAGCTGTGAGCGTACAACTCACTGAGGGCACTCCAGGGAGACGGACAAGCGAAGCGCAATAGAACTCACTGCTGAGCAGCGCGCGCGGGCTTGCAGTGCCCTGGGCCGCCTTGTGCGTGACACAGAGGCGATCTGCATTAGGAGCCAAAGCCTAGAATCTCATGCCCACGCAGCTAAGGTTGATCAAAGAACAGAAACCCATGTCAGAAAGGCCCTGGAGACCTAGATCTTTGGATCCTCCGACGAATTTTGCTCATCACTCATATAGTGAGTGCCCTCTTTGGTCCACCTTGACTTTTTCCGCATGGCGCCAAGATGCTCTTTTCGGAGTGACAGCTGCGCTCTACTAATACCTATTCAAATTCAAAATTCAAATCTGTACCCAGGTGCAGTTCAGCACCCACCTGGGGTGCTCAGACACCAGCACACACCCTACCTAACATGGCTGCCTGGGCCACATCTGAGGTGGAACAAGCACCCACTTTCTGGTCACTTCCTATGGCGCTGCTCGAGATCTTTTGCAATGTGCCCGAGTCCATCTCAACCTGCCCCACTGAGAGGTGCAGGGTCGGGGGCTTGGCCGTGGCCAGGAGAGAGTGGGGGTAGAACGGCCAGGTGCGGAGGAACACAGACAGTGAGAGTCTGTGCGCTTCCTGTACCCTTTTGGGGAAAGAGGCGGGGTGATGCAGCACCGTGCTGTTTCAGAAATAACCTGTTCGCCCACCTCCTAGCTCCCCTCACGGGATCAGGGGATTTCAAGACTAGGCAGTGTGCGCCCTCAGACGCTGTGGTGCCGGTTTGGGCTTCCAGGAACTGTAGAGTAAGGCGGGGGTGAGGAGATGAGTAGTGCGCACTGTCCTACGGGAGGAGGACCCGGCCAGGGGTGACCTGTAGGGTTCACTGTGCCCGGATGTGCTGGTGGAGATAGGTACAGTCAGAGACGATGTCTAGTGTGCTCCATGCTAAGGATGGGGGGCGGAAGAGGTGGGCTCAGCCAGGGGTGACCTGTAGGGCTCATTGTGCCCGGATGTGCCGGTGGAGATAGGTACAGCCAGAGGCGATGTATACGGCGCTCCATGCTAAGGATGGGGAGGATGGCACGGCTTGGGGTGAGCTGTGCCAGGATTGAGAGACGAAGAAGAGGGTTCCAGCAAGAAGTAGTGTGCACTGTGTCGAGGCTGTGTGGGGAGGGGCGTTGTCAGAGGTGAGCGGTAGTAAACAATGTGCAAGAATTGAGGGCCGGGTAGAGGGGCGCAGCCAGAGGTGAGCGGTGGAAAGGGGCCCGGCGTGGGGAGGTGTAGCGCGCGCGTGCCAAGGCTGACAGGGAGGAGGGACACACTCGGAGGTGAGTTGTAGTGTCAAAAGTGGCAGGAGTGGTGGTGGAGGGGGTCACAATAAGAGATGCGCACTCCACAATCAAGGGGTTGCGTCAGCGTGCGCAGTCAGGTGTTTCTGATTGACGATCACTGGTCAGAGATTGATTGGAGGACCCCCGGGGTGGTGGGTGCGGTCCAATGGCTCTTTTAGGATTATAGTTTGTATTTTACCAGTTCGGATCAAAGGAATCTTCTGTGGTCAGAGGTGACACAGAATCTGCAATTTAGATGATGTCATGAGTCAGATGAGAAATGTCACGCGGCCCGTGCTGATCCTAGGGATCGGCTATGATCAGATGTGGTCTTAAGGATCGTCGAAGGTGTCAGTCATGATCAAATGGATTCTCCATGATCACGGGCGATCTGGAGGCTCTGCTAAAGTGCCAGCTTTGACCCAATAGATATTGTATGCCATACGTGGTCTGGATCACGCGCTGTGGTGCCACATACGCCCCCAAAAGATCTCTGCCAAGGGTATCCTGGGATGTCAGATTTGATCCAAGAGATCGTCAATGGTGAGGCGTGATTTAAATAATGTGCTGGTGTGTCAGATATGCCGCCGAGAGATCCCTGTCATGGACCTGCTGGGGTGTCAGCTCTCACTCACACCTGGGTCCAGAGCCTGTAGGCGCGGCGGGCACCATTGTCAGGTTTGGCTTTACTCTCAGTCCACTTGCACACAACGCCACAAAGGGTCTCTTCTCCCTCTGTCCGGCTGCCTGTGCGTCGACTTGTTCATCACTGCAGGGGCTGCGGAGACAGAGCCTGTGAGAACAGGAGCTTCTCCGCACCTTGCAGCCGTCAGAGGAGCCCCCAGAGTGAGAGCGCGCGTGACTGTACTTACAGTAGCAAAGCTGGTGTCGAACTGAATCATTCTGTGTCTGGGGCGGGCCGAATGTCACAAGATCACACAAGCCAGGCCCAAGTCCGCACTGCGCGCGCGCGCGCATACACAACGTCATCCTGTTTATCCGGTACGTTAACTTTACTCGTGTTTTATCGGCCCCAAAAATGTGTAATTCTTCTGCCTTTATTACAAGTGGGTATTTGCGAGCTATGACGTCACGGGCTATAAAGGTGGCATGGCGTGACTGTGCTGGTAGAACTTATCTGTAGGGAACTGTTCGATCTTTACCTACAGAGACCGTATATCACATAAGAACTATATAAATACGAACAGATTTCGAATCGTTTCCACCTGCGATGTCACATACCTCTGCACGTGCTAAATGTACATGTTCTAACCGGTCTTATGTAAAGAACTTAACGCACCTTTAAACCATACTGAATTCATGTCGTTAGACATGATATGCAATATTTTAATCCATTTTGTTGTGTGTAATACGTTATGGTATAAATATCACATGCAGAATCAGGCTAAATGTCAAGTCGTGTCATGTAAGTTACATGCGATGTCATATTGTAAATCAGGAGTATCTAACATAAGTGCTGCGGGTGAGTCCCTGCAAGGTGTGCATGACGCCAACTATGAAAATAATTTCAATTTAGATTAATTGTATGTCAGTTTATGTTATAGAGAACTCATGTACATCTGACTGCCATGGATCTACATTGAACACCCGCTGTATAGCATGCGTTCGTACCAACTACATGTTTGTTACACTATATGTAATTCGGCACTGCGTCATGTTACATGTCTGTGCTTTCCTCAATGATACACACTGTTAGGATGCATTTAATTTTGTGATGTGCTATGTCATATTTCACTTTCCGTGATTAGTAAGTTATGTCATCTTCTGCTGTATCGCATGTAATAGCAAACGGTACCTACTATGTTGTATGTCATCTTTACTATTTTATCATGTTGCATCGTGTTGCATGTTATGTTACATACCATATACTGTCATGCTGTGTGCTGTGGTGTGACAAGTAGTATTCTAAGTGTTATGTTCGCATTGTTATGTGTAATGGTGTGTGTTGTATCATGCTCAGTGCTTTGGACCTTGTAATGGGTTGAAAGCGCTATACAGACGCCATCACAATAAAATAGAATGTTGCTTTGTGTCATATGTTATGTTATGCTGTGTCGTGTCGCATATCTTGTGCATTGTGGTGCCAGGATATTTGTCAAGCATGTTATACAATGTCATGTGTTTTCCGTGTTGTTATATGCTGTGATGGTATATACTATGTCGCGTTATATCATGTTTCCCTCTTATGTCATCAGTGTTATGAGCTATAGGGCGCTGATACTATTTTTTTAGCCGGTTATGTTTTACGCTGCGATGTCAGCCCGGTGTAGCCAGGACGCTTCGCTCCCTGACGGCCCTTTAATCTGCCAGTGGCCGCACAGAGGCGCACGCACAGATGCGGCAGCTGGGCACGTGCCCGCACCATGGCAGGACATGCGGTACTCTCTGCCGGTGCCGACCTTCACCCCACCCGAGAACCCATAGATGAGCGTATGGATCAGACATTCAAGACGTGCCCACCGAGGCAGAAACACAAAGTCTAAAATACACCCGCCAGGATTCCGAACTTGTATGGGGGGGGGGGGTGTGGGGGGGGGGCTACTGTTTATCTTACTGTTCACTATTCAGTCTTCACTAATATTTTACCTTTAAAGCCAAGTAGCCGCCTTTTTTTATGTAAACAGTTCAGTTTTAATATGGACAGTTTTACCTTGTGTCCTGTACCCGGCTATCATTTGTGTAATTAAAAGCAGACGATTTGTCCTCGGCTCGCGGTGCTGCAGTAGCGAGTTTGTTTCTGATATTGCAGATTTCGGATGTTCTAAATAGTGCTTCAATCTCGGGACTCTGCATGTTTGTAAGCGCTGACAATGTGAGCTCGAGGAGGGTGAGAGGAGGATAAACAGGAGAGATCTGCGGAGGATCAAACAGCGTGTGAAGTAAGGGGACGCCGGGATTTCAGCCCGTATCGCCTGCCTGCAACCTCGCACTTTAGACACTAGACCTGGCGTGTCCGCTCTGCTTTCTACGAAATAATCGAATCCAGTTCGAGGTTTGTATCAGGCGTCTAAGACCCGCCCGCTGGCTTCGGGGCTCTCACAGACAGAAAGGACAGGGGAAAAAAACACACACGACCAAAGACTTCAATTACATCTTAAAGTTTATGTATCACTTTCAGGGTCTCGAATACCTGTTGCACAAATAAGTGTCCTCGTAATCTGTCGCGATCGCAGGATTAACAGGAATAACCTCTCGCGATGTTATTTGGGCAACGATTTTACTTATCTTCTTTAACTTCACGTGCAATAACATATTTTTGCTAGGAATGCAAATAACGTCTGATGCGTTTTAAAACTGCAATATTTCGTTCTCGGTGTGGGTGACATATTCGACGAACGTGATTCGTTATTTCAGACCAATAATTCCGTACTGACATTTTCATCAAGTACAGAACTCCGCGCGGGTGTTTAAAGGTCGCTCTCCACAGCTGGGAATGTCACTTCTTGCTTGAATCTGTATTCTAGTCTTCGCCCTAGTCCAGCTCCCATCTCCCCGATGGTGAATCGATTCTTGTTGTTAAGCTGTCAGCTGTCTGTTGTGTTATGTTATATTTCATTACAGTGTGCGTAAAGCGCGTTACACCCGCGAGGATATCTCGCCGGTGTTATCCGTTTTAAGGTAGGTCTGTATTTTCCGACTCCTTGTAGTTGAAGTTCAGCACAATGGGCGAGGGGGTGTGGGGAGGGTGTCTCCTCTACTGACAGCGAGTGCCTTTTCTCCATAGACGTGTCCCTCTGACCCTGTGCGCTCAAGGGCAAGGGGGCAGTGACACTTACCGCAATAGCAATCTACTTTTATTTTGCTCTATATGACAATGCAGACCCGATTTTAGTCTGTTTTCTTCACAGCCCATTCACACCACAAAACCCCAACAGAATCCTCCTGGGTCAGAGAGCACGACAAGCCATGTGCAAGTGCGGGGGGCAGTGTGTGTGTGGGGGGGGGGATATACCTTTGCTAAATGCTATTCCTCCCCCAAAATTAATTGCACTGCATAACAGTCACCTTGAGCCGCGCAGACCTCTGCGTTACACAACGACTGCTTTAAACACACACGTGCAACAACACAACGGGTGAGTTTTAGGAGTGTGTTAGTCCTGGTTCTTTTGCGGGGTCAATATTCTCTGCAATTGTCAAACATAATAATGGCCCAAGAGGCAATTTCAAAATTATCGAAAGGGCCGGAAGGAGCCTGTTTACAGATATCTCCCACTACCAGTTCTAATCTGATCCCCGCCGGGCAGAGCTCGGGACACCGCGTTCTCTTCGGTGTGAAATGAAGACTCGAGGGCGGGGACGAGGGGTCAGAGTGTGGGCCCGAGTGACCCACGCGCGTGCGGCTAAAGGGGATAACAGAAAACACATGGCATTATTTTCCAGCGCTTAGACAAATAAAGACTACTGTGTGAAGCGCTTCGTGATACTAATGAGGATGATCATAATTATTTCTATGTGTAAAGGCATGGGGGGGGAGGGGCGCGTCTTCCCGAAGGTAACTGTTGACTATGAACTTGAAAACTTGCTTCCTAATCCCGGCCCCTCCACTTCACCAACTTTTGTGATTCTGCGGTAACGACGTGACCCTCCTGATCTCGGGCCCACCTCTGCCAAAATACATGTAAAAAGGCCCAGGGCACCTGAATGTCGTGACCTGCGTATGAACGCGCGAGATGCTCCCTCCGTGCACTCTCGGGGCGTGCTCGGGGTGATGGGTCATTCCACATCTATTCCCTCAAGGAAGTTCTTTCATTATAGGAAATTCTGTACTCCACGCCTATAGAAGTGCCTTCCCAGTGTGTTCTTGTGTTTGGAGTGACTGCCACTTATTGCGGTATTATACCTCTATTTGTATCCAGTATGCTTATGTAACATGCACACTTGTCACTCTTTCCTCTTGTAACCTATGTTTTGCTACCTCATCTTGTATCTTGTTTACTGTTGTTACTTGCACAATTGTCACTTTTTCCTCATGCAACGTAACGTTTGCTCTTGTACTATGCACACTTGTAATTTTCTCCTCATGTAAACGTTACTGTTCCTATTGTGAAGCGCTCTGACACCTTCGGGTAAAGTGTGCGCCATATAAAAATGCATAAATAAATAAAGACGGGTGACACGGTCCGGTAGGGAAAGGGTGATGAGTGCACCTCTCTCAGCCCCTGTCCTTTGCATGCGCAGTCTCAGTCCAACTGCTACTTCGTGATAAAGTTTCATGACAGCTTTATGAACAGTTCTTTAACTCAAAGTTCTTCGAACACATTCTGGCAATGGAAATGCTTCGGGTGCTCGGTGTCTTGACCCTTTCAGTCAGAGAGACGCGCATCGCCCCTCTAAATACGCGCTACAACCCCAAGTTGGCGGCCCCGCAGGGGATGTTCCAGGGACCCCTGCACGTGCCCTGCACGCGGGACGAACGGGCTCGCGGCCCTTAGCGCCATTCTCACTTAGTGGTGATACCCAGCCCTAAACTCACGCAAGGACCCTTTCAAACGAGCGCCTCAATACTCCAGGCAGGTTCCACACATACGAACTTCTCCTATAAATGTGACTTCTTTGCGATGTATTCACCGATGTGTACTGTACGAGACATGTCAAGTGCAGGCGCGCCCTCACCTGGAGCCTGTCCCAGCCCGGGTTTTAAAGGCAGCCGAGCCTCGACTTTGGAGGTGAAGTCACGTGTTCATCCCGGATCCTTGGAGTTTATTCCTCTTGATGTTTGCAGTCACACTCACCTGTGCCATGAAGTGACAGGTGGCCCCTTCTATTTTAAAACACATAGCGACTTGAGTTTCAGTGACCTGACCCTTAACATGCGAGATGTCCGAAGGCTGGAGTTAAAAAGCTGTTTGGTTATTCAAGTTTGAGCTGTCTGTCTGTTCTGTTGAACTTTACGTTTCCTTGTCCAATCTGCCTGGCAATTGTAGTTCAAACTACCTGGTTCTTTGGGTGTAAGCTGCCCGCTGAAACAGTTTAAGCTAACCTGTCCACGGAGGTAAAGCCGCCTTGCACGGAAGGTTTAACTGCCACATTTTTGGCATTTCAGCGGTATCGTCCTTGGAGTTTGCACTGCCTTTTTTCTGAAGTTTTACCTGCAGTGGACCACGAAGTATACATTTTGTGATTTGCGAGAGTAAACCTCCCGGTCCATGACGTTCAAACCATCATCTCTGAGAGGTTTGAGCTGTCAGGTCATTAGAGCTGTAAACTGATTGGTCATTGGAGTTCAATCTGCCTGGTTCTTGAAGGTCATTCGGGTGTAAAATTACCGGTCCATGAAGAGCAATCCTCTCGGATCTCAAAGGTCATTGAAGTGCAACCTGGGAGTTCAATCTTACTGGTTCTTGAAGGTAATTGGGTGTAAACTGACTAGTCCTTCGGAGTTTGGGTGCGAGCTGACTGGTGCTTGTAGTCCAATCTTCCTGATTCTTGAAGGCCTTTGAAGTGTAATCTGGGAGTTCAATCTTCCTGGTTCTTGAAGGTCATCGAAATGTAAGCTGGGAGTTCAAGCTTTCATGTTCTCAAAGGTCATTGAAGTGTAAGCTGGGAGCTCAATCTTCCTGGTTCTCAAGAGTCAACAAAGTGTAAGCTCACTGTTCCTTCAGAGTTCAATCTTCCTAGTACTTGAAGGTCATCAGAGTGTAAGCTGGATGGCCCATGGAGTACAATTTGGGCGGTTCCTGAAGGTCATCAGAGTGTAAGCTGACTGGTCCAAGGAGTTCAATCTTCCTGGTTCTTGAAGTTCATTGGGGTGTAAGCTGACTGGTCCTTGGAGTCCAATCTGCGTGGTTCTTGAAGGTCATCAGAGTGCAAGCTGACTGGGCCTTTGGAGTACAATCTTCCTGGTTCTTGAAGGTCATCAAAGTGTAGGCGGGGAGTTCAGTCTTCCTGGTTCTTGAAGGTCACCGGAGTGTAAACTGGGAGTTCGATCATCCTGGTTCTCGAAGTTAATCAAAGTGTAAGCTGAGAGTTCAATCTTCCAGGTTCTTAAAGTTCAATGAAGTGTAAGCTGACTGGTCCTACGAGTTCAATCTTTCTAGTTCTTGAAGGTCATCGGTGTGTAAGCTAACTGGTCCTTAATGTTCAATTTACCTGGTTCTTGGAAGTTATTGGGGTTTAAGCTGACCGGTCCCTGGAGTTCGATCTGCCTGGTTTTTGAAGGTCATCACAGTGTAAACTGACTGGACTCTTAGAGTTCAATCATCCTGGTTCTTAGAGGTCATCGGGTGTAATCTGGGAGTTCAATCTTGCTAGTTCTTGGAGGTCATCAAAGTGTAAGCTGGGAGTTCAATCTTGCTAGTTCTTGGAAGTCATCATAGTGTAAGCTGGGAGTTCAATCTTGCTCGTTCTTGGAAGTCATCAAAGTGTAAGCTGGGAGTTCAATCTTGCTAGCTCTTGGAAGTCATCATTGTGTACGCTGGGAGTTCAATCTTCCTGGTTCTTGAAGGTCACCGGAGTGTAAGCTGAGAATTCAATCTTACTGGTTCTTGAAGTTCAACAAGGTGTAAGCTAGGAGTTCATTCTTCTTGGTACTCGAAGGACATCAAAGTGCAATCTGAGAGTTCAATCTTCCTAGTTCTTGAAGGTCATCAGAGTGTAAGCTGACTGGTCCTAGGATTTCAATCTTCCTAGTTCGTGAAGGTCATTTGGGTGTAAGCTGACTGGTCCTTGGAGTTCAATTTGCCTTCTTCTTGAAGCTCCTCAAAGTGTTAACTGACTGGTCCTTCTTATTTTAATATTCCTGGTTCTCGAAGGTCATTGAAATGTAAGCTGGAAGTTCAATCTTCCTGGTTCTTGAAGGTCATCGAAACGTAAGCTGACAGTTCAAACTTCCTGGTTCTTGAAGGTCTTCGGGTGCAAGCTGGCTGGTTTTTCGGAATTCAGTCTTCCTGGCTTTTGAACGTCATCGAAGTGTAAGCCATCTAGTGCTTTAGAGTTCAGTCTTCCTGGTTCTTGAAGGGCATCAAAGTATACGCTGGGAGTTCAGTCTTCCTGGTTCTTGAAGGTCATCAGAGTGCAAGCTGGCTGGGCCTTGAGTTCAGTCTTGAAGTCTCAGCTGCCCGATTCTCAGAGTTTAAGCTGTGGGCTCTCTGAGATTAAGCTGAGTGGTCATCGGAGACATGGCTGGTGTTTTCTTGCAGTTTAATCTCCTTGGTCCACTGGTGTCTGGTTACTGGTGCTGTGTAGTCTTCCTCTACTTCATCCTTGGAAGTAACACTGCTTAGTCCATTGAATCTTAAACTGCCTAGCCCTAGACCATAAGTATGTGCTGCCTGGGGCTGGGATTTTCAGCAGTCTGACCTGATAGATTCCAAGATGCAGAACCTCAATGGCTGTCACCCCCATTTCAGCCCCTCTCAAGAGGAGAAACAATTGCTTCATCCATATCAACCACTCAGAGACTCCATATTCAGTTATCGCCCGATGGTCCCCTATGGCTCCTCGGTGCCACACCCTTGAATCCAGGAAAAGCCCGGCTGGAGGGTCCAGGGCCACCATGGAGTCCATTGCAGGAGAGGCTTTGCACACCATTTCTCCAGCTGGGTACCCAGCCCTGACATGTCCTATGGTTAACGAGTCTCTGCCAGCCCAGTCCACCTGCACCCAGACCTGGACTCACCACAAAGGACACCACATGCTCCGGGATGCTTTGAAGACTTGGCTTTTCAACAACGTGGCCCTGTCCAGCTGACACCCAGTTGGTTGACAGCACTGTCCCTGTGCTTTGATTAGGACACTTCATTCCCTGTGTTTATTTAGCCCCAGGACACCTTTTGATCTGATAAAATAACATAGATGCCCACTTCTCAGGAGAGCCAAGGACTCTGCAGTAGCTTTGTTGAGTCAGTGACAGCAGCAAGGCAGCCCTTAATGCACTACAGTGTCTCCTCGCCACCAGTAGTTTGCACTGTCGTCCCCAGCAGGCTCAGCTCTAAATGTCACTTGTGCGTGCCTCTTAAGCCTACGCCCAAATCATAGGAACATATATGTATCGCAATTACAGGTGATGTTGATTAAAACGTACAGGTGAGTAAAACAATGACTGCGCCTCCCCAGCAGCCTCCAAATGCACACAAACATACCCACCTTTCAGCGTCTTAACCGTCACCTGCACGAACCCTCTCTGTCGGATACAAGGATTGGGAGCTACGTGTGAGCTGTGCTGTCGCAATAAATTCTTATCACGACAGTAGGCCCTGTCCTGTCTACTGTGGTGTTAAGCTATCCTTCGAGTTTTTCTAGCAGCTCACAGTTGGGCCAACGCAGTTGGCGTGCAGTGGGGAGTTTGACAGCAACCTGTGCTCTGACACGTGCCTGCTCCCAGGCGCACCCCACATTCAGAAACCCCAGAGTGTGACTCCACACAAACAGAACATTAAGGTCGGCTGAGTGCCTCTGCAAATTCTATCTTTTGTATCACATTTCTTTGTTAAAAAAGAAATTCAGAAGTACATAATCATTGAATAATTTTCACAAATCAACCCAATAATAGAAAACATTATGTTCATAAATAAGATATGCAATAGATTAAAATATGGAGAAATGGCACCATATTGCAAGAAGCAAGAATAAATTCCATAATCACGTTTCAAAAGTTGATTAAGTAAATAATGCAAACACAATAAGAAGTATATATTCATAAAAAATAAAGAAATAAAAACATTCAAAACTAAAATCCCTTGTGCAAACCCATAGACGTCGAAAATTAAAACCTAGCAAAATCAGTGTGAATTTAAGAAAGGACCTCATACATGGGTGAAATTAGCCAAATTATCATTCAGTTTATAAATCATTTTCTCAAAATTAGCCACATCAAACATAACTTCAAGCCAAGAATGAAGAGCTGGAATAACAATGGACCTCCAAAAACATAGAATATTAATTTTAGCTAAGCTTACGGTGGTCGAAAGCCACGTAAAGACATGACTGGACATATGTGACAATTCTGAAATATCATGTAAAAGTTAGGAACTGTTTGAAACAGATATTAATAAGGGAATAAGCTCTCAAATGATTTTCAACCTGAAGCCAAAATATATGAATGTTGGAACATTCCCACAGTATATGAACAATATTAAAACTGAAGTGACACAACGCTAGCCAAGAGAGTCAGGACTTAGTTTAGCTGAATTTAACTTAAATGGGGACCAATGCCAATGATGTAGTACTTTGAAGTAACTGAATTGAAGGTGAGACTCCCTAGATTCTTTATTACAACTATCAAGGATAGAATCCCATTCCTCATCTTCAAAATCTATGTGCAAACGTGCGGACCACCATGGTTTTAAATTCTGGTAGGTTTCAGTGAAAAATTAAGAATTAATAAGAATGGCATAGAGACTGGAGATGCGTCCAAGTATAAATATATCACGCAATTGGGGAGTGGGATATTATGTCAGGATTTTTTTTGCCGTACTTATAGCAAGTGCTGAGTTAAGATGGCTATAACTTGTGGAATGCTGAAGGTAAATCAAATTCCTGTTGTAAACTGGAGAATGATTTGACAGAATGAGTTGGGCTAAATACATCTGATAGCCTATGTATTTTGTTTAATGCATGAGGCCTATCCTATTATTTGTTCTTCGCAACTTGCAAGGCAAAAGGCATATGAGGTTATGAACACTCACCTTCGTCCCCACTATGAGGCTCCATTATGGGATAATGCTGCTATTCTATATGAGGGATCTGAACGCCGCAAATTCTTGAATGAAAGAGAATTTGTCGGGAAGCGTCAACGTAGGTTGTGTAAATGAATGAAGCATGTCTGTCAAGAGTCTGCAAACAAGTCCACTCTGGTTTCACTCCCTGGCCCCTCTTACCGTGCATTCCTAAATTGTTACCATTTAATCCTGTCCCTTAAAGCAGTTTACAACGACGTCCTTTTACTTTCTGCATCTGAAAGGATCAATATCGTCTTTATGCTATAGATTATTATGTATCAGTGTGTTACATGTAAAGAGCACACACGTGGAGAAAAGTCATGTCACTCCCACGTCACCACAGCCAGGCATAATGCCCACATCAGCATCCTGCTGCTTCGTGTGCTTTATGGCTACCTGACAGTGGTGACACATTAACTCCCAGCCCACTTTGGCAACCCCAATTAAGTGGTAACTGAGATAACACACAATAACAACACAAAACAACATGAATGCACGAACGTTTCGTACACAGAGCACAGACAGTGTCAACACGCGTTAAACACAGCGAGTAAGGCGATGACGCACGAGGGTTCGCGGGAGCGCACGGGAGCGCTTCAAGTAAATAACACCACGTAGAGTTGCCGGAACGCAGCACGCACTGGTGACGCAAGCGCGAGACAAGCGACGCAGTACAAGACTGTGGAAAATAGACCTTGTTTTCAGGTAGCTCTTCGCGTCGCGCGAGCAGCTGTGCGCACTATAAACACAGGTGTGTCACTACTAGTGGTGTTGCTGGCGCTCTCCTTATCCGTATTTGTAATTGCAATAAATAACCACAAGAACGACAGCGGCACCGACAACAAAATAATAGTAATAATAATAACAACAACAACAGTACTACTACAAATAGCAACAACAAAATTACTACTAATAATGAAAATAGCAATGATGGAAGTGGTGATGAGTATTACTACTGTCATCTTTGGTTTTGATATTATAGTTATCATTATCAGTATCATCATAAATATTTTAGCATATATTATTATTTGTATTTGTTGGTATTATTATTGACGCTATTGTTGTCATTATTATTACTGCTGTTATCACGATACCGTTTTCGTCATTAGAACTGGTAGCTTTCCATGTGGACCCTAAGGGGCAGATTTATGAGCCCCTTGCGCCACTTTTGCGTCACTTTTAACATGGGAAAAGTGACGCAAAAGTGGCGCAAGGGGTTCATAAATCTGCCCCTAAGTCTTCCTAAAGAACTACACTAATTGGATCTCCCTTGTAATTTTATGGGGATCCCCTTTACCGTCGGGCTCCGTCTGGGATGGCGCGGGGTAGGCTGCTGCACACATCCCACTGCGCCTCAAAGGACACGGGGCTCTGTTATCAAGAAACCTCAGGACCCGATCCCCGCCAGTTATTTATCGGCGATAATCTCGTGTTGTTGGTAATTGTAAATCAGATTCGACAAGGCGCGCACACCCTCCGCCTTTCAGCGTCGGTGCTATTTTTATGAAGCAAGTAAAATCCGCGGCAGGTTTTAAAATGCGGTATTCGGGGGGCGTTAACGCGCCCCTAGGATGAACAGTGCCCCTACATTCATCCCTGCACTGTGCTGCGTGGGTGCACTTTCACTCCCTTAAATGTCGCTCGCGTTCGGTGCCAGGTGTCTCTACATATTTTTTAAGTCGATAGATAACGCAGAAGATATGGATAAGTGAAAGGTGACCTGGTGTTTATGAAACCAAAAGAACCTTTCAGTATTGAGAATCTAGTTACGAGTGACAGAAAAGATGTACAAAAGACTATTACGTCGGGCACTGTCTGTTTAACCGTTTAAGTAAGCAACATCGTTAACCAGATTATTTATTTTTAGTTTCTTCTGATCACCGGTCGCGTTCAGGCCGACAAGAGCCCCAGCGTCAGCGGGAGCCCTCGTAGTCTTAATCGTAAAGTGTACCATGGCGCGGCTCATAGAAAGAACGAACGAAAAAAAGAAAAGAGAGACAGAGCGACAGAGAGCGAGAAAGAAAGAGAGGGAGAGAAAGACACAGAAAGAGAGAAAGAAAGAGAGTGAGACCGTGTGTGTATAAACGACCCTTCGCCGAAAAGGCGAGATTTCTACACACAGCCACGTGTGCAGGTGTGATACGAGCGGAGCCGGTGCAGCCGCACAGTGTACACACATGGTCATGTGCCCGTCCGTCTACTGGGCAACGTTATCGAGTCTAGAGGGTCGGGCCAAGCCGAGCTCGTATTGTTTGTGCAGGTCACTGTAAACGATGACGATAGCACTAGCAGTGCTAAAATAATTAATTACAATGGCAGTAAAACATAATTTGAGTACGAATTACAAAAGCACAACAGGGACAATATGCAATACCAACAATGCTAGGAATAAAATGAAAATATGAAGGTATTTTTACTGATAGTTTTCATTATCGTTGCGGTTGGAACTGTTATTAATAAGATGATGACGATATGTGTCGTCATTCTTAATACAATGAGGAAAGCTGTGCATTACAGTGATTACTCGCCCCTATCACACAGCCCCCTGTCACACAGATTCCAGCTCAGCCCGCACATTTGCTCCCTGGTACCGGCTCTTCTTCCTGACTATAAATCTCAGTAGAAGACCGTCTTGTACATCCTTCCGACGAGGACCCTTCCTGGCGAGGAAAGGGGGGTCAGCGGGTGGAGGGGGAGCGAGTCCGGAAAGGGGTGGGAGTTCATCCCTTCAGTTCCGCTTTCTCTCGGAGGCCTGCTTGTTGTTTCTTGCTCTGGACTCTTACACCTACCCAGTACTGCAAAGAGGTTCACCAAAAGCGTTCCACGGCTCGCCATACCCTCATTTTTACCCCAGATGTGTCTCCCAACATATGTCAAGAACACAAAGGTTGGTGGGGGGAATGCTTGTGGTACGTCTAATCACTGGCAATAACCTGGGCTAGCATTCAAAGCCACTGTTCTTTTTGCCCACTGTGCCACCTTGGTTTGGATGCATCCATATAAAAAACAGGCTTCTTCCTGCTCCAATAAGAGCAGTCCAGCCCAAACTGCCATGCCAGGTCCTCCCTGAACCAGAACACAAGCAACCCAGGAGCAATTTCGCCCTCATTGGGCACTTCATTCGGGTGTAGCTTGGTTTCCGTGGCACAGTGAGCACAGATCTCACATCTTTGGATACACATGGCCACTTAGGATGTTACACCAAACACAAAAAGGTGATATCAAACACACAAAATGTGATGGGAGGAATGCTTGCCATTTGTCTAGCCATTGCCAATCGCTCGGGTTAGCAATCCATACTGCCAGGCACAGGCCTCCCTGAACGGAACACAACCCAAGATCGATTTCACTCAGATTGAGGCACTTCAGTTAGGTGTAGCTTTGTTCCAGTGGCACAGTGAGTACAGGACCCACTTCTGGGCATACTTTTGGCTGCACAGAGCATTACACCACAAAAGGTGATGGGAGGAATGCTTGACATTTGTCTAACCACTGCAATCATTTGGAGTAACATTCCAATCCATCATTCTTTTGCCCACCATGCTACCAGAGTTATTATAGTCTAGTTATACCTGCCCCTACCAGAGAGTGCCTCTCTTCTCCTATCTCCATCTCACTGACTCTGGGACACAATCAGATGAAGGAGCTGCAGGAAAGAGGTCATTGTCAAGGACCCTGTCATGTTCTAAAGTCAAGCAGTTTATTGGTTTTATTTTTATAGCTCTGTATATATGGCATGACCACCAGACTGCCGTACATCAAAACATGTACACATGAACACATTGTTTTAGTAAAATGCAAGAGAATGGTAAGAAGAAAATATAAATATATGTACATTAGTAAGTAGATACTTGGGGGGTACCAACCACAAACTGATAAAAAAGTGTCAGTGTAAACGAGTAAAGAATAGACCACTGTGTTACAGGTAAGATGTAAGTGACTATTTAAAGTGTAGAATTCCCAAAATAACAAATATTAACGAAAAAATGACAAGTGTTAGGTTAGAGTATCATTTTACAATGTGAAATCGAGTAGCTGAATACTAGTTTCACACATTGAAAATGTGTGTGTAATTGATAGGTCAGCATATACAGATGCATCCAGGAAGTACCAGAGTAACACGATTAAAAGAGTGCAAATGAGGAGGCATTGAATGTCAAGGAATGGGGGATGGGTGAGTCCAACAGTAACAAGCAGACAGTTCCAAAGACAGGGGTGGTGATAAAATCTGGGCTAATCTGATTTAGAGCTGCCAGTCAAAGAATCTGAGGTGCACGTATTGGGTGTACTTTATCCATGGTAACACAACAAATTACCCTCAATCCATATACTCATCCTCCCTAAATTAGTTATCCACATCCATCATTAGTATATTTCTTGGTTGATTTATTTGGTGTGTATGTATGTATGGATGTGGTATTTCTAAAGCACAAACCTAACCAAGAGACAGCGGAGCACTATAGAGGGAAAGACAAGTGTAAAATCAATGAGTGGTAGGAGAGGCATCTTGTTTGTGAACGGTTCATACATTGTGATGTAGTGTTCTTGACAGAGGCGCGTCTTCAACTTTTTTTCTAAATTGAAGAAGGGATGGGCGTTCCTTATAGATACCGGAGTGTCATTCCAGATTCAGTTGCCTAGATGGAAAAGACATGTTGGCTTGTTTTATGCTTTTTATTCACTTTGTATTTGCAGTCTGTTGGTGTTCTCGCTCCGGGTGTGCCGAGAACCACCAGAGATGGTGAGCTGGTCTACAAGATAAGCAGAGGTGCAGGTTATGATGTATTTGTAAATGATGCGGCTGGTTTTGAAGATGGTGCAATATAGTCAATGGAGTTCTATCAGGATAGGAGTGATGCAATCATTGTACAAGTATGCTCAAGTTTGGATGCTTGTCCCGCTTTAGCACTAGATATAGCTATATATAATACAACCATACAGTTACCTGGAAACAATGTTTTGTAGTACAAATAAGTAATGCACACCTGCAGCTCTTTATGGGAATTCCACCTCCTTTTTGTAACCCCCCATGTTTTCATTCAACACAAATATTACCCCAAAAAGGAAAACGCTGTTTTCTGTCTGCATTTATATGTAAAAATTGTAAGTATTAGGTAAAATGTCAACCTTATCCATAGCAGGGGGTCCTGGTTTTACAGTATTTTTTTAATTACATTTCCGTCTGTATTTATCCATATTTATTTGTTGGCCATCTCATTTATATGTATCCATATATATTTTGTGTTTTGAGAAAAAATGGAATCGTAAAGTGGTATATTTCCACATTTATCTAACTGACAAACATCCACTCATACTTTGATGTCTGTCGTATTTTTTGTAAAGCAAATGAAGCAGTCAAATATAACAAAACACTATACCCACAGATAAATATTAGCATTAGATACAAATATATGCTAACATATGCCTGTATTTCAGGAAATCACTTCCTGTTTTTTAACTCCTCATGCTTGTATCTGCTTAGTTGTTGGCCTAGAATTCACGAAGGACAGCAAAGAGAGTCACTCACAAGAATCACAATTTTCTGTATTTTTCGACTTTTAAAAATTCATACAGGCAGAAAAAGCAGAAAACTTGGAGCCTTAACCTCTTCAGTGCCCATGACGAGATAGTCTCGTCATGGAGCACGGTTGCGCTGTGCCCATGACGAGACTATCTCGTCATGAACCCCGCCCGCTAATGTAACGCCCGGCACTGAAAGGGGAAAGGGCGTGGCACTGAAGGGGTTAATGATAACACTGATGGTGGGGTTCCGTCCATTTTCTAAGTAAACCAGCATTTTACTGGTTGCTTTACGTACACACTGTGTGCATCATGGACACTGGCAGTGTGAGGAGTGAGATGTGTGAGTCCAGCTGCTTGTAATGATGATGAATACTGACAACCCCTTGGGTTGGGCCTCGGATGTTGCCACATCCACTTGCCAGAGATATTTGCACAGTACCAAATTGCAGCTGACAGGCACCACAAAAAACAGAAAAGTAAAATAGAAATCACAAAAGGGTGTGGGAACAATGGAGAAGCCGGTGCAAGGGGTCAACATCAGAGCAGGGGGTAATGGCTAATGGGAAACAGGGTGTTGAAGGAGCAATAGGAGAGCTTAATTTAAAAAGCCAGCCTGAGATGATCTTGGGGAGGGGATGAGCAACAGAGAGAGTGTGGGGGATTAAGATTTTGACGTAGTACAGAGCACTCAAGGAAGACAGTGAGAAAACACAGTAAAAGATACAAGTAGTTCACTGAATATGATCATTGGAAGGTTACAAGACATTTTTTCAAAAGGATGGCAAAGAACCTATGATCCATGGGAAGGAAAAACACAAGAAGCAAAAGAAAGACCATTGAATAAGAAGCAAGCAAATGAGGCTGACAAGAAAGTCTGCCGAGGATAAGCAATGGCTGACCCAAAGCCCACTGTAAGTATTATTATTATCCACAATAGGTCTTTGCCAGCAGACATTGAGGCAATATCTAAAATTGGGCAAGCAGGCAGGAAAACTAACTAATCTATCCTTGTTTTCCACCTGCTCTACTAGAGTGCAGTTATTTGTTGTGAGAAACTGCATATGTGCATAACAGTTGCTACCTCACAACAAGACAACAAAATAATATAAAAGTGTGGAAACAGTATCTTTAATACGTTGTGTGTGCTTCTGCAATTTTTGGGGTTTGCAAGATAAAAGGATACTTTATCGACTACCTGAGGCTATAGAGGACAAAGCCTTTGCAGTGGAAATTGATGAGGCGTTTCAAGGCGATAGACATGATTGCCACGTGCACTGGAGGGTCATAAAGTATAAGGGTGCGATGTCAGTAAATCATAAAGAGTTGGTGGAAAGCTATAAGGATATCTACTCTCTAAGTTGTGCCCATTGTCCAAAGTCGCAAAGTTCCAGATACAGGTGCCACTTATTACCCAGTGTGGATCTTTGGAAATTGCACTTGCAGTTTGCACACCATTTTCAACAATAGACGCATTAAACCTCGAGGTGAGCGAAATTTTAATTTCATCTGCAAAGTTTGCTTAGTTATTAAGCTTCACACTTTGGGAAGGTTCCAAAATATGTAAACCTTGCTTGCAAGTGAACATTTTTGCAAAAAATTATGCTGTAGATTTTTGCAAAGAGATATTTTGTGAGAGCTACAAGTGAGGTTTTTTTCTGAGATCTCTTTTCAGCAAAGGCTACCGTTGGATTTGTGTACCTATCACAAATTAACTTGTACAATATTCACAAATTTAGCAGAGCTTGCCAAGGTTAAGCAAATCATCCCAAAGTTTGTGGAACAAACACTTTGTAAATCCGCACATAAAACCACGGTGCCATCTTACAAAATAAAAGGTGATTCTCATTTGCTAATTCTTAAACCTTGGCTCCAAGTTTGAAAGTTGCATTGTTTCTGCGACAAGGAGTGGCAGTAGCACATTGTATACCAGCTGTCAGTGTGATTCTACTTCAGCTACTTATGACTTCTATAACATCCGGGAACAGTCGGTTTTACCAGCACACTTTGACTTAAGGTACAGTTTCTTATTGAGTATTCCTAGTGAACATAGCACCTGATCGCTCTCCTGGCAGCCATTTTCTGATATCTATTTTGTTCAGGCGAGGAAGGGTGAACAGTACAGCAGTTTGATAAACATGGAGACATTGCTTCCTGAAGATGGAATAGCTAGCCAAGGTTCAATAGAAGATAGTCGAAAGCTTAAAGACAGTTTCTTGCAGATGGATCTTGGAGAATCTCATGGCAAATAAGAGGCTGTACTAATGCGTATAATTTTTTTTGTTTGGTTCCGTCAGCTATCTGATGAAATTGTAGGTACCAAAAAAACATAAAAACGTCATTTTAGTGCAAAGTGCGGAAAAAAGATTTGTGGATTTATGACAAAATGATCAAAAGTGTTTTTGTGGATCGAAAGGCGAGAAAGCTAAACAGCAACCTAGAATCACGGTAGCATTGAAATTAATGTATTTCAGATATAGTTTTAATATAGACAAACTAGTATAGTGATGTCAGCCCACGAATTCGACATTAATACCACCAAACCTACTGCAAATGTTAGCAATCTGGCTTCAGATTTGAGTTACTCTAATGCCACTTAAGGTGAAGTTAAGATTTGCACCCTAAAGAGGAAATAATAACAGAATATCAGCTCAGCAACACCTCAGCTATTTTATGTGAGCAGTGACTAAGTCACAGCTCACACACAAGAGCTACTGCACTACTTAGATCAACTTCTGCACAAAGTAGTCAAACCATCAGGTTTATGTACTTCGGTATGGTGGATGTTGGGGGTTGACCATCGCAATTCCTTTTCCCCCCTCTTTTTTATGCTCCCACCTTACCGTGGCAAGGCTAAAGAGGAGAATACCTAATTGATACCACAAATGTATCAATATAACATACTTACATTTTAGAATGAGTTTATTGCACAAGAATGTCCAGTTGGTATTCATACAGCCGTCATATATTCTATATCTTTCGCGTCACAATGGGCGTTGTTTGTATCTACCTCTGGAGACTCAAGTGAGGTGTGACCTCCTAAGTAAGATAAAGGTGAGCTCTCATGGGTTTCAATCTGCTGTTTGTTCTCCTGAAAGCGATGGCTTTTATTTTTGTTGCTGAAGCTTTATGTGTTGTTCTGAGGTTTACTGAAAAATCCTTAAACACTATTTGCAAATGTCTTGTTCTAAAACATATATTTAGTAATTCATTAATTTTGTGAATTATATAGTGCGTACCAGACCTAGGATAAGTAGACAAATGCTTTACAGAGATAGATGATACTTGTTAAAAAGCAATATACATTCAAAGAATGGACTTAGCAACTAAAACTAAAAGACAAGTTTCATTGGGGCATGGTATAGAAAGAGAGGACAACTCACATATGCACAATGTCAAACTAAAGTACATAATCATCAGATCTTGCTGCTTGTCAGCTAGATGGTTTGAGGCATCAGCAAAATGTCATGTCAACAACAATACAAAATTCATTGTGGTATTGTTATTGCAATAAAGGGTAATTCAGTTTCTTCAGAATGCTCCATGGGAGAGATTAACTTTATCTGAGCGGTTTGGAGTTCCATCCCTTTGGTGCACTCCCAGAGAAGGCTTGTTTAAGTGTGCCTACTTTCTAGGCGATAGGAGTTTCCAGGAGGAGGTTGTCTAAGCTCTGAAGAGGGTGGATTCTATCGGATATAGTTAGTTTGTGAGCCATGTAATGTGGTGCTCTAGGATGCAGTAGGTTATGCATTCAAATGTGCTCCTTTCTTCAATAGGAAGTCACTTGGGGGTGACCCGTATCACCCATATCAATGGGGCGAAATCTACTGGTTCATGACACTAAGCTTACAGTTGCACGAAGAGCAGCCTCTAGAGATACTAGTGAAGGTTGGGGATACCCATAGTCAATCCTAGATACAAATATTTAACTGTAGAGCAGTCTTAGTCAATAATAACACCTGGAATGTACCAGTGATTTGTAGTCATTCTCAGGGATAACATGTATAATAGCCACTCTCTTGGATTCTGCACACCCTAATCTAGAATTATAAGACATCAGTTTTGGCAAGTCTATACGGCCCTTGAGTCTGTGTTTGTGGCCGTATTCCTCTTTTCATGTTTTTGGATACCACATGATCACTGCAGTTACATTCTGACCCCAAGATGTATATTTTGGTCTCCCATAACCAAGTAACGCTGCAGGATTTGTCTTCAGTCCCAATTAATTAAATATTATATTTACACTAGCAACAACACTACACAAATTTGCTGCCATTTTATATTTTTACAGAAAGAACTATATGGTATTTCAAAGCTAAACAGTTTTTTCTACTTGAAAATGACCCCCTTCTCTAGCTTTACACCTGGAGATATCATAGCCACAGGCTGCCAGCAGGCGCCTCTGTTCAGAGTTAAAACAAATTAAAAAGACTGTAACAGATGGGTGACTTATGTTATGCTATGTGTTTTTGTAGAGCACACTATCACCTGGAGCATATCCTGGTGCTGAGCAGGTGAGAGCTTAGCCAATTGTTGGGCTGGTCTCAGGGAGAGGGGGTTGGAGGAGCTTTTCGAAGAGCCAGGCCTTCAGCTTCACACAGAACTCAAGAAGAGAGGAGGAAGGTCTTTTTTTTAATAAAGTTTTTTATTGAAGTCCAAAAAATTGCAATACATTAAATGCATTAAAACCAGTACATCCATAAAAAGAGATTACCTTTAGGTATAAAATTAAATTACCAAAAGTTAATAGATAATACAAAAATCACTAATGAGTCAGGGAAGGATACAAAAAACACAAAAAACAGACAGCATAGTTTTTTAGCCACATATATAAGGCAGTGACCCCTCCCAATCTAAATCAAAATACGTAACCCAGATTTTTCCGAACTTCCTAAAACCCCCCACACGTAGTGCATAAGTGCGTTCACTTCTTTTAACTGCTCTCATTTCATTTTATGGGTCCACTCCAGGACAGAAGGAATCAAATCGGTATGCCACCTTTGCAGTAAAAGTGATCTAGCTACTGCCATTGCAATGTATAAACATTTAACCAAATGGTCAGGAAGGAGAAGATCTGGATCAAAACCAATAACAATTAACAAATCATTCACTACTAATTGAATACAACATTCTATTTCTAAATAACAAAAAATGTCCTTCCAGAACTTCTGAATCCTGGGACATTGTAACA